>NC_053489.1:492488564-492793756 GCF_905171775.1 Rana temporaria
GAGCCTCCGGGTGAACTGGTGAAGAAGCAAGCAGGTGGGCTGGTAGTTCCTGCAGTCAGTAGAGCTGGGATCAGTGTCTACAGTGGAGTTAGAAATATTCTGGAATGCAGCTTACAACACTTTGTGCTACTTTCTAAAGGATTGACAGTTCCTAGTCCTTGAAGGGCTTTTAAATATTTTATTATCAGAGACTGTCAGTGGTCAGGAGCAGGACAGTACTGGAACGTATAGGGAGGGAGTTTTCCCTGTTTTGTTGCAATTAGAGTTGGGCATCCCATAATTTCCATCCCCCATCCAAGTTATTACCCCTAATAAACAACAAAAAACAAGATCAAAGACTGTCTGAATGACAGTGAAAAAAGGCTTGTTGTCTGGCTGTGAGTGGGGAGACCTGTCATCTGCAACATAAGAAATAAGAAAACATGCTTTCAGGGAAGATGTCTATAGGGCATATCTATCACCCGTATTAATCCACACATGATATTCTAAATGTTTTTTTTATTAAGATACTCAAAGTCTAAGGCCCTGTACACACGAGGAGACATGTCTGATGAAATCGGTCCGCGGACCGTTTTCATCGGACATGTCTCCTGGGATATTTTGGTCTGATGTGTATACACACCATCAGACCAAAATCCCCGCGGACAGAGAACGCGGTGACGTGGCGGTGACGGTGACGCGACGACGTGCGCAAACCAGGAAGTTCAATGCTTCCACGCATGCGTTGAATCAATTCGACGCATGCGCGGGATTTCGGTCCGCTGGTTAGACATACTAACCAGCGGACATGTCCGACGGACAGGTTTCCAGCGGACAAGTTTCTAAGCATGCTAAGAAACTTTTGTCCGCTGGAAAACGGTCCGATAGGCCGTACACACAACCGAACATGTCCGATGAAACTGGTCCGCGGACCAGTTTCATCGGACATGTTCGGTCGTGTGTACGGGGCCTTAAAGTGTAATTAAAAGCAATTTTTGTGCTTTTTTTATTTCAGCTTTATTGAAATGTCAAAATATATTTCATTAATTTTTATGCACCACAGCTCAGTTGCGGTGCATAGAAACAGTATGCATTTTGCACCACACTGCTCAGCACGCAGGGGCGCTGTTGCAGTGTGAACAGGACACATAGAAAACAATTTTGCTAGTGCAGAAACCACAGACCCCTTTTTACATCAGTGTCTTTAGTCCCCCCCTTCACATCACATCACAGACCCCCTTTTACATCAGTGTCCTCAGCCCCCACTTACGTCACATCCCCCTTCCATCATCACAAACCCCCATCACAGACTGACCGCCCAAATCACAGACCCCCTCATTACAGACTGACCCCCCATCACAGACTGACCTGACACATCACAGACCCCTCATCACAGACTGACCCCCCCATCACAGACCCCCCCATGACAAACGCTCATTACAGACTGACCCCCCCAAATGACAGACCCCCATCACAGACTGATCCCACCAATCACAGATGGACCCCCACAATCACAGACCCCATCACAGACTGATCGACCCCACAATCACAGACTGACCGCCCAAATCACAGACCCCTCATTACAGACTGACCCCATCACAGACTGACCTGACCCATCACTGACCCCTCATCACAGACTGACCCCCCCATCACAAACGCCCATTACAGACTGACCCCCCAAATGACAGACTCCCATCACAGACTGATCCCACCAATCACAGACGGACTCCCCAATCACAGACTGAACCCCCCCACAATCACAAACCCCATCACAGACTGACCCCCCCCACAATCACAGACTGACCGCCCAAATCACAGACCCCTCATTAAAGACTGATCCCCCATCACAAACTGACCTGACCCATCACATACCCCCATCACAAACACCCATTACAGACTGACCCCCCAAATGACAGACCCCCATCACAGACTGATCCCACCAATCACAGACTGACCCCCCCCCCCACAATCACAGACCCCATCACAGACTGATCCCCCCCACAATCACAGACTGATCCCCCCCACAATCACAGACCCCTCCATAACAGACTGACTCCCCATCACAGATTGACTCTCCATTACAGACTGACCCCCCCATCACAGACCCCTCATTACAGACTGACCCCCCATCACAGACCCCTCATTACAGACTGACCCCCCATCACAGACCCCTCATTACAGACTAACCCCCCCATCACAGACCCCTCATTACAGACTGACCCCCCCATCACAGACCCCTCATTACAGACTGACCCCCCCATCACAGACCCCTCATTACAGACTGACCCCCCATCACAGACCCCTCTCTACAGACTGACCCCCCATCACAGACCCCTCATAACAGACTGACTCCCCCATCACAGACCCCTCATTACAGACTGACCCCCATCACAGACCCCTCATTACAAACTGACCCCCCATCACAGACCCCTTATTACAGACTGACCACCCATCACAGACCCCTCATTACAGACTGAGCCCCCCATCACAGACCCCTCATTACAGACTGACCCCCCCATCACAGACCCCTCATTACAGACTGACCCCCCCATCACAGACCCCTCATTACAGACTGACCTCCCCATTTCAGACCCCTCATTACAGACTGACCCCCCATCACAGACCCCTCATTACAGACTGACCCCCATCACAGACCCCTCATTACAGACTGACCCCCCATCACAGTCCTCTCTCGATATCAAAAACCCCTCTCCTTTACAGCAGTGGTCATCAACCCTGTCCTGCAGGGCCCACTAACAGGCCAGGTTTTATGTATTACCTTGGGGAGATGCAGTCTAGAATACTGCAATCACTGAGGAGCAAATTATATCAGCTGTGATGTATTTCAGTTATCTTGCAAACCTGGCCTGTTAATGGGCCCTGCAGGACAGGGTTGATGACCACTGCTTTACAGCACAGCACTTCTCCCCTCCCCAGAGAGCCCTACCTTTTTTACACAGGACATGAAGCGTGCTGCCTAGCAACCAATCACCCACATTTTAACTTAAAGTAAAAAATAAAACTTTTTTTTCCAATAAAATAAACCTCTGAATATTCAATTCCACCTAAAACACCCAAAAAATAAAGATAATCCTCTTATTGCGGCTTACACTGATGTGTTCCCACACCATCAATAACTTACATATATTTTAGTCCAGCACAACAATTCAAACATAATGCCTTCAAACACCTCCTATGGTGTCTCTGAATTTGCTATCAGGAATCCTCTCTTTATGAATCGTTCAATTTGGTGCTGGAGAAGGGATTATGCCATTAAGTATGCCATTAAGTTCGTAAAGCGTGGATAATATGCGCTTCCCCCCACAAAACAGTAATCAGTGCTAAAAAGAAAAAGAAAAAGAAAAAGTGAGGTCTGGGTGGGTTAACAAACAATCAAAGTATGTCCCACCACACACTAAGAATGTGCTGTTTAAATATTTCCAACTTAGCAGGAGGAAAAAAATGGTATTTCAAACAGAAAAATCTGACTGGTGCTGCAATAATACAGAAAGCTGGAATATACAGCTATACAAATATGTCAACAATGGGTAAAAAATGCGCAACCAAAAGAAAAAAACAAAGAGAATTATCCTATTATAAAAAGGAAGAAATCTTTACAAATAAATGCAACATTGAAAAAATTTGATACATCCCACAGGTGAGAAGTGCAAGTGATTTATAGAAAAACAAGTGTCTGCTACAAGTGATGTTGATTGAATGTAATCACACAATAGAAAATTCATCCGACAATGATATCCAAAAAGATTTTCAGCCGTTGATATACATTCAGATAGAATAGCCGCTTACCAGATCCGGTGGACCTCTATTACGGAGGTCTTACGGGCTTATAGAAACCAGGGGTCACTCAAAGGGATCCTCGTAGTTTAAGCAAAGGTATGCTGGCGTGTCCGTCTTCATTCAAATCTCAGGCAATCTCAGCTTCCAAAGGGGGGGCGTGGTGTGCAAGTATATTTAGAGGAAGAGCAAAAAAATCTTCATAGTGCAGTATGATTTGGGTAATCAAAAAAACCCCTTTATTGAAAAGCAGGTTTACTGACATCAAAATTTAAAAGCTCATTTTGGCAGAACAGTCTTTTAAAAACAGAGTAAAAACCTTCCAGCAGTGGCTTCAGCTGGTTAGCTGGGGCGTGGTGACATCTGGTAGTAAATGCTCCGCCCGACGCTGCATTTCTCCTCAACAGGCATCGACAGGGATAGGAGGCAATACCCCAGGCGTCACACACCACATTATTTATGGTTACTAGCAAGAGTGGCACCGGAAGCACCTGCAGCACTCCCGTGACCCCCGGTCGCCAAAAAACAGCTTCTTACACAAAGAGGTCGTATTTACACCTTTCTCATATGAGAAGTTACCACCATGTATCTGCACATAAAGCCGCGCCACCGCCTGAATCATCAGCGGCGCAGTCGCGACCGTATTCGTACAGACAACACGCTTCATAAACTAAAAACATATGTACAAAAATCACATATTGCAAAAGATTATATACATAGACTGTTGAAGCTGCTTAATTACCATAGTAATACTCCCATTTCTCATCCATGCCCATATTAATAGCAGACATTTAAGAGAAAATAAAAATCTACAAACGAACTATAATAACTTCAAATGCGTGCACTATGGAAAGAAAACATCAGGGCTTCGGGTTTCTTGGTATCCCAAGGCAAAAGGTAGACATATATCACAACATCTTAGGTGTATATCACCTATCTTATTGTTACCCGCATTTAACCTTTTACTTGAAAAAAAGGGATCTTATATTGCGATTTAAACCAGGATAGGGTCCACCCCACTGGGTGTAAAAAAAGTGTTTTTATATTGTGGGATGAAAATAAAAATATATAAATATATATAACAATATAGATATGTGTCTTGAATGGTAAAAATCATATGAGTATAAAAACTCAAATGCGGATGTGATTAAAATTAACCACTAATGGGGTGAGCAATTAAATACAATGAAATTCAAAATAAATTAAACCTCCACCTACTGAAACACCATAGGTGTGTTTAACACAAAAACTATTTTTATGTAATAATTACTTAAATTAAATCCAAATAATTTTGTGAGAAAATAAAACATTAATACTGCTCCAAACAATATCGATAATACTACCCTCGTACATGAAGCAAACGGAAAGGAAAAAAGGAGATTTAAATTCAGAAAATGACTTAATTCAACCTAAGTCAGACAAAAAGGGGGGTGCTGGATAGCACCGGACTAAACAGGAGGGGGGGGGGGGTGAGAACACTTGGATCTACAGAAACGTAGGTCTCATCAGGATCATCAGCTGTTATCAATATAGCAATTTATGTCCCATTCTATGTTCAAGCCCAAAGGACTATAACATGCCATATCGAATATCCACCGCGTTTCTCGGCGTGATATCTGCCGTTTCATGTTATCACCTCTCCAATGGGGGACATATATTTCAATTCCTATAACCTTCAATAGAGCAAGGTTCCGGTCATGATGTTGTCGAAAGTGTAACGAAACACTATGCTCCCTAAAACCTTTGCGGATATTGGAAATGTGTTCCCCTATTCTGATTTTTAAGGCCCGAGTGGTCCTCCCAATGTACTGGAGGCCACATGGACAAATGAGTAGATAGATGACCCCCACCGTGTCACATGTGATAAGGTCCGATATTGAATATTGTCGAGAGGTGGTGTAGGAACTAAAGGTGGATGTTTTAACTGTTCCACATGAGGAACATACCTTACATCTTTTACAGGGGAAGAATCCTTTTAGGGATCCAAACATGGTGATTTTGGGGGGAGGGTCTACAACACTGGGGGCTACCAAATCCTTAAGATTCTAGTTTCTCCTGAATAATACTTTGGGACGGTCCGGCAACTTAGGTCCCAAAATCTTATCACACTTGAGTACCTGCCAGTGTCTGCGTATTATTTTGTTAACCCACCAAAACTTTGATGAAAAAGTAGTCAAAAATGACCATTGAAATTCTGACAAAACCTGTTGGTCCCTAAAGTCAAAGTGAATGATGAGAAAAACACAGAATTTCAATGGTCATTATTGACTACTTTTTCATAAAAATTTTGGTGGGTTAACAAAATAATACACAGACACTGGCAGGTACACAAGTGCGATAAGATTTTGGGACCTAAGTTGCTGGACCATCCCAAAGTATTATTCTGGAGAAACTAGAATCTTAAGGATTTGGTAGCCCCCAGTGTTGTAGACCCTCCCCCCAAAATCACCATGTTTGGATCCCTAAAAGGATTATTCCCCTGTAAAAGATGTAAAGTATGTTCCTCATGTGGAACAGTTAAAACATCCACCTTTAGTTCCTACACCACCTCTCGACAATATTCAATATCGGACCTTATCACATGTGACACGGTGGGGGTCATCTATCTACTCATTTGTCCATGTGGCCTCCAGTACATTGGGAGGACCACTCGGGCCTTGAAAATCAGAATAGGGGAACACATTTCCAATATCAGCAAAGGTTTTAGGGAGCATAGTGTTTTGTTACACTTTCGACAACATCATGACCGGAACCCTGCTCTATTGAAGGTTATAGGAATTGAAAGATATGTCCCCCATTGGAGAGGTGATAACATGAAACGGCAGATATCATGCCGAGAAACGCGGTGGATATTCGATATGGCATGTTATAGCCCTTTGGGCTTGAACATAGAATGGGACATAAATTGCTATATTGATAACAGCTGATGATCCTGATGAGCCCTACGTTTCTGTAGATCCAAGTGTTGTCACTCTCCCCCCCCCCCCTCTGTTTAGTCCGGTGCTATCCAGCACCCCCCTTTTTTTCTGACTTAGGTTGAATTAAGTCATTTTCTGAATTTAAATCTCCTTTTTTCCTTTCCGTTTGCTTCACGTACGAGGGTAGTATTATCGTTGTTTGGAGCAGTATTAAAGTGGAGTTCCACCCATAAATATAACATTACATCAGTAGTTTTAAAAAAATGTCATTAGTCCTTTACAAATTTTTTTTTTTTTTAGATGCCTTCAAAGTGTTGTTGCTAGGCAGAATAGTTAATCTTGCCACTTCCTGCACCTAGGTGCTTAATGCTTCCTAACCTACACCGCACAGACTCCTGGGAATGTAGTGGGTGTAACTTTCCAGGAGTCTGTGCATTCCCCAGTCTCAAAGAATCATGTGACTTGGACAGCACAGGTGCTGAAACCTGATCTGACACTGCTTGTGCAGCACTGAGCATGTGCGAGATTTACAAGGTTGAAATCCAGGAAGTCATACAGTCTGGCTTCATGATGCACACACTTAAGATGGCCCCAGTCAATTTCTATTTTATAAAGTGTCTAAATGCTGTAACAACCTAACAAAACCGACCTTAGTTTACAGACTAACTTTACTAGAATACATTAAGCTTGTGCATTACAGGGGTATTTATATTTAAAAAGTGAAATTGTGGCCGGAACTCCGCTTTAATGTTTTATTTTCTCACGTAATTATTTGGATTTAATATAAGTAATTATTACATGAAAATTGTTTTTGTTTTAAACACACCTATGGTGTTTCAGTAGGTGGAGGTTTAATTTATTTTATTTTTAATTTCATTGTATTTAATTGCTCACCCCATTAGTGGTTAATTTTAATCACATCCGCATTTGAGTTTTTATACTCATGATTTTTACTATTCAAGACACATATATCTATATTGTTATATATATTGTAAGGGGTTAGCTTGGTAGCGGGGTGTGTGACCCCTTGGATGGGTTCACTACACACTGAATTTATACAGACAGGCAGTCGAAGACGGTTGAAAACAAAGATTTTGGTTTATTCTTCCATCTTGCTGGAAACAAGTGCAAGCATCCAAACAGCATAAACAAAATCAAACATAAAATAAACCCTGGCCACTTGGGGCGTCTATCTTCACCACACAGGAACCTATATAATGAAGTCTGGCACAGCCTAGTGCTGGGCAGACACTGCTTGTCATACAGCAGAAAAACAATAGTCTTTTGATTTTTATCACACAGAAAAATCTATTTCCTCCTCACCTCCTCAGAAGACTTTCAGGTACTGCTCTCTTTCACTCAGAAAGCCTGTGGATGCAGCAGTTCAGTGGTAATCCTCTGGACTACTTATAGAGGCCTTAATTGCCTCATTCTGAACAGCTGAAGTTTTCCAACGGCCTTTAGCCTTCCCTAGCTAAATTTGCAGCCGACGCCTAATAACAATTGGTGTATTGTCTAAACAAGGCAGAAATGTATGTCCCGTCTGTGACAACACCCACAGATTTGCCTGACTTCCTGTCACAATATTTATAAATTTTTATTTCTATTTTCATCCCACAATATAAAAACACTTTTTTTACACCCAGTGGGGTGGACCCTATCCTGGTTTAAATCGCAATATAAGATCCCTTTTTTTACAGATCCCGTTACAGAAGCTGTTTTTTGGCGACCGGGGGTCACGGGAGTGCTGCCTGTGCTTCCGGTGCCACTCTTGCTAGTAACCATAAATAATGTGGTGTGTGACGCCTGGGGTATTGCCTCCTATCCCTGTCGATGCCTGTTGAGGAGAAACACAGCGTCGGGCTGAGCATTTACTACCAGACGTCACCACGCCCCAGCTAACCGGTTGAAGCCGCTGCTGGAAGGTTTTTACTCTGTTTTTAAAAGACTGTTCTGCCGAAATGAGCTTTTAAATTTTGATGTCAGTAAACCTGCTTTTCAATAAAGGTTTTTTTTTGATTACCCAAATCATACTGCACTATGAAGCTTTTTTTTCTCTTCCTCTAAATATACTTGCACACCACGCCACCCCTTTGGAAGCTGAGATTGCCTGAGATCCATCACAGCCCTGGGAAATTTGAATGAAGACAGACACATTAGCATACATTTGTTTAAACTACGAGGATCCCTTTGAGTGACCCCTGGTTTCTATGAGCCCGTAAGACCTCCGCAATAGAGGTCCACCGGATCTGGTAAGCGGCTATTCTGTCTGAATGTATATCAAAATCCGAAAATCTTTTTAGATATCATTGTCGGATGAATTGTCTATTGTGTGATTATATTCAATCAACATCACTTGTAGTGGACACTTGTTTTTGTATAAATCACTTGCACTGCTCACCTGTGGGATGTATCAAATTTTTCCAATGTTGAATTTATTTGTAAAGATTTCTTCCTTTTTATAATAGGATAATTCTCTTTGTTTTTTTCTTTTGGTTGCGCATTTTTTACCCATTGTTGACATTCCATTAAGTTCGCCACAGCTGTGAAGAGATGTGGGACACATGAGAAGCCTTGGCCTAACTGATCAATAATTTCTATTTTCTTAAAATCTTTCATATGGAGGTTTATTTACCACAACAGTTACACTAATAAAATTAAGGCACACACAATCTGATAAATGGCATCAAAGTGGAGGATTCATAAAGAAAGGATTCCTGATAGTAAATCCAGAGACATCCATAGGAGGTGTTTGAAACCCCTTAAAGGGGAAAGCGTATTATGACCTATATGTTTGTGTAGGTCCACAATTCCACACATCATTAGACTAATGGCATAATCCCTTCTGCTGCACCAAACTGGAGGATTCATTGATGAGGAATCCAGGTAGTAAACCCAGAGCCTTCCATACTAGACTTACGATACCCTACTGGCCTCTAGACTTAAAGATCCAAGATCAACTCCCATCCCCTTTAAATTATGTACAGATAGTGGACAATGATCATCAAACCCTGTTAAAAAAATGAGAAACTTTTGCATTTCAATTAGTCCACATGTTTTAGAGAGAGGGCTTTTGGGATCATGCAGCAACTGAAACATTTTTTGCTGATCTTAACCTTCTGTCATCGGGCTCATATAGTGACTTATCCTTTTGGAAAACCAACAAGCTATAAAGACATTGAAATGAGAAATAAATTGGGTCCCTGTGGCTTTACTGCTGCCTACTAGACATGTGCACACTGAAATATTTCGTTTCGGGAATTTAGTTTTTGTCCGAAAAATAAAAAAATGTAGTTACTCCCGAAATTCTTTTTTATTTATTTTGTTTTTCGTTGGAAATTGCATTTGTCCAAAAATCCGAACAAATTAAGGTTGAATCTGTCATTGAAGGATTATGGTGTCTGTCGAATGTTCAAAGAAGATTTGACGGAGCAGCGAAACTGTACGACGCTGCAATCATACTTTTCCTGTCGAATGTTCTGCCTACAAGCTATAGTAGAATTCTAATGTTGTATGATTCTGATAAGCCTCCCGCCCGCATACCCCCACAACCACCGGGCAAGGGTTGTGGGGATGAGACCCTTGTCCTCATCAACATGGGGACAAGGTGCTTTGGGGGGCACCCCAAAGCACCCTCCCAATGTTGAGGGCATGTGGCCTGGTGCGGTTCAGGAGGGGGGGGCCGCACTCTGTCCCCCCCTCTTTTCTGCGGCCGGCCAGGTCAACGTGCTCGGATAAGGGGTCTGGTGTGGATTTTAGGGGGAACTCCACGCCATTTTTTTTTTAAATTTGGGGTGGAGTTCCCCCTTAAAATCCACACCAGACCTGAAGGGTCTGGGTTATGGATATTTAGGGGGAACCGCACGTAATTTTTTTTTTTAATTGACGGCGGGGTTCCCCTTAATATCCATACCAGACCTAAAGGGTCTGGTTATTGAATTTGCGGGGACCTCCGCGCATTTTTTTTTCCCGAACTCCGAACCCGAACTTTTTACAATTATTCGGGTTCGGGTCCGGGTTCAGGAAAAACCCAAAGTCCGTACCGAACCCGAACTTTACAGTTCGGGTTCGCTCAACTCTACTTAGGACCAAAAAGTAAGAAAACTGCTTTGGAACAATATTAAAAAAAAATTGTAAATTATATGCTGCGCTTTGGAATATTACACAATAAATGCGTGCTGAAGATTAAAACAAGTACATGTAGTGTTAATGCGGCATATGTGATATAGATGTGATATGACCAAAATAAAAACAATAATTATGTCAATTAAAACATTAATAATAAAGTGCTCATGTGCATCCAAGTGCTTTGTAACACAGATATAAGTGTCCGGTGGTATATAGGGAACAGCACTAGTCCCACTTTAAATAGCAAAAATGCTATTGAGCAAAAACAAGTCTTTTTATAAAACAATGCTGTGACAGTCCTGTTGAAAAAAGTGCATATGCGTGGTATCCAGTAATAGCACTGCTGGCATGCTTATGAATCCATGCGTCTGAAAATAATTGACAGGTGTTGCAGATCATGCATTGGTGTATTAAATACTCACCTTGGAGCGTGTGACTTAGGCCGCGTACACACGGTCGGTCCAAACTGATGAAAACGGACTGAAGGACCTTTTCATCGGTCCAAACCGATCGCGTGTGGGCCCCATCGGTCAGTTATCCTTTGGTCAAAAATTTTAGAACTTGCTTTAAAATTGAACCGATGGACGCCTAACCGATAGGTCAAAAACGATGGTTAGTATGCAAAAGCATCGGTTAAAAACCCGCACATGCTCAGAATCAAGTTGACGCATGCTTGGAAGCATTGAACTTAATTTTTCACTGCACGTCGTTGTGTTTTACGTCACCGCGTTGGACTCGATCGTTTTTTTAACTGATGGTGTGTAGGCACATCAGACCATCAGTCAGCTTCATCGGTTAACCGATGAGAACGGTCCTTCGGACCGTTCTCATCAGATGGACTGATCGTGTGTACGCGGCCTTAGCGATTACGCTCAGTCAGTACACGCTTGTGAACCACCCCTGGGTTCTATAATGGTAACAGGATCCTGGGCTTCCCAGGCAGTATCTCGAGAATAATGGGGAATAAAAAGCCTTGATAGTGTGATATCGCTTTAAACGTTTTATTAAACAAATAAGAACAACCCCCCAGTGGGGTACTCACATGTACCAGGTGCGTTAGTGCACCACTCTGTGTATGGCATGAAATATTACAGCGGCTGGTTTTGGAATGGTGTATGTTTCCTAAGCAGGTGTAATATTTCACGCATTGATTTATAAGCATGCCAGCAGTGCTATTACTGGATACCACGCATATGCACTTTTTTCAACAGGACTGTCATAGCATTGTTTTATAAAAAGACTTGTGTTTGCTCAATAGCATTTTTGCTATTTAAAGTGGAACTAGTGTTGTTCCCTATATACTACCGGACACTTATATCTGTGTTACAAAGCACTTGGATGCACATGAGCACTTTATTATTAATGTTTTAATTGACATAGCTATTGTTTTTATTTTGGTCATATCACATCTATGTCACATATGTCACATTAACACTGCATGTGTGTTTTAATCTTCAGCACGCATATATTGTGTAATATTCCAAAGCGCAGCGTATAATTTACTATTTCTGTCTATGTGCATGAGCTTATGAGACATGTGTAACGCTTGCAGCTAGTTAGTGATATCCATTAGGCTTTGGGATGATTGAGGCTCGCAGGAATTCTATTACTTTTGAACAATATTAAAATACTTTTTTATTCTGGTTTAGTTTCACCAGGAGAAACATGTAACATGCCCAAATGTAAAACTCGATTCTCCTTTGAAAATGTCAGTGCTTTAAAAAAAATCAATTGTCCCGGCCACATCACATTGTCCTTGAAGCATCTTCCTTTAAAGAATCGTCAGCTTTTGCTCACTAATGGGTGTTATATACCATCTGAGTAGTGTAATTACATCTTTGAAATTGTGTAGCTTAATTTCGAACAGCTGATCCGTTTTTAAATTTCTTCTGAACTTATGAGATTCACATGTATGAGAATCATGCACACAAATAGCCAGGGCACTGGATCAATAAAAATGTCAAAGTTTATTACAACATCACTGGAAGACTTACATACTGTAACAGTCTTTGAGAAGCACTTCAGAGGTGAAATAGTGAAGCTGTAAACAGCAGATACAAACCAGGAACCGCTGGGCTGGATTGCGGTATACCACACCTCTGTGGGTCAAGAAGCTATAAGCATGTAAAACTCTGCCCCACTCAGTGGGATAGATGCTGAAAACTAGGAGGGCTAAGTAGCACTATAGTTGGACTCACAGGGACTCAGAACAGCAAGTTGAGTGGGGGATCCACTCAGCAGTAGTGTGAGATGTAGGAACACTGGGCTAGGGGTTGGAATTCTGGACCACCAGGGGAACAGACCGCTGTCAGAGTGTGAGGCTTCCCTCTGAACTGTAAGGAGAGACCAGTCACAAGTCAGTGGATTGTGTGGGCTGACGAACATGTTTCAGGGACCCGCCCCTTTGTCAACGTCATGCCAGACAATTATCTAAATGTCAAGAAAATTATAATAAATCTATTGTAAAAAAACAATGACCATAAGGCCCCATACACACGACCGAACATGTCTGCTGAAACTGGTCCGCGGACCAGTTTCAGCAGACATGTTCGGTCGTGTGTACGGCCGATCGGACAGGATTCCAGCGTACATTTGCCCGCCAGACCGTTTTCGAGCGGACAAATGTTTCTAAACTTTCTTAGAAACATGCCCGTTGGAATCCTGTCCGTCGGACATGTTCGGTCGTCTGTACAGACTTACCGTACATGTCCGAGCGGCCGCCATCCCTCGCATGCGTCGAATGACTTTGACGCATGCGTGGAAGCATTGACCTTTCAGCGTCGCGCACGTCGCCGCGTCATCGGTGCGGCGACGGCGCGAACACGTCACCGCGCTGTCTGTCCGTGCGGATTGTCTCTCATTTCTGTATGATGGTGTGTACAGCCATCATACAGAAATCTGCGGGCGGGCATGTCCGCTGAAAACGGTCCGGCGGAACGTTTTCATCGTACATGTTTGCCCGTGTGTACGAGGCATTAGAGATACCCTGTATAGACAAATGGATGATGCTCAATACTTAAACAATATAATATTATTTTAATATCTGTATTTTATTCTATTTTATCTTATGATCAATAAATAAACACAAAGGGGAGGGGCTTTTTTCCTTTTCTTTTGTATGTTATAACTTGCATACGAAAGAACAAAAAGGGCCACACTGAAAAAAAGGGCTTTTGACACCTTTGGTTCGGTGACTATAATGTAGCATAATTACATTATTCCATCATATTGTTTGCCGAAATCTATCTTCTACCCTACTCATGCAAAGGGGTCATTCATAGATACCTTCTACCAGTTAAATATGATGATATTATGGATCTGTTCCCCTCACAGCATGGTGAAGTATCAACATTGCTACCTTAGTCCTCTTGAACGCAAAGCTTTCAAAAGCCTGAACAATAATACCAATCTAGTAATCAAACAGGCCGATAATGGTGGGGGGAATGATAGTCCTACACATATCCGACTATGTATCAAAAGCCGATAGACTACTAAAAGACCCGGTCACCTATCATAGGTCCCTGAGACCCATTGGAACAATACAAACTAAAGCTTAAATCTCTTTTAGATAAAGCCAAACAAAACCAATAAAGTAATGAACAACAAGGAATATACATTTTTATTTAGAGATGTTTTTAAGACCCCATATTTTTACATTATTCCCAAAATTCATAAAGATCAAGTACACTCCCCTGGGAGAGTTTGTCCATTTACATTGATTCATTTCTCCAGCTGATAGTGCAAACCTATATGCTGCGTGCACACGATAGGTTAGTCTGATGAAAACGGTCTGATGGACCGTTTTCATCAGGCCAAACCGATCGTGTGTGGGCCCCATTAGTTATTTATCCATAGGTTAAAAAAATAGGAACTTGTTTTAAAATTATCTGATGGATAAAAAACCTATAGAAAAAAATGATCGTCTGTGGGTACGTCCATCGGTTAAAAATCCACGCATGCTCAGAATCAAGTCGACGCATGCTTGGAAGCATTGAACTTTTTTTTCAGCACGTCGTTGTGTTTTACGTCACCGCGTTCTAACACGATCGGTTTTTTAACTGATGGTGTGTAGGCACGACTGATCATCAGTCACCTTCATCGGATAACTGATGGAAAAATCCATCAGACCGTTTTCATCAGACTAACCTATTGTGTGTACAGGGCATTACATTCGGGACTCTTCCCATCTGTTAGATATCCTGGATGGTTACCTATGGGAGGATTCTTGCCTCTGGGTGTCACTATAAGTACAGTCCTTGTACACAGCCATACCCTATGAGGTTGGTATGGCAACTGTTTCCCATTTCCTGAGCTCCAGCATTGAGCTACATCCTGCCCAGAATCAGCTCATTCTGAACAGTACTAGTTACTGTCTACAGCATAATTACTTTACCTTCTTAGGTTAGTTTACCTCCAGATACAGGGCACCGCTATGGGCACGTCCTTTGTGCCCAGTTAGACCAGCCTCAATATGGGTTGGTGGAAGGAGTATCTAGAGGAATAACACCTTTGCCAGGAACCTGTTTTTTGGAAGGTATTTTGACAATATTAAGGTCATCCGGAATGGGTAGAGATTGAGGGCTTTTCCCAGCACTTTAAGAGCAATGACATGGGTTTGATCTTCACCCATCTGTAGAACCAGGACACCTTAATATTTCTACATCCGGTTACCTAGGTAATAAAATGATATCTAAAATTATATTTCAAGCCAACATCTGGAAATTTCTATCTCCACTCGGTTAGCTAGAATAAAACACAGAAATAATAATGATAAAATATATTGAGTATCAATATAGTGTGTCATTTAAATATTGAGTATCGTCTATTTATCTATACATGGTCTCTAACAGTCATTTTTTTTTTTTTTACAAGAGACTTATTATCATTTTCTTGACATTTAGAAGATTGTCTCCAGTGTTCAGCTAATTAGTTTACATAATAGCTCTGTGTTTGTTACAATCTGTGATTCCTTTATTTGACAGCTAGTGATGAAGAAATGTATTCCTCTCATGATGAGATAGACAATTAAGAAACCAGATCTTCAAGTGAACATTAACTCAATGTATAAAAAATTGTTGCTATTGATGGTGTGATTGTATCCTGGGCTGACTGGCAGAGGTCACAATTCATTTTGATTATTTTATTATTTCATTCTTTACGTTAAATGTATTTTTTTATTATTAATATAACTATAATATAATTTTTTTCATAATTCGCCTTTATTTTAAATTATTCCTGGATACATTCATTTTGTACTTTTCGTTGCTAAAAACAGTCCTGTCATTTTTCATTTGTCAGCCTTTTTTAAACAAAAGTTCAATGGGTTTTGCAGCTGTCAATTATCTTTTCTCTCGTTTGCTAGACTTGTTCCTTCTGGTTCCACGGGCAGAAAGTGTTAAACGGAAGTTGCGGTGGACGCCGATGTTTCGGAACACAAGATTTCTTTGTCTGCTTTGCAGTGGATAGCGATATTAAATTATACGGATTCGATAAGAATGTCAGTTTTTATGGAGCCTGTCAAGTGAATAATAATGTCAAGTGAATAATAAAGGAAGAAAAACTGAATTACGCTATCATGAGTTTTTCTTTCATTTGAGTACTTATGGAATATCGAGTACAGTAGTGACACCCTCCAGGATGTGGATAACTTGTGGATGATAAATATATCAAGGCCTGATGAGTTCAACCTTTTGGTGAGTGAGAACCCTGAAGAGGTGTGTGACGAGTTTGGAGTGATGTGCACATCTTCACCATTGTATTAGCATCACCATCTGTGCTCATTTGGACTTTTGGTTCACCATCTATCACCTACTTTTTTCCTCTCAGGCCCCGTACACACCATAGAATCTATCCGCAGATAAATCCCATCAAATGGGTTTCAGCGGATAGATTCTATGGTGTGTACACTCCTGCGGATATTTATCCTCGGATAAATCTCCCCTGGGATGGATTTTCAGCAGATGAATATTTGCTGACATGCTCAACAAATCCATCTGCTGAAGTCCATCCCAAAGGATGGATCCGCTCGTCTGTACAGACTCACCGGATCCATCCGTCCAAAGGGATTCCCCGCACGCGTCGTAATGATTTGACGCATGCGTGGAATTCCTTATATGACAGCGTCGCGCCCGTCGCCGCGTCATAATAGCGGCGACGGCGCGACACGTCATCGCCAGAGGATTTCAGCGCGGATTTCAATGCGATGGTGTGTACACGCCATCGCATAGAAATCTTCTGAAATCCTCAAGAGGATTTATCCGCGGATACGGTCCGCTGGACCGTATCTGCGGATAAATCCTCTCATGTGTATGGGGCCTCATGTGTGTTCCCAAAAAAAGTTTGTCACAATAGGAAGTGATGATAGTGCTGCTCTAGTAATTATAGTACTTATTAAAAGTACTTGTGGACATTTACTAATTTGTATTAATACATTTTTTGGCATGTTATTGCTTTTAAGAGGCTGCTGACAGTTTAAGATTTTAAAGTTTTCAAATTTTGAAAACCTTTTTAGATTTTAAAATTGTTGCTGATTATTGAAACATTGTGATCATTGTAACATTGTGATTAGTATCTGTATCTAGTATTGTGGTATGTTCTATAGCACCGAGATAGTGAAAGAAGAACAGGGACTTCACTATATACTTTTAAGGTACCTTTGCCACAAGGTTTTAAGGTACCTTTGCCACATTTGTGCCTGGTGATATTTTGGTTGATTAATTCATTGCGCTTGGTGATATTTTGGTTATATGGACAGGGACTGCTAGAGAAGTATTCATGAAGAAATTGGGTAATGAGGTATTTACTCTAAGGTTCACAATGAACTATAGAGAGACAGAAGTCTCCTTCATTGATGCTGAAATTGGTTTGGCCAGGATGGGACTATATCTTCATATCTGTACTGCAGAGCAACAGCAGGTAATACCATTATATAAGCTACGAGTGCCCATGCTAAATCAATAATCAAAGGCATCTTATACAGTTAGTACTTTAGAATGAGGAAAAATGGAAAGGTAATACAGCAAAAAAAGTGAGCTTAAAAAATAAATAAATAAAATTTGGGAGAATATACTATTTAAACCTAGACAAAAAACTATCCCAAACTACGGGAAATATAACTAAGTATTGTAATATCATTTACAGATAATTTTAAACAAATATTGGTACCTTTTGATAAGTGAGCAAATTGTGAGGAAATATATACAGGAATGATCTGAGTTAGTCCTCAGGTGCTGTACATCCTGACAGGGCAGCCATTAAGGGGGGGGAGCAAGGAGGAAACCTTGCAAATGTTTTGCTATGCCACAGAAATAATAATATATGTGTGGGCGGGGTCTTGCTGCGCCCATGCACATGGGGTAACACTTTGCCCGAAGGTGTACTCACCAATACCCAGGACCAGGTGGAGGCTGTGGTCATGTGAGAAATCATACATTAAAGCAGTCTTTGACTCACAGATGAGTCACTTGAGTGCAGTGTAAAATGTAGAGAGTTCCTCCATAAGATGTCCCGTCCCAAGTAACTACACACATGTAAGGCCCCATACACACGAGAGGATTTATCCGCAGATACGGTCCAGCGGACCGTATCCGCGGATAAATCCTCTCGAGGATTTCAGAAGATTTCTATGCGATGGCGTGTACACACATTTGCTGGGATTTATCTGCGGATGGATTCTATCGTGTGTATGGGGCCTAACTGTTGTATTTGTTGCATTCGGAGGGACATGTGTAATTGCCTACTCCACCAATCCAGCATATCTCCACTACCACACTCCCAGTAACAGACAGAAACCCCACTGGAAATATAGCACAGGTCTCATATGTGTCCTCAGTTAACTCTTCCTCTTCGGTGCCTAGTGATCAGGTCTTAGACCTTCATAACTCTAGTCTGCTCCCGTACATACCCTATAGTGCTATTACAGACTCAGATTCTTTAGTAATATGCCAAGACCCAACATGCACCCCTTGAATAACTTCAGAATAGATTTAAAGCAGCTGAAACAACTTTTACTGAAAGTTCAGCATAACATACAGTACAGACCAAAAGTTTGGACACACCTTCTCATTCAAAGAGTTTTCTTTATTTTCATGACTATGAAAATTGTAGATTCACACTGAAGGCATCAAAACTATGAATTAACACATGTGGAATTATACATAACAAAAAAGTGTGAAACAACTGAAAATATATTTCATATTCTAGGTTCTTCAAAGTAGCCACCTTTTGCTTTGATTACTGCTTTGAACACTCTTGGCATTCTCTTGATGAGCTTCAAGAGGTAGTCACCTGGCGCAGCACCCCATCACTCTCCTTCTTGGTCAAATAGCCCTTACACAGCCTGGAGGTGTGTTTGGGGTCATTGTCCTGTTGAAAAATAAATGATGGTCCAACTAAACGCAAACCGGATGGAATAGCATGCCGCTGCAAGATGCTGTGGTAGCCATGCTGGTTCATTATGCCTTAAATTTTCAATAAATCCCCAACAGTGTCACCAGCAAAGCACCCCCACACCATCACACCTCCTCCATGCTTCACGGTGGGAACCAGGCATGTAGAGTCCATCCATTCACCTTTTCTGCGTCGCACAAAGACACGGGGGTTGGAACCAAAGATCTCAAGTTTGGACTCATCAGACCAAAGCACAGATTTCCACTGGTCTAATGTCCATTCCTTGTGTTCTTTAGCCCAAACAAGTCTCTTCTGCTTGTTGCCTTTCTTTAGCAGTGGTTTCCTAGCAGATATTCTACCATGAAGGCCTGATTCACACAGTCTCCTCTTAACAGTTCTAGAGATGTGTCTGCTGCAAAAGGTGGCTACTTTGAAGAACCTGGAATATGAAATATATTTTCAGTTGTTAAACACTTTTTTGTTATGTATAATTCCACATGTGTTAATTCATAGTTTTGATGCCTTCAGTGTGAATCTACAATTTTCATAGTCATGAAAATAAAGAAAACTCTTTGAATGAGAAGGTGTGTCCAAACTTTTGGTCTGTACTGTATAACATGCATAAACATCTTTCTCCTAACACTAATTGAAGCTGCCCCAGCATGCCTGCACAGGTAAAGTCTTTATGTAAAAGTACATAAAGAGTAGAGATGTCCATGGTCATGGGTGTCCCCATGATTCAGCAAACTTCAGCAAGGTTCACGTTCTCTTGCCCACCTTCTAGCCCCCTGGGACCCTAACCTCTTACCTTTTTATATCACATAGGAGGGAGGCTTGACACCACAAAAAGCCCTTAAACTTGATCAGGGAAGGTGGAAAGAAACATGAACCCTTTCTGCCTGACCTGGGCAGCCAAATAGTTAAACACACAGTAGGCAACCTGCCCACATATGTAATATAATGTGTGTGCAGTGCATATTACAACATATGTAGGAAAAGTGAAAAATGTATTTCGACATACGATTTATGACTATATACACCTTATACATAATTGTAAATTGACTATACTGCCCAGTAATCAGTAGGCATGTTAGGTTAAAACACAATTTGTACACCGTATAAACTTTTTGGCATTGGACCATATAAAAGAAAATCCCAGGGGTGGAGACTGTGATGCATCTACAGTATCCTTAAATCAGAAACAAGTTGGAAATGTGTATTAAAAGCTACAACCCCCTCCTGCATTAAATGAAGTTCTTAGTGACATTCCATTTCTTTAACCCCCTCCCATCAGGCCACTGTAGATAAACGGCCGGTTTGGAGTTCTCTTATTCCTGTTGTACGTACCCGTACGTCCTGTTGTTCACACTCTTCGGGGGCACACATTAGAGCGCACTGTGATCACTGTGTTCCCAGGATACAGCAGATCACATATCAACATATAGGGCTGCTGTGATTGGCCCTGTACCATGTGATCACTGTGATTGGTCATACACGCAAACACAAGCTGCCTTGCTGCAACCTGTGATGTCTCTCCTCTCACAGCCAATCGCTCACTGATCACTGTAAGTAGAGCAGTGCAGTGTCACTATGGTTACATCATACTGCTCTGGTTAATAATCAGAGACTCAGTATACCATTGTAGCATACACTCTTTAATCATTGATCAGTGCAGTACAGTGTCATTATAGTGACACTGCACTGTTCTGCTGACAATGATCTTTTTAATGTAAAAAAAAAAAAAGTAAAAGTAAATAAATAAATAACTATTTATAAAATAAGGCCTCATTCATACATGAATCACTTTCAGATCGTTCTTCAACAAGCATTAATCAGTTTTAACTCCATAAATGCTGGACTACCACCCCGCAACCATATGCTTTGTGTATGTTTGCAGGGGAGTTGCAGTGATGCCCATTCACTTGAATGGGTTGCGCTCAATGTGCTATAATGAACATTTAGCATGACATGGGAGTATAATTCCTACCATGGCATGTGTAAACTCCTGGCCACTATCTTCCCAGTTAAAGGGAGAGTGGTTGAGAGCAGTCAAAATTGGGTGTAACTAGGGTTGCCACCTGTCCAGGATTCACCCGGATAGTTCGGGTTTTGAATCATGTGTCCGGGTTTTAGTCCTCCTGAAACCCAGACACAATATTCAGACAGGAATGTGGTTCAGAACAGGGCCTGACAGGAGGGTGAGGGGGCACTATGCACATTGCTGTTGTCTTTGGAGCCCACAAAGGTGTTCCAGGTCTATTACGATCCTCTAGTCCAGGGGTCTCCAAACTACGACCCTCCGGCTGTTGCAGAACTACACGTCCCGTGAGGCATTGTAAAACTCTAACATTCACAGACATGACAAGACATGATGGAAATTGTAGTTCCTGAACAACTGGAGGGCCGTAGTTTGGGGACACATGCTCTAGTCCACAGGTGTCAAACACAAGGCCCGCGGGCCGAATCCAGCCCTCCAGGCCATTTCATGTGGCCCTCGCACCTCTCCTTCAGCTGCAGGAGAGCTCCAGCTCTCCTCTGGTCCTCCTCCAGACCCTTACTGCTTTCAAGAAATGCATCCAGCTTCTTCTCAGCAGCAGCATAAGGAAAGGGGATGCATTGTGATGTAAGAGAGTGTAGGGGACTCAACTTCTGATGGTAGGGTGGCTCTTGACCTCTAATGTAAGGGAACGGGATGCGCTTGACATCTAATCTTACAGATACAACCGGCCCTTTTGAGGGCAATCATAATGCTGATGCAGCCCACAATGAAATTGAGTTTGATACCCCTGGTCTAGTCACTCCCCCCCCCCCCTTTAAAAAAAATTAAATGTTCGACTTTGGCTTGAAGAAAAAGTGGCAACCCTAGGTGTAACTTCAAGGTTTTATTCAACCCTAACCAAAACTGTAAACAAGACTTTACATGCTCACCACACCAGTTCAATCAGTTACAGGGTCCCTGAATACTGCCACAGCAGTCCCAGTGTCACCATAAGGTCTCATTCACCTATCAATGTGTTCCATGTGCAAGGGCCTTGTCTACCCATACGGGGATGCAGAGGCGTTTTATGCACTCCGTGTAGGCAGTTCCTTTCGTATTTATTGGGACACAGTGCCTGCATGGACACAGGTGCTGCTCCCAATATGAAATCTGGGTAGGTGCAAGGCCTCAACACAGACAGTGTGAATTTGGGCACATGCAATCGCACTGATGTCATATTGGTAGCAGCAGCTGTGTCTGTGCAGTCATTGAGTCCTAATAGACCTAAATGAGACTGCCTGCATGGAGATGAATGGAACACCTGTGCATTTCTGTGCGGGTAAACATGGCCCTTGTATAAGTTCTGCATTGACACACTCTGTGTGAACGAGGCCTAACAGTAGAACATGTCACTATATTATTGTTTGCCACCAAACTAGTGTCAAGGTCACCAGACAAGTGTAGCCAATAACTGCGTCCCTGATCCACACCATACGTTTGCTTCTGCCTGCTGCCTGTACTGACCCTGGCCTGTTTATTGACTATATTTCTGCCTGTAGCCTGGACCGATCTTTTGCCTATTTTATGACCATGACACTGCTTGCTGCCTGAACTGACCCATCTGCACATCTCACTGACTACTACCTTCGAGACACCAGTCCCAAACATTTTGTAGGTGTTTCTACTGTCCTGGTGCTCCAGGGTCTCCAAAAATGAGGTGCTGGCTGGCTGAGCAAGCTGACAGTTCAGGCATCTGGTTGGATCTTGACCATATGATTAGGGTCTTTTCAGAGCCTGCAAAGGTTCTATGATGTATAGCCAAAAAACTTTGGCTATACTTGTCCTTTAATATGTAAAGTTGGAATGGGAAGATGAGGTAAATAATTTCATGCTTATGGAGGAGATGCACGCTTTACTAAAAACTGCCTATGCAGATAAGGGGAGTCTGCAGTGCCTATGGGAATGTTTGACCATTCTTCCAGAAGTGCATTTGTGAGGTCAGGCACTGATGTGAACATAGACAGGCTTGCAGTCTTCACTCTAATTCATCCTAAATTTGTTCTATAGGGTTGAGGTCAGGACTCTAATCCAAACTTGCTCATCCATGTCTTTATGGACCTTGCTTTGTGCACTGGTGCACAGTCATGTTGGAACAGGAAGGGGCCATCTCCAAACTGTTCAGTGCCTGACATCACAAATGTGCTTCTGGAAGAATGGTCAAACATTCCCATAGACACTACAGACACTCCTAAACTGTGTGGACAGCCTTACCAGTTGATGCTGTTATAGCTGAAAAGGGTGGGCCAACTCAATATTAAACCCTTCAGACTAAGACTGAAATGCCATTTTAGTTAATGTGCGTGTGAAGGCAGGCGTCTCAATACTTTTGTTAATATAGTGTACTTTATAGCCCAATTCCAAGTTTGAATTTAACCGCTTAGCGCCAAAGCCTCATGGCCCTTTAAGAGGTTTATGCTGCTGGGAGGCAAGGCTAAAGATCCCGTGATCCGAAAACTGATCACAAGGAGCGATCAGGAGCTTTCAGTTAAGCGACGGCAGCTGTGTCGGGGGCGCGCAGCACACACACTCTCGACACAGGTGTATTCTCAGCAATTCATGCAAATATGTGGCCACCTCAGTACTAAGGACCAGGCTCAGAGAGGCCGCATATTTGCGTACGGCCGGAGCCAAGGGGCTAATAAAAGAATGGAGATCTCAAACACATCTTCTGCAGGCTTCTTGCTATCAAAAAAAAACTAAGATGTTTCTCCCAGCTACTAATCCAATTCAAACCTATATTGGCAGTTTGAATAGTGTTGTGATGCAGAAAGTAGAGAAAAAGACAAATTACACAGCACAGATCATGGAAAACACAATGCCCATTTTTAGTTGCTGCTTGAAATCTGACGGCAGTAGATTACTTAGAATCCAGACAAAGGTAAACTTTGTGACGTTAGCACCATTCAGTAATTGCTGTTGCTTTATTAGTTTATAGATTGTTTTTCTAGTTGTCTGAAATCATTTGGAAAAATTGGGTTTAGTATTTTGCAGCAAGCTCTTAATACAAAAAAATAAATAATAGCATGTTCGTTATCAAATACTTTTTCAAATAGCAGTGAGAAAATATGCAATTGAGTAGCCACATTTATAGCAGTCAGATAGACAGAATTATTAACTGCACACCTACTTATATCCCATTTAAACCACTTTCTTTACAAGTAAAATTGAGGATATTCAATTTATTTCCAGCAAGCTCTTTCAATACACACAACATATATAATGCTGCATTTATCATTAATGTTACATAGTGGGAGAAAATATAATATACAATATCTATTTGTTTAACAGGCACAGCAGATATACAGAATTATTAACTTTATATCCCATTATGTTGACTTTAAATCAATGGGCTAGTATGCATCGCATTCTAAACCCATTATGTGGCACTTACCTGCAAACAAAGCCTGCGATGTCTCCGCTGGTGGCCGCATCCATCTTTACCCCTCCTCATTCCGGGGCCATGGACTCTGGCTCTGTGACTGTCCGGAGTCGTGTGACGTCACTCCCGTGCATAGGTGTGGGAGCCGCCGGTCACGGCATGAGTCCCATAGAAACGTCACGATCGTGTGTACAGCCACGTAACGCGTGAGGGAGGAGAACCGGTGTTGACGTCATCTCCGCTCGCGGCCAGGAGCGGAGAAGATACTGTTTGTGCCTGTTGTGTCATCCTTAAATGTGAGTGCATCTACGTTTTCTATTAAAAGTTGTTCTTACGTTTTTACACTACAAGGCGTGTTCCTTCTTTTTTGTATTCCGCTGGAAGCCATCTGCCCATGAGAAAGGGTTTTTAGTCGCTGCCGTTGTGGACTTAAAGGGACCTGCCTGTGGTTAAGAGTGCATTGCTATACAGGAGCTGCTGCCAGTGTGATTATTAAAAAGGCTTAATTACAAGCCAGCCAAGGTGAGAGGCTGGGGAAAACATGGTCACCTGGAGTGGAGCACCTTGTGATTTGTTTGGAGCACCTTACACCATAGAAATTATTGTGGACATTGGATTAGTCTGCATGACATTGGATTTTTTGTTTCATTGTATTTTGCATAGACTCACAATTTGCACATCATTGCACGAAGATTCATATTCGTTTTGTATTTGCAATAATTCATTTTATTATTATTATTATATATTTTTTTAGTATTTTGCACATCAGTACGTTTGTTATTTGCACCTAGTGTGACAGCATATTTGCATTGTTGTTTACTGTGTGTCTGATCACTAGATTTATATGCACATGGTTTATTGTTTACACTTAGCACTTTGCTATTGTTTTATCAGCAAGCACTCCAACACCCCTCTTTTTAAATTTTTATCAGTGTGTGAACACTATTTAGTTGTGGCAGCTGCTGTTTATTTATTTATATTATTAGACCCTTTTTAGTGTGGTTTGCGCATTAGTTCCCCCTGTTTTAATTTTCAATGATTGGCACCATAGATTGCAGACTCTATAACTTTTACAAAGACCAAATAATATGCACTTATTTGGGTTATTTTTACCAAAGATATGTAGCAGTATAAATTTTGGCCAAAATTTCTGAAGAAAAATTACTAATTTGCAAAATGTTATAACAGAAACAAAGAAAAAGTATTTTTTCATTTATAGCACAAACAAATTAAAATCCAGGTGATCAAATACCACCAAAAGAAAGCTCTATTTGTGTGAAAAAAAGGACAAGAATGTCATATGGGTACAGTGTTGCATAACTGAGTAATTGTCATTAAAAATGTGAGAGCACTGAAAGCTGAAAATTGGTCTGGTTAGGAAGGGGGTTTAAGTGGTTAAATGTCATATAAATAATTACCGTATTTATCGGCGTATATCGCGCACTTTTTTCCCCTTAAAATAAGGGGAAAATCGTGGGTGTGCGATATACGCCGATAGCCGCTTCCCGCGCTCAGTTTGAAATCCTGCGCCGACATATACCGAGTGCAGTACACTCGGGTACATTCGGCTTCGCTCGTGCTCACGCATAAACGTCACAGAGCGTGAGCGCGAGCGAAGCCGAGCCTTGCCGAATGTACCCGAGTGTACTGCACTCGGTATATGTCGGCGGAGGCGTTCGAACTGAGCACGGGAAGCGGGGACTCGACTTGAGGCGCGCGCTGGAGAAGCCGGGAGGACACCACCGAGGCCGCAGACGGACGCCGGACCGGACGATGGACGCTGGGAAGACACCAAAACTGTAAGTAATAAAATCATATAACATTTTTTTTTACAGGAATTTCGAGGGCAACTTTAGGGGTGCGCGGTATACGCGGGAGCGCGCTATACCGCGATAAATACGGTAACTGTGAATAGTGACCACAATACTCTGATTGTGAATAAACATCAAATATAAATATACAAAAATGTGAAGCAATAAATATACTCAAACCAAAATATCATATATATGTGCAAACAAATGCATGTCACACAAAGCATGAAAAAGATGAAATAAAAAAATTGGGTAGATCCAGACTTTAGGAACCAGTGAGCTGGGAGTGCAGATCCAGTGAGCAGAAAGTGTTCCTCACAATAGTTCATCCACTACACACTCTGCCTCTGAAATTTCTGAAATCCAGAAGGCTGCAAAAAATGCTAATACAAAGACTTAAATAAAAAACAAAGCCTTATATTAGGAAGAGCAAACAAATTTAGTCACTAAACACAATTTTGACAATAACTCTGGTGTAATAGGACACCTTTTGTCATAAGGTAAGTATTGCTGTCTGTAACTTTTCAATGCTTGATGAATTGTGAAAAAAATAAAACTAGCTGGGCAAATTATGGTATTTGGAAAAATAATATTCCTGACTGTATTTTATGAATGTGGGACCGAGAATATTTACAATGCATTAACGAATATACAAACTGCAAAAACAAATCTTCTGAAGCCCTGGTTCACATTGGTATGATTTGAGATGCGAATTTGACATATCGTCAAATCGGCGGCATTTGCCAGCAATTGTCGGCAATGGCACCGTGCATCTGCGGCGCTGCACCGATTTCAAAAAGTAGCACATGAACATGAACGCGTTTCACGCTGCAATTCAGCGTTCAGCCATGACTAAGTGCTGAATTGCAGCGTGAAACGCGTCGGCCATTTCTGTACCTGTTGTTTGCGGTGTCTGCATGTGCATTTGAAAATAAAAAGACCAACTTTATTTTAAGTTATCTTGGAGTGCGGCTATCCAGAGTTTTTTCGTTCATGTGCTACAATCAGCATTGCCAGCACCCTGGTGGTTCAACAACCCTTGATGATCTACGAGGCTCATCTGGAGCGGTGAAAGAATTGCCGATTTCAAAAAGTAGTTCCTGTACTACTTTTTGCGATTTCAGGCCGCGATTTACATTGACATCTGTGCAGAAACCTGCACAGATGTCTCTGAAATTGTGGCCGAAATCGGGACTGCCAGCGGGAGTGAAATCGTGCAAGTTCAGCTGAACTCGCACGGCTTCACTCCCGCAGCACAGTGTGAACCTGGGCGAAAAAGATGTAATTTGAAAGCTTTGGGGATCCAAAAATTCTAACCACATTAGCCAAGCTGACCTATAATTTTTCCAAGTGGACGGAGCTAAGGATGATTTAATGCTGTCTGAAACTAGATCAGTTCCCATAACTTTTGAAAGCAGGCAAGTCCACAAACATCTACTTCTGGTATCAAGGCAAAAAAATTGCCCATCTGCAGACGACATAGAGCATTTACTAAATTATTATACTTACCCAGAATACAGTGCCTTGAAAAAGTATTCATACCCCTTGAAAATTTCTGCTAAGGAAGAGGTGCACATACTACTGGAATCTCTCTGTTCTCTACTGAAGGACTATGCTGTCTTCTTTCAGGGCTGCTTGAACCAACTCCTGCATTCTGCCTACTATTCGCATTGGCGGGGGTTTTCGGCGTCTTTGGTTGCCTAGCAACCTCCTGGCCAATAGGGATGTTCGGTCGCTGGAAGCTCCGCCCACCTCCACCGCCACTCCGGAGCTCTTCTGGAGCCCTCCTATAGGGGTGGCACACCTTGTTCCAGAGGTAGAGGCAGCTCCAGGTGGGGAAGGGCTGTACCAGCAGCGCTGCAATCTCCTTCTCTTCCCGGTCTGCTCTCTGCTCTCTGCCCTCACTGATGGGCATGCTCTGCTCCAGCATGGGGGATTCCTCCTCTTCCTGCCATGATTTGTTCCAACACCGGCAATCTGCTTCTCCACTGGGTGCCTCCGCTTTCTCAACCTTCGTGCTTCCCTTATTTTCTGGTACCTGTTGACCCAAAGATAGGTCCAGGCACCGCCAGATCCAGTCGCTGCCACCTTCCGCCTCGGCCCACTCGAGAAGCTGCTGGAGGAGAGTCTTTGTGTCTCTGGGGGGGTGGGGCAGTATTATAGCTTTTCTGCTTGGGAGTTTTCCCGGTAAACCCTCTCCGATAGTATACAATGGCAAAAATCCCCATGGACAGCTCCTTTATATAGGGCCCTAATGACCTTCCAAGGACCTTTGCTGACCTATACTGGATGATCTTTCCAAAGCTATCAGAAGGTTCCTAAGCAAATGACTAGACATGTGCATTCGTTTTTGTCCGAATGCATTTTCGTCCGAATTTCAGGTATTTTTGTTATCGGTTTAACAAACGATAACGAAAGCACAGAAAACGAAAACCGAAAGATCCGACATAAACAAATGCTTTATTTTCGTTTTCGTTGCAGTCGAATGTGCCTAACCTTAACTCTATTAGTCCAATATTATTCTACATAGAGAGAAAAGATTCGACATAGAGGGAAAAGATTCGACATAGAGAGACATGAAGATTCGACATTAAGAGACATTTTTTTTTAAAAGATTCTGTCAAATCTTTTTTTTTTTTTCTTAGAACATTCGACAGACACCATAAGCCTTCAATGACAGATTCGACATAGAGAGACATGAAGATTCGACATAGAGAGACATGAAGAGTCAAATTTTTATTTTATTTTTTAAGATTCTGTCGAATCTTCTTTTTTTTTTAGAACATTCGACAGACACCATAATCCTTCAATGACAGATTCAACCTTAATTTGGATTTTCGGACGAATGCATTTTTTTTACGAAAAACAAAATAAATAAAAACGAATTTTGGGAGTAACTAAATACATTTATTTTTCGGACGAAAACGAAATTACGAAACAAAATATTTCTTTGTTTACAAATGTTTTATTGAAGTACGTAAATTGGTACACAGATAACTTGCAAAGAGTATACAATCTTTTCAGCGGTATACAGTGGTTAAGTATCATGCATGGTAATAAAGGAGTATTTTACATCGATTGAAACCTATGGAGGCAAAAGTAAAGAAGGAAGATGACAATACGTCGAAAAAGGTCGAAGTGTTGTAAGAATGAATAGAGCAACCATAAGACTGCTACCAGTATGACCATTTGGTTTCAAACACATGAAGGCTATCATTGATTGTATG
Organism: Rana temporaria; assembly: GCF_905171775.1. Taxonomy (NCBI): domain Eukaryota; kingdom Metazoa; phylum Chordata; class Amphibia; order Anura; family Ranidae; genus Rana; species Rana temporaria. The sequence goes on from NC_053489.1 coordinate 492,518,228, forward strand.
GTATATTCTCTCTGATAGTTTCAAAAGTTCCATTCTATCTAGCACCTGTGGCCATATTATTTCTCTAGATCTCCAATTTAGAGCTATCATCCACTGCACTGAGCTGCACAGCGAGTGAAGGAGTCTGGTACAGGGGAGTGGGATGTCAGGGACATCACCATATAGAAGGCATATCTGGGGGGTGAGGGAGATTTTTTGTTTAAAGGATTCTTCAATTCTATTAGTAACTTCCCTCCAGACTTGTGAGAGATGTGGACAACTCCAAAAAATGTGTAGTAAGGTGCCTTCCAGTTGGCAGCCCCTAAAGCATTCTGGAGATGCTGAGGGGTAAAATGTATTGATTTTGGACGGGGTGAGATACCATCTAGTGAATAATTTGGTTGGGGTTTCTCTGAAGGATACTGCTCTGTTGCTTTTGCGAAGATTATCTGTCATGGTGTGCCAGGTATCAGGAGAGAGATCAATGTTCAGATCAGATTCCCAGTGTAACATGGGTTGTGTTTTTTCTGGGGTAGAGAAGTCATTAAGGTAGTTGTAAATTCTAGAGATCATCCCTCTGTCTCTGGAAAGTGATTTGCATATTCTCTCGAATATAGTGACAGTGGGGTTCGTGGAGATTGAAAAGTGAGTTTGAAAAAAAGATTTGATCAGTAGATATCTCTCAAACTCTGTGGGGGGAAATTTAAAGTCTCTCTGAAGGGAGACGAAGGGTATGAATTTCCATCTGGATTGTAGTGAACCCAAAGTAGTGAGTCCCCGTTCAACCCAAATGGAAAATGATTGGTTATCCTTGTATGCAAGGGGGAATCTGGAATCACCCAAAAAGGAGGTGAGTGGGGAGACATCTGAGGCCAGTGAGAAAATGTCTCTATTGCTTTGCCATAGCTTGTATGCGTGAGCCACTATGGTGTTGCGCCTTATGAGGTCGCGGTAGAGAACATATTTGGACCAGAGTATACCCTGTAAATGTAGGGGGCGAATAGATAAAGTCTCAAAGTTTATCCAAGGGATATTCTTGTCAGGAGAGAACCACTGAGAAATCTGGAGAGTCTGGCAGCCAGGAAATATTTCCACAGATTGGGTAGGCCTAAACCACCCTTGGACTGATTTCTGAATTGTAAAGCGTAACTATATCTTGGTCTTTTATCGGCCCATATAAATTTGTTAATAAGTCTCTGCAGGGCCTCCAATTTGGATTTGGGGATATTAATCGGTAGCGTGCGAAAATAGTACAATAATTTAGGTAGGATATTCATCTTGACCGCACAGACTCTGCCCAGGAAGGAAATATGAAAGGAGGACCAAGTGTTCAATAGAGAGGTAATGCGGGCAAATAGGGGGGTGTAGTTGGCCTTGAAAAGACTATTATGTAGAGGGGTGACATTTACTCCTAGATATTTAATTGATGATGACATCCATGTGAAGGGGAAGTTAGCCTGGAGAAGGTTCAGAGCATTTGGGGGGATGTTGATAGGTAACGCGGAGCATTTGTTTAGGTTAATTTTAAGCCCAGAGATCTTATGAAAGAGATCAAGTTCTTTAAGAAGAACCGGAATGGAGGTGTGAGGGTTTGTAAGATATATCAGCGCATCATCAGCGTATAAACTGATTTTGTATTCTTTGTGGTCTTTAGTGTAGCCCTTTATATCTGTGTTGGCTCTAATAGCCTGTGCAAGAGGTTCAATAGCAAGAGCGAAGAGAAGTGGGGACAGGGGGCAACCCTGCCTAGTCCCCCTACCTAGGGGGAAAAAGTCAGAGTTGATACCAGGTATCCGGATGCGGGTTTGTGGGGAGCTATATAGCGCATTAAACCCCTGCAAAAATGCCCCAGAGATTCCAAATCTGGGTAATATATAGTTTAAATATGACCAGCTTACGCTGTCGAACGCCTTGTGGATATCAAGGCTAAGCAGACAAGCTTGGCGTGAGTGGAGATTCGCATCCTGAACAATGTTGGTAACAAGTCTGATGTTATCCGTAATCTGTCTGTTGGGGATAAAGCCTGATTGGTCAATATGTACTAATGGGGATATAACTTTGGCAAGTCTATCCGCTAAGATTCTGCCAAAGATCTTAAGATCGTTGTTTAAGACCGAAATAGGGCGGAAATTTTGGGGGAGTGAATGGTCCTTATTGGGTTTGGGAATAAGGGACAGGTTTGCCAGCAACATCTCCTCTGGGAAATCTTTACCCTCCAAAACGTGGTTGAATAGGTTTTTTAAGTGAGGGGCAAGAGTAGAGGCGTATTTTTTATAATATAGAGAGGTGTAGCCGTCTGGACCGGGTGCTGTAGAGGATTTGAGTGATTTGATAATTTGAGTAACTTCATCGGTTGTGCATGGGGCATTAAGGGACTCTAAGTGGTCTTGATCTAGGAAAGGGAGGTCAATGTTGTCGAGCCAGGACTTAGCAGTAACACCTGGGGGGGTGTTGGGATCAGACATAAGGTCTCGATAGAAGGAGGTGAATATATCCATCACCTTTTGTGGATGGGAAACTATATTACCATTATTGTCTCTAAGTTTGTATAATTGGCTTGGGTTACAGTCTTGTTTGAGTTTTCGTGCGAACATCGCTGAGTGGGAGTTACAGTGAAGCATATATTTGGCTTTGGAGAATCTGAGGGACCTTTCAACTTTGGTGGAGAGGAGTAGATCTAAGGACTTTCGTTTGTCTTGAATTTGTTGGGTAATAATGGGGTCTACTGCGTTGCGTAATTTAATGTAAAGATGGTGAAGCTCGTTGGTGAGGCGCTTGATATCTGCCTGTCTTTCCCTGTTCCTGGCTGCTGCCAGACTGATAATATGTCCCCTTAAGACTGCCTTATGGGCAATCCAGATCGAGGTGGGCGGGGTTTCACCGTCTATGTTGTCAGAAAAATAGTTTTCTATATGTGAGGAAATGGTAGTCTTGATAATGGGGTCAGATAGCAGGGAGTCATTAAAACGCCAGTTGTATGGGGAGGGAGCAAGGCCTATGTATGATGTGGAAAAGGTGCAAATGTTATGATCTGACCATGGGCAAGGATGGATCTGGGCTTGAGAAGAGTTGGCGAGGAGAATAGGGGTAGAAAAGATATAGTCAAGTCTGGCATAACAATCATGTGGGTGAGAGTAATAGGTGTAGGCCCTAATACCTGTGTTATGAGCTCTCCAGGTGTCAATTAGTTGCATTTTGTTAGTCAACCGGTTGATAGTCTTGGAGAATGATTTAGTATGTGGAGAAATTATAATTCTGTCAAGGATTGGATGGGCGGCAAGATTGAAGTCCCCGCCTATCAGCAAATGGGGAGAGTGATATTTATCAAGGGTTTCGAAAAATTTAACAAAAAATGAGGTGTGGGTATCATTCGGGGCATACACAGATGCTATAGTGATTTCTTTATTATTAATGCATCCCTTGAGGATGATGTATCTACTTTCAGGGTCTCTAAACACATGATGTACATCAAAGATCAGGGAATTGCGTATAAAGATGGCGACACCTTTGGTTTTGTTAGTAAAGGTGGTAAAAATAAGTTTGGTTGTAATGTTTATGAAAATATTTAGGGTGATTAGAGGTTGCAAAGTGGGTCTCTTGGAGAAGGATAATATCTGCCCCCAGTTTTTTATATTGTTGGAAAGCCTTTTTGCGCTTGTGGGGGGAGTTAAACCCGTTAGTATTGTGTGATAGAATCCTAAGACCCATAATGAGAGTTGTAGCAACCTATCAACTGAACAATACCATGATCCGATATCTGATAAGAGATAAGGGTAGAAAATTGCAAGAAGAGAACATTATCTGAATACAAAAAAAGGTACCTAAACATAAAGTGTAACGACCATGCGCAATAACTACCATGGTATATAACCTCCATAGTATGGGACAGCCTATCGAGGGTACATTGGTAGAGATCATACTGGTTGTGTATACCTGATAATGAAAAATAATGAGGATACTTATACTCTATGCATGTAAATAACATACTAATTTTTTTAAATGGAAAACAGCATAACATTGCAATCCTGGAAATACCCAGGGACCTTAAGGCAGGTAACCTACTGCCTATCTTGGGTAAGAGCATCTTCAAAAAATAGAAGAAAAAGAAGAAAAAAAAACTAAAGGACAAAAAAAGGTTGTCCTGTACCCGCATCAGGTTCGGGCAGACCATCACAGTGTGGTGATCCGAACGAAGACCGAGGCAGGAGTGGGGTCAATCCAACAACGGCGGACGCACCCGGTCATGAGTAACAGGTTGTATTTGAAAATAATATTCAGCATATTAGTGCATGGAAACTTTAAAATTTTAGTACAGCAGCACACATTCTTTCAAGTAGTATAAAGTGAGGTATGCTAAATTGCCCATTTAGGCACTGTGTCAGGGGAAGAGCACTCGTAGAATGCTTTCTATAGGGCTAAGGGAGAGAAATTCCTGAGGGGAGGGGGCATCTCCAATGGGAGAGTAAAATATAAAAAAATAAAAATAAAAAATAATAATAAAATAATAAAGTGGGTGTTCAAAATAGTGACAAGGGGTTGACGTGTGGAAGTCCAGGCAGTTTTTTATTCCCTTGCAGATATTCAGCAGAAGGGTTGCCTCATAACTCACTGAAAATTAAAGTACAGTGTAAAATCAAATTAAGGAGGGAGATATCGGCCAAGTTAGACATCATAATGCAAACACTGTAGTAATAACTTGATGCAATCACTTAGAGTTCAGGTGGGCTGGTTGTGGAGAGGGTTGAACAATCTTCTCTGATCTCTCTGGCTGCGTCTGTTGGAAGGGGTAGACCAGATCGGCGAGGGTCTTGGGGTTGCAGGGAGTCTGGGATGTGGTTCATTAGGCAAAAGACCTAATTTAATCAGGAGCTCTTTCCCTTCGATCACATTAAAGACTGTATATGTGGATCCATTATGGGGGATAGTGAGTTTAAAGGGGAATCCCCAGCGGTATCTTATCCTGGCGGATTGCAGGACCGAGGTAACTTCCTTCATCCTGCGTCTTCTGTCTAGTGTAGCAGGGGAGATGTCTGGATAGATTTGAATCCTCTTGCCCTCAAAGGAGATGTTGGGGGTGTTTCTAGAGGCACGCATGATGTCCTCTTTTACCAGGAAATCCTTCATACACATGATAATATCCCTAGGAGGGTTTTCTGGTGTAGGTTTAGGACGGAGAGCCCTGTGTATCCTATCACAGGCAAAAGCTGACAATTGCTTCTCTGGAATAAGATCATGAAAATTTTTTGACACTGCTGGCAATAAATCAGTAATGGATTCTGGAATACCGCGTATTCTAATATTTTGGCGGCGATTTCTGTTGTCCAAGTCCTCTACCTGAGCCTGCATAAATGCAAAATTATCTGCTAAATTTTCATAATCCTTTCTCAAGTCATTATGTGCCAGGGACAGTTCATCATGCTTGGTCTCCAATAAATCTGTGCGGCCTCCAATACTGGCAATCTCATGAGAAAGAGCAGCAGTGGATTTGTGAACCTCCTTCTCTATTTTTTCCACTAATTTATCAAAAATCAGTGAGAGACTCTCATCTAGATCAGCTTTAGAGAGAGGGGAGTTGTACTCACGATGGTCTAGTCCTTTAGAGGGCTGTGAAATGATTTCACCTTCTCCCCACATGCTGCTGCCAGCGCCATTTTGTGAGGTCTTCCCGGTTCTCTGCTCCATGGCCAGGAGAAAGTTGGTCAAAGTGTGCTGCTGACTCCGTTTGGGCTTTTTCTTCGTGCCAGGCATGCACCCCGTGTTCCCGCAGGGGTGCTGATGTATTTGGTGGAGAAACGAGCGAAATAGCCCTGGGGAAACGGCTTCTAGGAGACCGGGTGCTGCGGAGCTGAGACTAAGCACGTCTCATCAGCGTCGCGCCGCGCATGCGCCCCCGAAACAAAATATTTCAGTGTGCACATGTCTACAAATGGCCCTAGCTGACCTATAAGGTTCCCCCAGTAGAACTAAGCCCGAGGGGGAACTTGAAACTACCATTGCCACGATCCCATGAGGGAAGAGGGCCTTAAAACCGACTACCCCTTTTTTCCCTCTCTCATTCTCAAGGGAAATGGAGCCTGAGCATCAGTGTATTGTGGTCACAATTCACAGTTATTTATTTATATGACATTGTGTGTGTATATAGGTATTGCTTTACGAGTGAGTATTTCAACTGTCAGTGTGCAGCATTCATGAGTTCATTCAGTGCAAAAAATATTTCATAGTTAATTATTCTTCCTTTTTACCTTTTGCCTCCCCCCCCCAATACCCCACTATGCTGTTTGCTCTTTCCTTTGGTTTGATGTCTTTGTTGTTTTGTTTCTTTTCCATGTATATAAATAAAAAATTTGAAAAAGTGTAGCGCTAATTAATGTATACAAGTGTAAATATTACAAAAACATTTAAAATGATAATATATAAATAAATATATAAAATACATCCATTAAAACCAAATAACTCCATGTATTAAGTGAGTCATGTGAATGGATAAATATATAACACAAATGACAATAAATATCACCAGAAAGTGAGTAAATGTAAAAAAAAAGGGGTAGAGTCCAATATTGTGAACATAAGTGACAAGAAATGACAAAAGTCCAATTATGAGGATGTAATCTGACAGATGGAAACTCCAACCCAGGTGCAGACCTCTAGAGGAAAAATACAAACTTCAGGAGCACCACCACCAATAGCAGGAGGAGGCTTACCAGATGGCGATGACTTGGAAAGGCATATACCACCCATGTCGCAAAGGCTTATATGGTCGGTCACCTCAGTGGGTATAAGCTGGTCCTGAATCCAATCTGCAACTCGACGCCAGCAAACCAAACGTCAATATATAGTAGAAGGTATACACCGTATACTCTTAATAGGGGCAGAGGCTCGGTATCGACTTGCCATGCGTAATGTAAGGAAAATAAACTCACATAGCGTGATACTGTATGAGGAGTAGTATTTATTAAGTAAAAATGGAAAAACTCACATTTATGATGGTCATCATAAGCTTATCGTAAATGCAGGTACATGAGCGATGTATGTGGATGGGTCCAGCCGACGCGTTTCAACTAAAAAGTCGTCATTTGGGGTGTGGACCCCCCACATCTACATCGCTTTTTAAGTACAAAATGACCCCAATTGGAAGGACAGTGACCCTGAACCGATCGTGACAAAAGAGCCAAATTCTGTATATACAGTACAGACCAAAAGTTTGGACACACCTTCTCATTCAAAGAGTTTTCTTTATTTTCATGACTATGGAAATTGTAGATTCACACTGAAGGCATCAAAACTATGAATTAACACATGTGGAATTATACATAACAAAAAAGTGTGAAACAACTGAAAATAAATGTCATATTCTAGGTTCTTCCAAAGTAGCCACCTTTTGCAGCAGACACATCTCTAGACCTGTTAAGAGGAGACTGTGTGAATCAGGCCTTCATGGTAGAATATCTGCTAGGAAACCACTGCTAAAGAAAGGCAACAAGCAGAAGAGACTTGTTTTGGGCTAAAGAACACAAGGAATGGACATTAGACCAGTGAAAATCTGTGCTTTGGTCTGATGAGTCCAAACTTGAGATCTTTGGTTCCAACCCCCGTGTCTTTGTGCGACGCAGAAAAGGTGAACGGATGGACTCTACATGCCTGGTTCCCACCGTGAAGCATGGAGGAGGTGTGATGGTGTGGGGGTGCTTTGCTGGTGACACTGTTGGGGGTTTATTCAAAATTGAAGGCATACTGAACCAGCATGGCTACCACAGCATCTTGCAGCGGCATGCTATTCCACCCGGTTTGCGTTTAGTTGGACCACCATTTATTTTTCAACAGGACAATGACCCCAAACACACCTCCAGGCCGTGTAAGGGCTATTTGACCAAGAAGGAGAGTGATGGGGTGCTGCGCCAGGTGACTACCTCTTGAAGCTCATCAAGAGAATGCCAAGAGTGTGCAAAGCAGTAATCAAAGCAAAAGGTGGCTACTTTGAAGAACCTAGAATATTAAATATATTTTCAGTTGTTTCACACTTTTTTGTTATGTATAATTTCCACATGTGTTAATTCATAGTTTTTATGCCTTCAGTGTGAATCTACAATTTTCATAGTCATGAAAATAAAGAAAACTCTTTGAATGAGAAGGTGTGTCCAAACTTTTGGTCTGTAGTGTACTGTATATACCCAATTAAAAGATCTATTCCAATAAGGTGTATGCCCGTGTATTATTATTTCCATGTGTATGGCTCACAGGAGAAAAAGCAAGCCTCTCCAGCACATAACCATAACCAAGCCTCGCTTTGAAAAAAACGAGGCCGGGTGACGTCAGTTCCGCTCACGTGTCATGACGCTATTGATTATACTGGAAGGGCCGTTTCTTTTCCATGTATAACCCAGAACAAGATAGGAAGCAAGATACATAAACATCAATAACTGTATTTTGTATTATATGCAACACAACTGCCGGGGTACTGTTCTATTATGTGCCCTTTTCCTGTTAATATCTACAGATGATTCCATGTTTGCTTTGTGGTTGCCAACATATGTGTAATTACCAAATAGTGTTTTGTGCTCGATTACTTAAAAATGAAAATAAATAATTACAAAAAGAGAACATGACCATTTTAAAAATGTAACTTGACATTTTTAATTTGGTTGAAAATATGATAGGAATAATCCATAAATTGTGTTAATAATATATTAAGAATAAACCATTCATTTCGTTGAAAATATATTAAGAATCGTCCATTCCCTACCAATTATTTTCAATGGTATACTTTCTGACAGCTTTCAAGAAAAAAAGTTCCTATTTTCTTTGTAGCCTACTTTACACCACCTACTGCATATACAAACACTAATGAACCATTACTTTAGAGAAGAGTCACTTTAATGGACTCGTAAGAGTATAAATTATCATGCATCTAAGTATAGGAAGAGTACTGAGAAAGCAATGTTCCTAACCGCATCTTCATTTGTACTAGATCTTGTGAATGAAATAATGAGGGATCATATAGAGACCCTGTATAAAACAGGAAAAATATAGCAATTAGTAGAATGGGTAATGTGTTTGACACAGTAAGCAATAATATTTCATATTTTTCTTACCTGAATACAGTGAACAGAAATCTGAACAAATGCCATGAATAACTGTACCATTCTATTGTATACGTCTAATAGGGTTGTCACTGAGCTAGGAAATAGCTAGGGAATGGTGCACTAAATTCTACTGCAGTTAGATAGAAATAAAACATATTTTGTTATATATACTGTATTTGTTTAACACTTTAACAGAGTACAGTTTTCCACCTTCCCTTTGGAGGGCATATCATGTTGCTATATTAAAATAAAGACGTGACCAGCACTTATATAAATATACAAATGCGTAAAACCCCTCCAAGCTGCAAAGGCCGCATTGGGTTATACACATGCTATGGAAAAAAATGTTCTCCCCCTCTAATTCAGAGGGCAGTACTGCCACCAAATGTGACCCATTCAAGTGAACGGGGCCCTGCTGCAACCATGTGCAATGCACGTGGTTGCGGCACAGTGGTGTGCAAATTACAGGAATAAAGCAGTCAATGAGGAGGTGACAGATCGCCTTCTCACCACCTGTCAAACACGCAAGCCTGTGACACCCCTTTAGTTCTAATAACCCCCACCGCTCTAAAAGAGTACAGTAGGGGCATGGATGAAGAATAATTTCTCATAACATCAGAGGCATCAACACAAAGGATCCTATTGATTGTAAGTTATGTGTCTTGTGGTAATTTTGGGGTAGTTTATGTAGGCTGCAATTAGGTTTTAACAGAGGTTCTAGCATTATCCTACTTGGGTAAAGATACTCCATACATATTTGCAAAATCGGCAACTATCAAAGCTTTTTTTCAGTGAGTGAAGTACAGATCAACTCTAGAGGCTTTAAGAGAGTTGTAAGAAAAACAGCAGTGGCAGGGCAAACTGGTAGTCCGCAAAGGGGAAAAACATTCTGACAGTAACTGCATTCAGTGACTACATATACAGTACAATGAGTTGAGGGGCTTTAAAATGTTTACCAGTTTTTCATTCCCATACAAGCTCATGGGAATGAAAAATTAGCTTGAAGCAGGTCAAATGCTGGAAAGAGGTAGGTCAACTGTTGGTAAAATGTACCTCAAGGAATACTGAAGGATCTCGAGGTATCTCAAACTGATGTCAAACTAATGCTTTTGACACATTAGCCCAAAGCCCATCAACACAGTCCCTCAAGTGCTTTCCACTCCAAAAAGCTTCTGATACATAATATGATAGCACTGTTTTTAACCTGACCTACAAATCTGCTGTTCAGAATATGGCTTCCTCTGTCACAGTTTAGTTCAGCCCCACCTTAAAGCATGGTACACACTAATAGTTTTTACCACCCCGCTGGATGAACGAAAAAAAACTGACAGCCATTGGCTAAGACCGCTGATCGGGAGCCGGTCAGCTGCTGGTTTTTCAGCATGCTTGTCTAACAGAAGCCGGGCCACACGCCCCGGCTTCTATCAACCGGCTGGCATACTCACAGGCTAAATGTCGGACAGTATTTATTGAACTGGCCAATGTCTCCCAACATGTGTACAGTCTTAGCTCTGTTATATCAGAACAATAACTAATTATAAGAGGCTGTTTTTAAAAGCTTGGATTATTTTACCAAACCAGTATTATTGTACAACCAACTGAAGCAGTATATGGAAAATAGTGGCTCCACGTGAAATGAATGGTCTTTATCCAAATGTAAAAAGGCATCTCCTCTGCTTTGATGGTATGATATTTTATTTAAAGCATCTTCATGAATGGATTTTCTAAGAGTTCTATCATTCTAAAACATGAGATTTGATTTAATCTTTTAAACTATATATTGGTGGGAATTCAGAAGTATGGCGGGATCAGACAGAAAGATTTTACATATGAAAGCACTGAAAATGGATGAAAGAAAACAGGCAGATTAGAGAGAAGCACTTGAAGGTATACAAGGATATCAAATATGCCATAAAGAAGAGTTAAGTGAAATGTCTCTAGCTGACCTTAATATTTGAGCTTATATTATGTCTTTTACTACAGGCATGGATATGAATTTAGCCTTGCATTACCGTGATCTTGTGTTTTAATGATGCCAATAATAACGTTATTTGCTCCAGCAGTATCCTCTTTACTAAACACCCATAACTATGACCAGCTCTAACCTGTTAGGCCCCGTACACACGACCAGTTTCCTCGGCAGAATTCAGCTTCCGACCGAGTTTCTGGCTGAATTCTGCCGAGAAACCCGGCCGCGTGTACAATTTCGCCGAGGAAGCCGACGAGGAGCTCGACGAGGAAATAGAGAACATGTTCTCTATTTCCTCGTTGTTCAATGGGAGCTCTCGGCCCTCCGAGCTCCTCGGCGGCTTCAGGGCTGAACTGGCCGAGGAACTCGATGTGTTTGGCACGTCGAGTTCCTCGGCCGTGTGTACGGGGCCTTATGATCTGCTGATAAGTGAATGCATTCTCAATACTCATTGGGGAAATATTCATTATTCTGTATGTCACCTAAAGTGTATGTAAGCCCCGAACATAAAAATAATTATGTCTTACTTTTTCCTTATCCAATACAATTTGCCACTGTTCAGCTTATTTCCACTTGCATGCAAAAACTTCAATGTGCAAACTTGCCCAAGGCAATTCTATGGACAATGCACAGCATGCTGACTTGTCACATAACAGGAAATTATTTTCTATTTTTTAGGGCAAATTCAAGACAAATGGTATATTTTTCAAGGTCATGCTTAGACACAAAAACAATTCTAAATATTCCCTATAAGAACGCAAATATTCACTTTTTGAGCTTGGATCCATTTAATCATACAACTCATGAATGAACACTATGCTGTGAAACACTTTGAGGTATTCTATTACTGCAGCTGATGTTTGATGTTTATTCTTAATAAGGCAGATTTTGTAAAGACTGTTAGTAATAGAGTTTAATCAGCTGGAGTGTAAATTAATATACCCATTATTCTATGGTCAGAGATCAATTGGGTAACACTAATAAAAATAATCATATTCTACACAGTTAAAATGTCCCTATATGAATAGTGGCCTTTCATTTCCCATAAATAGGTACTTAGGGCCACATTCACCAAAGAGATATGACGACGTTTCTCCTGATACGCCGTCGTATCTCTGTTTCTATCTATGCGACTGATTCATAGAATCAGTTACGCATAGATATCCCTAAGATCCGACAGGTGTAATTGTTTTACACTGTCGGATCTTAGGATGCAATACCGCGGCCGCCGCTGGGGGGAGTTTGCGTCGTAAACCAGCGTCGGGTATGCAAATTAGGAGTTACGGCGATTCCCGACGGATTTTCGCGTTCGCTACGTCGCCGCTAGTCTAGTTTCCTGTCGCAAAGTTAGTCGTTTTTTTTGTGCACTAACTTTAGTCAGCAATCGTATTGCTGTCTAAAGTATGGCCGTCGTTCCCGCGTCGAAATTTAAAATTTAAAGTCGTTTGCGTAACACGTCCGGGAATACGGAAGTACGCTACCGTTCAAAAAAATGACAGCACGGCGGGAGCTAGGAAACGGAGCATGCGCAGTAGGTCCGGCGCGGGAACGCGCCTAATTTAAATGGCACACGCCCATTTGAATTGGCCCGCCTTGCGCTGGAGGCCGCCGGCGTAGTTTTCATCGCAAGTGCTTTGTGAATCAGGCACTTGCGATGAAAACTTGTGGCGGTGTAACGTATCTATGATACGTTACGCCGCCACAGTTCTATGTGAATCTGGCCCTTATTATCCGCATAGGCACTAGATTGTTATTACATTCAGAATCCCTATTCACTACTTTTAGTCCCTAAAAGAGCATTCCTATTACAAATAAGTTACTTGATTCAAAGGCATAAGCTGGCAATTACAACATTCAAATAGGAAAAATATTTACTTAGAATAAAAGTTGGGAATACAACGTTTTTCACAATTTTAAAACTGTGACACGTTTTGGTCTATCGTGGGTTCAAGGCAAACTGATACTGAAATTCACCATGGTAACCATAATGCATTGCCTGGCCTTTGAACTTGGCTGACTCCAAAGGTCCAATAAGGGAGCTTTTGGATAAGCAAGTCCCCTCACTATAAAAAGGTGGGTTTCCAGTTGCATATAGACAATGTGCTTTACAGGTCTGTCATTACCAAAGAGCTTTAGGCCCATTGTTGTGGGGCCCAAAGCAGCTGCCCCTTGAGTCCGTGCTGTCACTGATTATAAAAAAGCTGTCTCGATACGACCTTGTGCAAAGACCGATCACAGACTGTGCTGCAGGTACATGGTTCTGGTTGTGTTACATCAGTGTGCTGACTACAAGAGACAGAAGAATTGATCGCCGGGCACAGATCCCTCCCCCAGCAGCTGATGTTCAGGCACTCCCATTGGGGGGACACGTGGAGGGGGTGTGGCCAGCCTCGGTGCTGCTGACGCACATGTGAGGCTGCAGACTGTGAGAGGTTGTGAGGTAAGTTAATTCCGTGGCAGCTGAGTGCTGAATCATTAGGTGCAGTATAGATGATGTAGGTGCAGTATGGAGGAGGTGTGCGCAGTATGGAGGTGGGTGCAGTACAGAGGAGGTAGGTGCAGTATAAGTCAGGGATTTTGTAAATATTGTAATTTTGTCCCTCCCAACCTGGCCTATGCATCGGAAGAATGCTTTTGACATTTTCACACAACCTTAAGATATTAGCCCATATTTTTAACAGCCTGCCATTTCCCTATTTTCAACATCTGTGCTGGCCATATAGATGGGTCTTGCTAAGAAAGATGCATAAAACACAGGGCAACTAACGCTGTGAATGCCAATGTAACAGTGTACCAATGTCCCGATAATATGTAACTAGGAATTAAGCTGGGCTAATGAAATGGACTTTAGATGGTACAGGTATATATAGTAAAAAAATATGGGTATATTTATTCATAAAAGTAGAAAGTATACAAAAAAAGAAATAATATACAGAACTTTGTGAACACAGTAATACAGTATCGGCATATTTATCATAGTACATACATAGGAAATATTGCATAAAAGTTTATACTAGTGCATGTATGCTAATTGAACAAAAACATACAGCACCAGAAATTATATAAAAACTTTTAGATCCTTAGAACTGGATTGGATATGCGGAGTGATGGAGGTTGCTTTTACTCAAAGCGAGACTGAAGGGCTTCAAAAACAAAAAACATCTTCAAAAACCTTGTCTCCTTGAACGCCACAGAACTGCTCGTTTGGACTTTGCAAGAGAGCACCAAACATGGGACATTCAAGTGTGGAAGAAAGTTTTATTCTCTGATGAGAAAATGTTTTACCTTGATGGTCCTGATGGTTTCCAACGTTACTGGCATGACAAGCAGATCCCACCTGAGATGTTTTCTACGCGCCACAGTGCAGGGTACGCCATAATGGTCTGGGGTGCTTTTTCCTTCAGTGGAACAATGGAGCTTCAGGAAGTGCAGGGGCGTCAAACGGCCGCTGGCTATGTCCAGATGTTAGAGAGAGCATTGCTCATGACTGAGGGCCCTCGTCTGTGTGGTAACGATTGGGTTTTTCAACAGGACAACGCAACAGTACACAATGCCCGCAGGACAAGGGACTTCTTCCAGGAGAATAACATCACTCTTTTGACCCATCCTGCGTGTTTCCCTGATCTAAATCCAATTGAGAACCTTTGGGGATGGATGGCAAGGGAAGTTTACAAAAATGGACAACAGTTCCAGACAGTAGATGGCCTTCATGCGACTGTCTTCACCACTTGGAGAAATGTTCCCAATCACCTCATGGAAACGCTTGCATCAAGCATGCCGAAACTTATTTTTGAAGTGATCAACAATAACGGCAGAGCTACTCATTACTGAGTTCATGTTTGGAAGTTCGATTTCTGTTTTGGGGGGGGTTTAGATTTTTTTTGGAGGTGTGGTCCTAAACTTTTGATCAGCTGAAAAACAGCCTGTTTCAGTTTATTCGTTGTTTTCATTAAATTGAATGCTTAAAAAATGTTTTGTCTCACTCTCATTTCTTCTTGTTGCATGTTGAAGCTCTACTTGGAACCTTGTTAAGATCCAACAATGTAAAATATGATTTTTTGCCATTTTTCAAGTGGTCTTAAACTTTTGATCAGGACTGTATATGTTTTGAATGGTTCTCCTCACCATTAGATATATATATATATATTTGTTATTGTGGCCCCAGCTAAGTAGGGGACACAATACTATTGCATTTATCTGGTGTGCCAAGGGAGGGTTCGAGCCATTTAAAGGGGGTGAATCAATTAATGAGAGTAGATCCCAAATCTATCCAGCGGCTCCTGCGGGGGTAGCGCTACATATACATCAAATGTGTGTGTATTATTAATTGGGTATAGATCATATGTTTTGAATGGTTCTCCTCACCATTAGATATAATATATAGTCAGATCTAAGTTCTACAAAAGAACTGGATCTCTGAAAAGATACGGGTGCTGAATCCTGTGGCAGGGGATTCTGGACCAAACGTGTCTCCTTGTAAATGAAGGTCTGTGGCAGAGAATGTACTTTATTCCATGAGCCATTCCGGCCAGTGAGAGGGACCTATCCAGGTGAGCAATACCCACTCTGGCTAAAGTGGCGATGAGAACTGTTTGCTGGAAGCAGGAGTGTTTCCTATTTGTAATTATGCACCTGAACCTAGATACCTACCCTTCCACCCCTCCAACTTCTTTTCTACTAAGTTCTACAAATAAATCCTAGAAAAAGAAGTGTATCGTGTGGACATTGGAATTCTTCAAACTCTTTACCACCCTGGACAGCTAGAACATAGAGGTAACGTGCCACCCAAAATTACTCAGCAGCTCCTCCGGGGGTAGTGCTACATAAGTATAACATGTTTTTTTTTTGTCAATAAAAATAACAATGAGACTTTACAATCACTTTAAATATTGTGATATACAATATGCACAGAGCAGTTGCACATAAATTGTCCTAAGTGCCTTTAATGCCTGAGCTGTGACTGACATGACTGTATGACTTTGCCCTATCTAGGCTGTGCAAGGCACAACTAAGCAGCACAAAATAGAGAATTACACAGATCTGGCAAATGGGCAGGTCTGATTTTTACCTTACTGTTTATGCATCAGTAGGTTGTTTATAACCTGAATAGTTCAAATGCATATAGTGTTGGTTTCTGTAAATATTAGCAAAATAAAGGGTTGCATTAACTTATTTTGCTTATAATGGAATGCTTCAGTTAACGGCCACAAGTCTTATGGGCTAACACAATATCGCCATCTACTGTTCAAAAAGTGAAAAATACAGTTAGTAACAGAAACAATGAAAAACACTGACTATACTGAATATACTGTAGCTGTACGGTTGCTTGTGGATCCTGTGCTTTTTTTTTTTAGCATGGCATTCATTTTATTATCAGTTTATAAGCTGTAGGGCTGCATATGAATAATAGCAGTGATGTAACTCCCAATGGAGCATATTGGGGTCAGCTTTGCTGCTCCTGATGTAGTTTGCAGGCCAGGCAGCCAGAGAATTTCTGCTTCCTAGAGGATTCTCACAAAAGTTTTTACTTATTCTCATTAAGAATAAAAATAATAACTCTTTAAAGCATATGACTCGATATAATGATTGTTTTGTCGTTGTGGTGTACCTTCCTCTTTATATGATACTTGTTGACTTTATCTACTCGTATTGCTGTGGCTTAAATCCTAATAAAGTATATTATTAGAAATAATATCAACAGATTCCCTTAAAGTCATTGTACTTGTTTTGTGCTTAAAAAAAAAAAACACAAAACAGTAAAGTTAGCCCAATGATTTTGCATAATATGAAAGATGAAGTTACACCGAGTAAATAGATAGCCAACATGTCACCCTTCAAAATTGCACACGCTCGTGGAATGGCGCCAAACTTTGCTACTAAAAATCCCCATAGGTGATGTTTTAATTATTTTTATTAGTTACATGTTTTTAGTTACGGAGGAGGTCTAGGGCCAAGATGATTGCTCTCGCTCTAACATTTGCAGCGATATCTCAAATGTGTAGCTTGAACACCGGTTTCATATGTGGGCGGGACTACGTGTGCGTTCGCTTCTGTGTGCGGGCACACAGGGACAGGGGCGCTTTAAAAAAAAATATATATATATATATATATATATATTAGTGCTGTCAGTTAAACGCGTTATTAACGGCGTTAACACAAACCCATGTTAACGCCGTCAATTTTTTTATCGCGCGATTAACGTTCGGGGGTTATACCGGGATGATGCCTGCAGCCGCAGGCATCATCCCGGTACCGTTGTTTAGAGCGGGCGATCGGCTATCCAAACATAACAACCGATGCGGCTAAAAGCCGCTCAGTTGTTATGCCGGAGGAGCGGGAGGGGACACCCCCCCCTCCCGCCGCCTTTCGCCGCTCTGACCGTAAACGGCTTTGATTCAGTCTCCGCATTGAAATCACGGAAGCGGCGTCATGACGTCACTTCCGGGTTTCTCGGCTGCCAATGGCGCCGGATTTAAAAAAGTACACAGTATTCAGAATCGCCGTTTTCGGCGATCTGAATACTTTGAAGTGCAAAGGAGGGCTCGGAGGTCTTTTAGACCCCCGATCCCTCCATAAAGAGTACCTGTCACCACCTATTGCTGTCACAAGGGATGTTTACATTCCTTGTGACAGCAATAAAAGTGATAAAAATGTAAAAAAATAAAAAAACACAATTTAATATTATAAAAAAAAATAAAAAAAATAAGAAAACAAAAAAAAAATGTTTTAAAGGGTGAACCTCCTTAATCGCGTGATTAATCGTGAGTTAACAATGACATTAATGCGATTAATCGCGATTAGAAATTGTAATCACTTGACAGCACTAATATATATATATATATATATATATATATATATATTATATATATATATATATATATATATATATATATATTTTATTGTTCATTTTACTTTATTTATTTTAGTTTGACACTTTTTTCCCCAAAAATAATTTTTTTGATCACTTTCATTCCTATTATAAGGAATGTAAACATCCCTTGTAATAGGAATATAGCATGACAGGTCCTCTTTACAGTGAGATATGGGGTCAATAAGACCCCACATCTCACCTCTAGGCTGGGAAGCCTGAAATAAAAAAAAATATCCTGGCTTTGATCGTAGCTGTGAGTGGTGAGTATTGCGGAGTATTGGTAAGGTATTGGAGTATTGCAGGGTATTGCAGAGTATTGGAGTATTGCAGAGTATTGTGCAGGGTATTTCAGAGTATTGTGCAGGGTATTGCAGAGTATTGTGCAGGGTATTGCAGAGTATTGTGCAGGGAATTGCAGAGTATTGCCCAGGGTACTGCAGAGTATTACGCAGGGATGGATAGCTGGATCTGTGACTGCATTTGTCACAGATCCAGCCCACAGTGCTGCTGCTGCCACCTGCTCTCCCCCCTCTCCTCTCACACTGTACCGATCGGTACAGAGAGGAGAGGGAGGAACCGGCGTCATCACATGACGCCGGTTTGTTTACAAGTGATCGCTCTGTCATTTACGATATAGTTGTTAATCTAAAAATCCACCATGCTTCTCTCCTCAATAGCCTTCTCTCCCTAACACCTCCTCTGGGTGAGTGAGACAACCGTTCTATTCCTGTAAAACGGAAAGAGGAGAGATCGCCCTGATGACATTCCCTAAAGTGACGTGTTGCATTCGAGATATTTCTAGCATTTGGATTATTTGTGTCACAATAATGTTCCCCTATACAGGCTCTCAAAGGATGTGTGGTACAGCCTATATATTGGAGGCTGCATGAAATATAGGTGATTAACAAAACTCAGAGAGGGGTTGATAAAATCTGTGTCGTGTGCTCACAACTTGCAACCAAAAATTAAACAGAAGTTACACATAGTGTAGATACACACCAACAATGGAAATTTATTAAAATAGAGGAACACTCACATTTTGAGTAGATAAAAAGTGCTTGTAAAACAGACTAAGTTCACGCAATGACATCAGCAAGGCTCGCCCCAACGCGTTTCGTCTAAGGAGACATCAACTTGGGTGTAGACATGCTGCGATCATTGCGTTTAAATAGAGGTTGCACCTCAATAACAGGATACAAACCTGTGCCGAATTAGCATTGAAATGTAATCACTTCTTTGGTTCTCAAAAATGGCATCCGTTGCGTGCATCTCAAGTATTGCTATGAATAGCGGGTCGGTGCATGCGTGGACGAAGTCGCCTGACCATCATTCTATGGAGATCAAGTGTGCATGTCAAGCCTCACTTTCAGATGGCCAGTCTCCACCAGACATGACGTCGGCAGTGTTTAATGGCCAGCTAACACTCATTCACAATTGGCCGGCCGTCCGCTGCTACATCATCACGCCTGGAAACACATTTGACACACAAAGACATCAGTGGGTCAAACCACGCTTATGAAAAGACGAGAATGGCCCGTATCCGTCACATCATTGGCTGGGCACCGCCGGTGTTTGTATTAGCATAAAGAATTAAAAATATATATATATAAAAAAAATAAAAACAAGAGAATACAAATAAAAGTAAGACGAAGAAGTGTCATTGACACAAATGTCCCATCAAAAAGAACCATTCCACCTGCACAGGGTTGATGCTGAAACTGGGGTACCAACGTAAATAACGTATGAAATATGTGAATAATAGAAAAAATTACATAATGGATGTACAATAAAATGATTCATACAAATACACCCTTATATAAAGGATAAAATAATTATGATGAAAAATAATGAATTAAAAAAATCTTTTAAAATTAAACAATTATGATATTCCTAAAAAACAATAAATGAGTTGCATTAAGACTTATTTATAAAAGGCAATAATGTCCCAATCCACATTCATTCCGAATGGGGAGTGGGACTGCAACTCACAGATCCAGAAGGTTTTGAGGCGTGAAACGCCCCTGGTCATAGCACCTCCCCTCCAGGAGGGAATGTATTTGTCTATGACCATGGGCACATTTTATGTTAAGGGGCACGCTGTTGGACATATTTTATGTTATGGGGTACTCTGATGGGCAAATTTCTATTTCCAGATCTAAAAAGTGAATTTTCTCCCTGCTAAATTTATAGAACAAATATATACCTTGATTGTTATCATCCAGCAAGGAGAAAAACTGATCCAAAGATTCCGAACATCCATCCCATAGGAGGAGGATGTCGTCCATGTACCTGGCCCACAAGACTAATTAAGGTCTACCGCAGGCATAAACATTCTCCTCCCATTTGGCCATAAATTGGCAAGGCTGGTGGCAAATTTAGCCCCCATCGCCACGAGTAGCAAACTCAAGTAATTTTATAATATAGCTGCCATGAACCTTCTAATATACTTATATACATCTATAAATGGGTTAAATTTATCTATTTTTTGGGGGGGTTATAAGGCCTTTGTCCAAAATCTTTTGTTCCTCTAAATTTAACTCTTTATTACCAAGGTTGAACACACCTTGGCCGTTATGTTCTCCGGTTGGAGAGCACATGTTGGGATGGCGTCCCCGCTGAGGTGATGAACTATCCGTGAGATTGCGCCTTCCAGCCCCAAGCTTATGTACTGGTTTGGCATTAAAATTATCTACCTTCCCTGAATTGCCAGGTCCACTCATAGGACCTGATGAAACAGGTAGAGCTTCAGTAGTGTGATCAGACACCGGTGGTCATGTAAAAACTAACCCCGATTTGTAGTCACCTACATCACAGGAATATTTTTTATGCTTTTTATTTTGTTGGTCCCCATCTTCTTTTTCAAGGTAAAAGCAATAATTCCAATAGGTGGGGTGGAAGGGGTTGGAAGATGGTTTCCGAGGCTGCGATGCCTGGCTGTACCTCCCCTCTCCATCCCAATCTTGGGATGTGGGCGGGGGGTGTCCTCCCACACATTGGCGTCATGCGCACGGCCCGCTCGCAGCGATATTCAGCTCCGCGATGTAAGGGCATTAGATTTTCCATCTAGCGCCGAGGTTAGGGCAGCTGTGGACTCACGGTGGTCGCACAGGTTTTGCGATTTACCATTCTGCCTTCCTTGCTCCCCATTGGCGCTTGCATGACGTTGTGGCCCACCATCTTGGGTATTTATAGTGTTCAACATTTAGCATTTCAATTCTTATGTCTCCACTGCCGAGACACTTTGATTTTTGTTCACTCAGCCAATCACCCTACACCATATTATTTTTTCTTCCCTCTTTGCATTTTTTATTGGGCACTTGATCACCCCTGTTTTTTACATTGCCGATTTTACTAATATACAGGTGTCATCACCCCCTGTATCTCATATCTATGCAGTGGGGCATTTTTTCACTTGGGATTTATTCACTTGGAACAGGACACATTTTTAGATACAAGCACTTTGTCATTTACTTAATGGTTATCTAGTTCATTGTATCGCTGCACCCTCACTTTGGGTGGGGGGGTTCCTGCCTCAGCCCCAAACCTAGTATTGTATCCGGCGTCCTCCGTTTCCTCTATCAGTGGCTGGGCCGGCTAACTGAGCTGGCATGCAAATATGGGATTCCTTGCCCTTTTTTTAGAAAATTAAATTTATTCGTCAATATAAAGCCACCTTTTTTTTTTCTTTTTTGTCTAAACCTAGGTTACTTTTTACCAATACACAATTTTTCAATTAGATCTATATCTATTTGTGGCATTGTACTCCAGACGAGTGTACAAATCTACGAAATGTGCGTAGAGTTCACATCATGCCCTCAATCTTTCGATTTACCTATGTACCTATTATTGCAAACATCATTATGCTTTTATTTCTATGATTTCTTAATTTGTTATTTGTCATGTGTTAGCTTAGTATGGCCTTTTTGGGATCTGTCATTATACCAATTATATTTTGTACAGGGCTCAAGTCCTGCGGGAACGTGTGGGAACAGAGTTCCTGCACTTTTTTCACAGCAGGAACTCAGTTCCCTTTGCAGGACTAGAGCAGCCGAGAGCAGCCAAGCCGCCCGAGACAATCCTTCACTAAGCGGCGATGCCCAGCTCGAGTCACTGTCAGGGGCAGGCGAACCTTAGTAATCCTTTATGTTACTGGCCGCTTCCTGTATATGGATTCATCAGATAGTGTGCGGGTATTCCGTCACTTTCCTCGATGCCGCAATGTCTCCTGGGAGCTTTTGTCATTGTTCCCAGGAGACATTGCGGAGGTCTGCTGCAAGTTATCGCGGGATTTAGAAAGAACTTTCTTCTTTCTAAATCCCACGATAACTCACGGCAAACCTCCGCAATGTCTCCTGGGAACAATGACAAAAGCTCCCAGGAGACATTGCAGCATCAAGGAAAGTGACGGAATACCCGCACACTACCCGATGAATCCATATACAGGAAGTGGCCAGTAACATAAAGGATTACTAAGGTACAGTGGATCCAAATAAAAACATGCGGTTTAGTAATTATGCATATGAGCGTATCATTTATTTTTTTGGGTGGGGGGAGTGGATCTTGGGTGGGAGTTCCCACACTTTTTTCCCCAGGACTTGACCCCCGATTTTGTACCCCATGACCAATTTCTCTCTGCATTAGAAAAATACATTCCCTCTGGGGGGGGAGGTGCTATGACCAGGGGCGTTTCAAGCCTCAAAACCTTCTGTATCTATGAATTGCAGTCCCCCTCCACATTTGGAATGAATGTGGTTTGGGACATTATTGCCTTTATTGATAAGGCTTAATGCAACTCGTTTATTGTTTTTAGGAATCCTGGGTCTGGATATCAGAATTGTTTAATTTTAAAAGAAAAACATTTGTTTAATTCATTATTATTTTTCATCATAAGTCTTTTATCCTTTATCTAATGGTGTATTTTTATGAATCATGTTACTGTACATCCATTATTCACATATTTCATACATTTGTTATCTATATATTGAATTTAACCTTGGTAACCCAATTACAGCATCATATATGTTCACATATATAATATTTTTTCACTCTTAATTTTTTATCTCTTGCTAATATACAGTCTTATCACGTATGACCATTTCATTTAGCACTGCACATATACCCATTATTTTTACTTGCAATTGTCTTTTGCTGTGCTGGCTGCTGATTCCATCTTTCACTTCTATACCGTTATTGTTTTCTTGGTGACTTTGGTCCCAGCTGTAGCCCATTCCAGCCTTGTGTAGATCTACAATCTTGTCCCTGACATTCTTGGACAGCTCCTTAGTCTTGGCCATGGTGGAGAGATTAGAATCTTATTGATTGCTTCTGTGGACAGTTGTCTTTTAAACAGGTGTAATAGTTATTTTCAATGGGACATTTGTGCCAATGTCACAGTTTTTTTACTTGTATTTCTATTCTATTCTCTTCTTTTTATTTTATTTATATAGATTTATTTTTTCTGCTAATGATATGTGGTGTCACTATTTTAGCAAACACCAGCGGTGCCCAGCTAATGATGTGATGGATGTGGGCCAGTCTCGTCTTTTCATAGTGTGGTTTGACCCGCTGATGTCTGTCTCTGGGCGTGATGACATAGCAGCGGACGGCCGGACGCTCGTGAATGAGTGTTAGCGGGCCATTAAGCACTGCAGACCTCATGTCCATTGGAGACTGGCAGTCTGGAAGTGAGTCTTGACACGCACACTTGATCTCTATTAGGACGATGGTCAGACGACTTCCTACATGCATACGCCGACCCGCTATTCATAGCGAGGCTTGAGCCGCGGACGCCATTTTTGAGAACCAGGAAGCGATTACATTTCAATGCCAATTCAGCACAGGTTTGTATCCTGTTAAGGTGCAACATCCATTTAAACGAAATGACCATGTCATGTCTACACCCAAGAGAATGTCTCCTTAGATAAAAAAACACGTCAGTATGAGCCTTGCTGATGTCATTGTGTGAACTTACAGTCTGTTTTACAAGCGTTTATCAACTCAAAGTGTGAGCATTCCTCTACTTTAATAAATATCCATTGTTGTGTGGATTTACACTATGTGGACCTTCTGTTTATTTTTAAGTCACATCTTGTGAGCACACGGGAAAGATTTGGTCAACCTACCTCTGAGTTTTCCTTCTTTGTTGGGAGCCATTTGAACGACAGTGTGATCATCCGTTGGTGCCATTAGTTGCATATGTGTGGTTTCACCACAAGCCCTGATGACTCAGTAGGCATATGCCTGGTTGAGTCCAATAGCTCTGGCAAGCCTTCCACATGTTGGTGTTGGTTTTGCTCTCATCATCCACTCTTTACAATTATCTTCCCACTGATGTCCTAAGGTGGTCATCCACTTATCAGGATATACAGCATATTCCAGCTGCCATCCGTGGACATTATTTATTCACTTGTTATCATGTTGCATATGCACATTTGCTATGAAGAATGTATAATGTTTATGTCCACGTATATAATATGTTTTCACTCTTGCCAATATATGATTCTCCAGTGTTGTTCTGGGCCGATTCCTCGCCGTTCTCATGATCATTGAAACTCCACGATGTGAGAACTAATTGACAGTTATTTTGTGTTTTTCCCCATTTGCGAAAAATTGCACCAACTGTTGTCACCCTCTGACCAAGCTGCTTGGCGATGGTCTTGTAGCCCATTCCAGCCTTGCATAGGTCTACACTATTGTCCCTGACAGCCTTGGACAGCTCTTTGGTCTTGGCCATGGTGAAGAGATTAGAATCTGGATTGATTGATTCTGTGGACAGGGGTCTTTTATACAGGTAACAAGCTGAGATTAGGAGCACTCTCCCAATGGGAATGTGCCTAATCTCAGCTCATTACCTGTATAGAAGACACATGGGAGCCAGAAATATTGCTGATTGATAGGGGATCAAATACTTATTTCACTCATTAAAATGCAAATCAATTTATAACCTTTTTGAAATGCGTTTTCCTGGATATTTTTGTTGTTAGTCTCTCACTGTTAAAATAAACCCATCATTAAAATTACAGACTGATCATTTCTTTGTCAGCAGGGGATAAATACAGTGTGTTCTCTTTACTCCCAGCCTGTCAGGTCAGCAGTCATTTTGACAGTGGTCACATGACAAAACATTACAGCATAACATGTCTTTACTACAAAAATCTGATTTCCCCACTCATTATGGACAGACATGATGTTGAATGAAAGTGTTTGTAGTTCAATCAGAAACACAACCTACAGACAAGGCTAACTTCTCCAAAAGATACAGCACAATGAGTGATCGTTGTCACTCTAGGACAGGAAGTGCAATACTGGCAGGATTACCTGGTGAAAAAGGTACTGGAGCCTGAAAAAAGGGAAATGCATGCACCACATATAAGGACTACTAAGCTGCAGGATATTATATTTTGGGTTTAGACATACTTGAACAGTGCTTTCGGGATAAAAATGCTGTATGTGGTTATCTCTCTATACAGTATATTCTGCTTCTAATTATTACATATATACATCAACATAGGCATTACCCCACTGATTGCAGTTGACAGGATAGGGAGCAATATAGGGATACATCAGGTAATTAAAATCACCTGTAGACCGAGCGCTGCTTTTCCCACAGCCATCCACCTTATGATTAGTGAGTAGAGGTCTGTCACATAATTTGAATACTGGGACGGATTTAGAATGGAGAGAGGATTCTGCTATATACTCCATTAGACTCTACAGTATTCCTCAATAAAGTGGCCCATCTTTTGTGACCTATTCAAAAAATGCAGGATGTGGCATTGAACCTACAGTATTTCATAAGTGTTCTTTCTGCCCAATTCAGGAGATTGGCTCTCTTCTTTACATGGAGCTCTATCATCTGACTTTCACAGGTCACATAAACGTCTTTTAAATTTTCTCATTCAAGTTTTTGTGTTCTGTTAGCTTTGGACTCCTGAAGCCAATTGAGAACAACTATGTGCAAGGCCATACCACCGCTTTTAAAATGGACCCCTTAATGAGGCCAGATACATAGTAAATACCACTATACAAAATAATAATGAATTTCATATCTGTACTCATGGAAACAAGTAAATTGAGAGAAAGATCTGTTAGAAACTAAGTTTATTTCTTGTGATGGAAAGAGGTTATCCACATACATTTCAAGGACCAGTGTGGTTAGTTAGTGCAACATCCATACCTACCTAATCTAACACTGAATAGTTGGATGCAAGTACAGAAAACCAAAGAACAGGTTTTCTAAACAGAAGAGATTTTTGGATGTTTAAAAAAACATAGGCTATAGAAAAATACTGAGAAACACACACTACACTTGTTTTATATTAGGAAGGAAAGACTACTAAACTGGCTTTAATCTAGTTTAAAGATTAGAAAATTTGTTACACTTAAATATTTTGTTCTAAGAGCTGACAATATAAAAGCCTCTCAATGTGGGCCTAATTTACAAGACACTTCTTAGAATAGACCTTCTTCAGCATTATAGCAAATCACATAACAGAAGACAAACAAGTAACAAAGCTCTAACATAGAAACTGTAACTGCTCTAGAAAGATATGGAATGCACAAAACTAGTGGTCTTCTTGTGGCAAGGGAAGTATTATTCATCATCCCCACCACAAATAAGGAGGAGTGTATTCCTGTAGTCTCCGGATGTGTCACACTGTGGAGAGAGAAAACCATTAGACACAAACCACAACTCAAGTTCTTACCACATACTGCAAGACTATACAGGTTTTTCCCCATCTTTGTATGAAAATCAAATATTTTAGACATACACACACACAGTATAGCCATTAGTGCAGTAAAATATAGAAACCATTTTTTTTCTGTATGCCAAGCTAATTTTAGTTTTTCTTGTTCGTTTCAACATCTATCTAGAGGTGTCACCAAAAAAAACACACACACACACACACACACACACCACAACAACAACAATTGCCCAGTGAGATTAAAAAAAAAAAAAAATGAATAAAATAAAAAACGCTGTGATTCTAGACTGAGGAAAACCAAGGGTGTTCTCCTGCAAAATAAATATTCCTCCAAGACAAATAGATTTTCAACTGCTGTTCTTTTTTTGCTAAGGTTTTGCAATAAATGCATATACTATACCTGGGATGGACCCTATGTCAAGTTCCATTTAAAATGTTTGACAGTAGGCCAAAACTATATATTTCTATATATATTTTTTTTAATGTGCTGCTAGGATGTTCCCTTTACTTGCCATGGTGAAAAAAAAAAAAATACGTTTTCATTTGCTTTTTACCTTTATTGCTTGATACAGAGATTTTCCGTAATGTTTTCTGTACTCTTTCCGTATATCAAGCATATCAATTTCACTTCGAGAAACCATCACTCGGATCAATGTGTCATCATCAGTTCCAGCTCCCTGTGCAGATGGTAATCAATTAAATACTAACAAGGGTCATTCATAAACCTACATTATTGTCAAGAACAAAATCCTATATTTGCTTCATGGTCCCGAAAAGTATAACTCCCTCCCCTATTAGGATCAAATTAAGACATGTTGTCCTAGGTTCAACTGAACAACACATACATGGTGTACAAGGTTTGTCACCTTGATAGTCATTTTATAAAAAAATAAATACTTTGATGTGCTAGTCCTTCCCCTTAGGGCCCTTTCACACTAACAGGTCCCGTTAATATCCACTTGCTCAGCGGGGATTGCTCCGTTGATCCCGGCAGATGACAGGGCGGTCCCTGCACACTGTGCAGGGATCACCCTGTCAGATCTCCGCTCTCCCCTATGGGGGGGATTGGATGAACACAAACCGTCTGTCCATGTTCACCCGATCCGATGACAGATGAAAAAATAGGATTTTCCTTTGTCTGCAGAATCGGACCATATCGGGGACCGATGAGATCAGGTGTCAGCGGATGTTCATCTGCTGACACTCGCTATCCCATAGGGATACATGTATGTCCGTATTTCATCCGAAAACAGATGAATGAAATACAGACAGACATACTGTCCGCATGTGTGAAAGGGCCCTTACAGTTTCTTTTTAATTTTCTATAAAGATCAGAAGGTGGTCAGAAAATAGAAATAAAGATCAGGAAATTTTTTTTAATAAAAATCACACAGTTTATATATTCTGAGACTTGGTGCTTTCACCTCTAACTTTGCTGCCTTAGGCACTGGTCCACAGTAGTCAGTATGACAAAATAGACCCCTGCTTCCCATGGCTAGGCCAACTCTAGATATGAAAAGGAGGCTGCTGAGTTTATAACCTCAGAACCTTCCAAGGCTTCACCAATGAAAGTCAGATATTCTCTACATACAGTACAGCTTTGATTCTCACACGAGTCAGAGAAAGGTTCCGATGCACACAGACCAGACATAATGCTTCAGTATCCTACTGAATACTAGCCAGAAGGAGTACAGCTACATTTCTATCCATAGCCATTTTGTTTAAAAGTTAAAGCGGAGTTCCGGCCACAATTTCACTTTTTAAATATAAATACCCCTGTAATACACAAGCTTAATGTATTCTAGTAAAGTTAGTCTGTAAACTAAGGTCTGTTTTGTTAGGTTGTTACAGCATTTAGACACTTTATAAAATAGAAATTGACTGGGGCCATCTTAAGTGTGGGCATCATGAAGCCAGACTGTATGACTTCCTGGATTTCAGCCTTGCAGATCTCGCACATGCTCAGTGCTGCACAAGCAGTGTAATAGGTTTCAGATCAGGTTTCAGCACCTGTACTGTCCAAGTCACATGATTCTTCGAGACTGGGGAGTGCACAGACTCCTGGAAAGTTACACCCACTACATTCCCAGGAGTCTGTGCGGTGTAGGTTAGGAAGCTTAAGCAGAAGATTAACTATTCTGCCTAGCAACAACACTTTGAAGGCATCTAAAAAAAAAAAAAAAAAATTCTTAAAGGACTAATGAATTTTTTTTAAAACTACTGATGTAATGTTATATTTATGGGTGGAACTCCACTTTAATGTTTAGGTAACTAATGCTGCCTTCCTAGCATCATATATTCACCTTCCCTTTACCCCACACCCCTCTGTTTAGCAATCTGTTCAGGAGAGGAAAAACGGCACTGAGTTATTTGCCATGAACCAGCACTATCATGTGGGAGAAAGGACAGCCAACTAGTGATATATGCCCAACACCAGGAGGACCATATTGGGTATTTCTCTTCTGGCAATCCATTGTAATAATGGGGAGCGTACAGTATTATGCTAGTAAGGGAGGGATGCAAGTAAAGGTGTTGGGTTGTCCTGCATGAAGAAAGCACTGGTTCACTTTAGGTATAAACAATTTTAGATAGCCTTGTACTAACAGGAGATATCTGTTGTGAATGGATATTGAGGTATGTACAATGTTAATGTATAGCAAAAAGCTAACTGGATCAGTGCACAGTTTTGCAGAAAATAACACAATAGCAGACAATTGTTCCATGGTGTTTAGTGCAGCCCTGCTATGTAGACAGAAAAAATATATGCAAAAAAATTAAGTCTGCTTACTTTCATCGCCCTGAACAGAGTTTCAGCAAAATATCCAGGGACACATCGAACATTCTTCACTAAAAAACATATATAGAGAAGATTAAATAAAATATCAAGGGCTATAGGAACAAACACTTATGTAAATGTTACCATTTTCCTACCCTCAGGGAGAGCTTTGTAAGAAAAAAAAAATCCTGTAAGGATATACCTTTATAGAGGTCTTAGTCAATAGATTTAGATTGCCTTGACTGCTTTGCAGTAATCCAATGGAAAAGACAGCATGAATAGAGTGCAAAAATTGCCCGTACTATATGCTTAAGCCTCGTACACACGATCGGATTTTCCACAGACAAAGCCTTGGACTTTTGTCTGAAGGGCGTTGGCCAGGAACTTGTCTTGCATACAAACAGCACACAATTGTCGTAGTACAAAAACGTACGTAGTTACGTACTATGCAGTTTATCAGCTCTTTAGCACCACCCTTTGGGCACCTTCTGTTAATGTTGTGTTTGGTGAGCATTGCATTCCGCCAACAGACCATTGTCCGCGGAAAATTTTAAAGCCTGCCATCCAACATTTGTCCGCGGAAAATCCGACAATTGTCCGATGGAGCATACACACTATCGGATTTTCTGCCAACAGCCTGTCATTACACAATTCCCGTAAGAAAATCTGATCGTGTGTACGAGGCTTAAGCCCGATATGTATCGCCCAGCAGAATACCAGCATAATCACTTAACACTTTGGCCCAGATTCTCGTAGGAGATACAATGGCGTATCTCCAGATACGCCGTCGTATCTCTGAGTCTGAGCCGTCGTATCTTGGCGCGTGATTCAAAGAATCAGATTTGCCAGAATTTGTATAAGATGCGATCAGCGTAAGTCTCCTACGCCGTCGTATCTTAACTGCATATTTACGCTGGCCACTAGGGGCGTGTAAGCAGATTTACGCCTAGAAATATGTAACTCAACTAGATCCGCCAATTCACGAATGTACGCCCAGCCGACGCAGTACAGATACGCCGTTTACGTTAGGCTTTTCCCGGCGTAAAGTTACCCCTGCTATATGAGGCGTAGATGAGGCGTACCAATGTTAAGTATGGACGTCGGAACAGCGTCAAATTTTTCACGTTTTACGTCATTTGCGAATAGGGCTGGGCGTCATTTACGTTCACGTCGAAAAGCATTAGCTTTTTGCGGGTTAATTTGGAGCATGCGCACTGGGATACTTTCACGGACGGCGCATGCACCGTTCGTAAAAAGCGTAATTTACGTGGGGTCACATTAAATTTACATAACACACGCCCACATCAATCACATTTGAATTAGGCGGGCTTACGCCGGCCTATTTACGCTACGCCGCCGCAACTTTGGTTTGAGAACTTACTGCACTTGCCTGTCAAAGTTGCGAAGGCATTACGTAAATAGGATACGTTATGCCCGCACAAAGATGCACGCTTCTACGTGAATCCGGGCCTTTAGGTTTATGTGAATATTGTACATCATGCCTCCCAACCATCCCAGATTCTACAGAACCGTCCTGGAATTTAAAAAAAAAATCTGGTGTCTCGCAGAACCGGGCTCTGCCCCGAGCCCAGTGCTGGAACACTCGTTCCAATACTTGGCTTCACTAAATGTACTTTGCAGGCTGTGGAAGGTTGTCCTCTTCAGGCTGCCCCGCTTGCGCTTAGCCAGTTGTGCTGAGCTTCCTATGGCAACAGTGGGAGCAGCCATGACTGAAATGTAAACATTGCGGGAGAGAGTTAGACCAACATGAAAGTGCTGACTCTTTCAGAATGCAGGAGCTACGGCCACAGCCAAGCTGAGGCAACACTCTGCAATAGTAAAAGGCGACAGATTCAGCTTTACCAAGTGTGCATGGGGTGGAGGATGTGTGCAAGGGGTGGTGGGGGGGGAGGGGACTGTGCACGGGGAGGGATGTGGAGTGTGTGCAGGGAGGGGGCAGTGTGTGCCGTGATTTAAAGTGGAACTAAAACCTAAAAATGGGCCACAGTTACCGTAACAAAAATATTTCAAAATTCTCATTTTTATTTAATTCACACTTTTGTTTTCACGTGAGGTTTTAAAGGTGCATTAGGAGTGTGGTCCCTATTAAGGATGGGCTCAAAAACATCACGTGCCCACGCCCACCAGGAAGCTGACACTCCACAACGCTAATCACAGGCAGCGAGACATTTCCCGATCCGCAGCTGCACAGTTCGGGAAATGTGATTAGTGCTGTGTCAGCTTCCTGATGGGCACGGGGAGTTGCGAACACGCCTGAGCCCATCCTTAGTCCCTATCACACTCTCCATCTAATCTGCTAAAGTTAAACTAAAGTTGGGAAAAAGTTGGGAAAAAAAAT
Organism: Rana temporaria; assembly: GCF_905171775.1. Taxonomy (NCBI): domain Eukaryota; kingdom Metazoa; phylum Chordata; class Amphibia; order Anura; family Ranidae; genus Rana; species Rana temporaria. Next base: position 492,549,970 of record NC_053489.1, read on the forward strand.
TAAAAAAGTTGTGCACAGGCAGGCTCTTTATTGCAGAAGAAACATGCAATGCACATATAATAAAATGTATTTTGGTGTTTAGTTCTGCTTTAAATTTGGGCTAATTCCCAGGTCCTGTTTATTTGTGATTTATAAATCAGACTTAATCAGCCCATCCAATATTTAGCATAATTTAACAGAATATCAGCATATACAGAAAATTACACTGTGTCACTACTTACATTTCTTTGCATGCACTACAGAACTTTGAGAGCTCCTCATAACAGAATACAGTCTATTCTCATATATAGTCATTTCCATAAGCAATACAAAAACGAGTTGCATTTCCATCTATGTAATAGGCTACTGCTACTGTTATATACAAAAGAAAGGTTGTTGCCCCGGCAGGGAGACCAAGAGGTGGTGACCCCTGGGACAACCGAGAGGCTACTATGGCAGTGACGGACAATCTGTGTAGTAAAAATATTGAGTTTAATAGTTACAAGTTACATGGTATAATTAATACACCTGGGACAGTAATACAAGTATAACACTATAGGAGCTAGAGTAGCTGTAGTAACAACCTGTATTAGTTGACCGGCCAAAAAACATGCACGTATGAGGCTAATTCATGTAGCGTGCAACAAACAGCACATAAAGGACACAAACAATGACAAACATACAGGACAAAAAATGACTGTGGCAATCCGGACGCCAGATGGAAAACTTTTGCTGTCAATTCTAATCGGAAATCCGATATGGTGTGTATGGCGGTTAGCCTAGTATAAAAATGGAGAGAATTGGCAGCAAGAGTACCCCTGCAGGGGATAACTAAGATAAACGGATCTGAATTGGATAAAAGTCTTGATCTTGCATATATGAACCTGATGGCAAGATCAGTTAAGGTTCATATATTTTAAGGTTTGGGCTTGCACTTAGAATAAATTTACAAATTGAAAAAAAGTTTTGAAAAAAATAATGATAATAATAGTTTGTCTGGGCTGCCCTGCCTGCAAGATGGGTGTGTAGTGCTGTTCCTATTTAGGACTCCAAAGATTCCGATGTGTGAAGCGGTTAGATGCAAGATTTGATGAAGGGGTTTTATATACTACCACTGCAGGTCTATGTTGTAGGCTTCCATATTTAAGCATAGCATGTGGAAACAGGATAATGGAACGATCTTACCAGCAAAGTTCACTAGTTCACAGAGATCCGGAATCCGTTGGCTACTGGCTGCCTCCTTGCTGTTGTGTGATCCAATCGCTGTAGTTGGCGTCTGTAGACTGTCAGATGCGCCAATATACATCAGCATGCGGGGAGGATAATACAGCCGTGCCGTCCGGTCATGTGATGCTGTTCCCACTGATCTGCTAAGCTGGCAGATCCAGCTATATGCTTCTGGAAGTAGTCTGTATGTGGCTTCAGTACGCACCAAGTGTTTAGTGCTTTCCAAAGTTCATCTGGAGCGTCCGCTCACTTTCTTCTTACTTGCGTGTTCCCGCGAGTCACCGCTTCGGTTTCCCACTGCTATGGGGCATAGAGAGAGAGGCGTCCGGAGCCGTGATGACGTCAACGCGTTTCGTAGTGTTGATACGTAACTTCGTCTGGACGGTGGGAGACAAGCGTGCGTCGCTCCTTTATATGCTATCGGCGCACGCCTGTCTCCCATTGATTTGAAGGATAGAAAATTACGGAGTTCCGCTTAATAGACTTGGGTGTCACTTCAGTGCTGAATGCCTCAATCCAATCTCACAAAACACATAAAGCCTATCACATATAACAGGACATACATAAAATTGCTATATAAGTATATTAGATGAAAAATAGAAATTGGCCACTAAATCTCTCAGGATGCACGAAGAGCATCAAAGTTAAGCAAAAAGACTTACAGATAAGGGTCCCTAAATATGTATAGTTTAATCCAATAATGTAATTTAATTTAAAGGGGGAGTAATATATTGTAAGTGACCCTGCTTAGTGCATACTTATGATGAGATCGCAACTTTGCATATATAGTTTGTTTCTGGTGCTCCGTGCAGGGCCCATGTTCCAAAGAGGGCTATGAAGAACCTTATAAGGACTGACAACAGAGAAAACCAAGAAAGCAAAAAGATATAAAATGTAAAATGAAAGTGAAAAATCAGCCCGGGTAGGCAGACATAAACGGGTATATCAAGGCGAATCAGTCATCATACTCATACTATTAGTCAAAAACCCATATGTCATATGTGTGTACATATAGTATGCAAGGACAGGATTGGGTTCAGCATATATGAGTATATGGGTGCAAAAAGGGAAAGAAAGGAAAAGGACAAACAAAAGGAAAAACAAAAGGAAAGAGGGGGGATGACAGAAAAGCATACACTCATCCGCCCTCCAGCGGTATTAGGGGTAAAGACAGAGACAGGGCCCCCGCCCCATGGGGCGTACAGTATGTATGCCTTAGAGTATATACTTGCTTTAAAGGACTTATATAATATGTGCTAAGGACAAAGCCGGATTAGTATATCCAAAGCTGGATCACAATAGAGTAAAGATTTTACCGGGAGAAGGGGGCTGACAGTCTACTGGTCCAGGAAGGGTTGCATGCTTAATTCAGTGTTCATGCCAAGAGGCATGAGAGTTTTAAGGGTGAAGATCCACCACTTTTCCTTCTGGAGAAGTATCCTGTCAAAATCACCCCTTCTCGTGGGCAGATGCAACGCATATATGCCCTTAATTTTCATGCCGTCCGGTTTGCCCTGATGGAATTCCGCAAAATGCTGTGCTACTGGACTCTCCTGTTTAGGTTCCCTGTCCCTATCTTTCTCCTTCTTGATTTCTCGCAGGTGCTCGCCTATTCTAGTTCTAAGCTGCCTTTTGGTTTTCCCTATATACATCTTTTTACAGGGACATGTTATCATGTAGACAACTCGTTCGGTCGAACAGTTGATGAGATCCCTGATTTCGTACTCTTTGGAACCAGTAGCGTCCATAAAGGTATGTGTTCTGTCGACGAAGGGACAGACTTGACATCTCGTACAGGGGAACATGCCCAGACTTCGTGGGTACTCAGACAGCCATGTTTTATTAGGCTGTCTGACATATTCCGATTGGACCAGGATGTCGCCCAAGTTTTTCGCTCTACGAGCCACCATTTTTGGGCGCTCACCGACAATGTCTGCTAAATTTTTATTGCTGGTGAGAATGCCCCAATGTTTGGAAAGTATTTCTCTTACCTTGTCCCATTGGGAGCCATAGGTAGTGATTAGCCTCACTGGTCCACTCTCACCTTTTTTATTGGTGTTACTGTCATGTGGTTTTTTAAGAAGCAGACTTTTTCTACTGCGTGCGGCTACTTTTCGTTTCGCTGTCTTGATTTGTCGGTGAGAGTACCCTCTTTCCCGAAATCTAGCATACAGTTCTTTGCCTTCCATTTGAAAAGTGGAGTTTTCTGAGCAGTTACGTTTGATCCTGACGAATTCCCCCATTGGGATCCCATTTTTCTGCCATTGTGGATGGTGGCTTTCCGCCTGTAGCAAAGTGTTTGCTGCGGTATCCTTCCTGTAGGTACTGGTACAAATCCTGCCATGTTTTAGGCCTATTTTGAGGTCCAGAAAGGAAATTTGAACTCTATCAAAGGTGTAAGTGAGTCTGATATTTCGCTCATTTGCATTCAACTCTTTGATAAAGTCATGTAAGTTCTCAATGTCGCCTTTCCAGATCACAAAAACATCATCAATGTATCGTAGCCAAGTATGTACATGACTACGATACATTGTGGAATTATAAACATCCCTCTCTTCCCAAAGGCCCAGATGCAGGCATGCATAGGCCGGGGCCCAGGCTGCCCCCATGGAGGTTCCCTTGATCTGCTGGTAGAAGCATGAGGCAAATTGGAAATAGTTGTGATGTAGTGCAAAATCTAGAAGGTCTAGAAGGAATTCGTTTTGTTGTCCCAATAATGGGAAATGTTTTTCCAGAAAGAACCTTACAGCATCAACCCCCACTTGATGGGGGATTGAAGTATAGAGTGATTCTACGTCGATTCCAATTAACCACACCTCTCCCTCATCAACTTGTATTTCAGAGATTTTGGACAGCACATCACGGGTGTCCTGGACATATGATCTTAGTCCGTGGACCATCTCCTTTAATAGGCAGTCCAAATATCCACCTATTCTGTCCAAAGGACCTCTAATCGCTGAGACAATTGGGCGACCGGGGGGCTTTTGGAGAGATTTATGTAATTTGGGGATGCAGTAGAATGTCGGGATGTTGTAATCATCAACCATAAGATAGTTAGATTCCCTTTTTAGAATAAGACCTGTTTCCACTGCATCATCCAGTTTGCTATTCAGCTCTCCGACTACTCTTGGGAAAGGATCACATCCCAGTTTACGGTATGTTTTTTGGTCTCCCAAAAGGCGCTTGACTTCTATTTCGTAGTCTTCATTGTTCATTAGGACCACGTTCCCCCCTTTGTCACTTTTTTTGATAGTAATTTCCTTAGCATTTTTTAGTTCCATGAGGGCTTTACGTTCGATTTTGGAGAGGTTGTCCTGGTTATCAATTTGCCACGGCAATCCCTCCAAGTCCCTCTTTACTACCTCAAGGAAAATATTAAGCCAGCGATTTTTGTTAAATGGGGGCATTTTACTAGATTTGATGTTTAAGTTGGCTTTTCTTAATGATGGTGAGCTGATTTCAGGGGTACCTTCCGACTATGCAGTAAGGCATTGAGAATTTCCAATGCCTGCTGGTCTGTCGGGTCCACTTGTGAATTAGTAGTTACACCATCAGTGTTCCCGGATTGATATAGAGATCGAAAAAAGACCTTCCTTAGGAATAGGACCACATCCTTGTACACCGTGAATTCCTCCATATTGGAGGCTGGGGAGAAAGATAAACCTCGTTGGAGTAGTTGAACGTGTCTCTGCTCAAGATGAAAAGATGACAGGTTAACTACTTTTTTGTCCTCCATCATAATAGTACTGGAGGTCTGACAACTCACTGATTCTGGCTCCTTGTTCGATAGCCTCCCTTTCCCCACTTTTGGGGTTTTCCTCTCTGAGATGTCTCCAAGCGGGTTTTCTGTGGTTGTGGGTCTCCCTGTGAGGGGACGTGGGACGTGCCGCCCCCAGCCCCCTCTTTCTCTAAAAAAGTCACGGTACGTTGTGGGTTTTCGCCCTCCTGCTCTGATGGAGACTCCACTCTCCTATTGCGTGAGTGTGAGCCTGCCCGCCTTCTTGAAGATCCACTCCTAACTCTTCGAATGGTCAGGTCAAATACCTGGCCACTTTCGAAGTCAAGGAGGTCCCGTCTGTATTTGGACTGCTTGGTGGTCTTTAGATTTTTTTGTACTTTTTCTATTTCCTTTTTTAGGTTTTCATTTTGTTTGTTAAACTCTTCCTCTTCCTTTAAGGAGTCTAGGGTCTTAGCACTTTCTTCAATCAAAGCACGTAATTCAATTAATTGGGTTTTTTCCTCCTCCACAATTAAAGCCATGACCGCTAGGCCATGGCTAATGCAGAGGTCTTTCCACTTGGCGAGGAACCTTTCGTTATGCAAGTGTTCCGCTGGGATGGTTTTTTCCCTTAGGCCCCTAGGTCCTTTAAAGCAAGTATATACTCTAAGGCATACATACTGTACGCCCCATGGGGCGGGGGCCCTGTCTCTGTCTTTACCCCTAATACCGCTGGAGGGCGGATGAGTGTATGCTTTTCTGTCATCCCCCCTCTTTCCTTTTGTTTTTCCTTTTGTTTGTCCTTTTCCTTTCTTTCCCTTTTTGCACCCATATACTCATATATGCTGAACCCAATCCTGTCCTTGCATACTATATGTACACACATATGACATATGGGTTTTTGACTAATAGTATGAGTATGATGACTGATTCGCCTTGATATACCCGTTTATGTCTGCCTACCCGGGCTGATTTTTCACTTTCATTTTACATTTTATATCTTTTTGCTTTCTTGGTTTTCTCTGTTGTCAGTCCTTATAAGGTTCTTCATAGCCCTCTTTGGAACATGGGCCCTGCACGGAGCACCAGAAACAAACTATATATGCAAAGTTGCGATCTCATCATAAGTATGCACTAAGCAGGGTCACTTACACTATATTACTCCCCCTTTAAATTAAATTACATTATTGGATTAAACTATACATATTTAGGGACCCTTATCTGTAAGTCTTTTTGCTTAACTTTGATGCTCTTCGTGCATCCTGAGAGATTTAGTGGCCAATTTCTATTTTTCATCTAATATACTTATATAGCAATTTTATGTACGTCCTGTTATATGTGATAGGCTTTATGTGTTTTGTGAGATTGGATTGAGGCATTCAGCACTGAAGTGACACCCAAGTCTATTAAGCGGAACTCCGTAATTTTCTATCCTTCAAATCAATGGGAGACAGGCGTGCGCCGATAGCATATAAAGGAGCGACGCACGCTTGTCTCCCACCGTCCAGACGAAGTTACGTATCAACACTACGAAACGCGTTGACGTCATCACGGCTCCGGACGCCTCTCTCTCTATGCCCCATAGCAGTGGGAAACCGAAGCGGTGACTTGCGGGAACACGCAAGTAAGAAGAAAGTGAGCGGACGCTCCAGATGAACTTTGGAAAGCACTAAACACTTGGTGCGTACTGAAGCCACATACAGACTACTTCCAGAAGCATATAGCTGGATCTGCCAGCTTAGCAGATCAGTGGGAACAGCATCACATGACCGGACGGCACGGCTGTATTATCCTCCCCGCATGCTGATGTATATTGGCGCATCTGACAGTCTACAGACGCCAACTACAGCGATTGGATCACACAACAGCAAGGAGGCAGCCAGTAGCCAACGGATTCCGGATCTCTGTGAACTAGTGAACTTTGCTGGTAAGATCGTTCCATTATCCTGTTTCCACATGCTATGCTTAAATATGGAAGCCTACAACATAGACCTGCAGTGGTAGTATATAAAACCCCTTCATCAAATCTTGCATCTAACCGCTTCACACATCGGAATCTTTGGAGTCCTAAATAGGAACAGCACTACACACCCATCTTGCAGGCAGGGCAGCCCAGACAAACTATTATTATCATTATTTTTTTCAAAACTTTTTTTCAATTTGTAAATTCATTCTAAGTGCAAGCCCAAACCTTAAAATATATGAACCTTAACTGATCTTGCCATCAGGTTCATATATGCAAGATCAAGACTTTTATCCAATTCAGATCCGTTTATCTTAGTTATCCCCTGCAGGGGTACTCTTGCTGCCAATTCTCTCCATTTTTATACTAGGCTAACCGCCATACACACCATATCGGATTTCCGATTAGAATTGACAGCAAAAGTTTTCCATCTGGCGTCCGGATTGCCACAGTCATTTTTTGTCCTGTATGTTTGTCATTGTTTGTGTCCTTTATGTGCTGTTTGTTGCACGCTACATGAATTAGCCTCATACGTGCATGTTTTTTGGCCGGTCAACTAATACAGGTTGTTACTACAGCTACTCTAGCTCCTATAGTGTTATACTTGTATTACTGTCCCAGGTGTATTAATTATACCATGTAACTTGTAACTATTTATTAAACTCAATATTTTTACTACACAGATTGTCCGTCACTGCCATAGTAGCCTCTCGGTTGTCCCAGGGGTCACCACCTCTTGGTCTCCCTGCCGGGGCAACAACCTTTCTTTTGTATATGCCTGTTATTGGCTACGGCTGTGTTCCCCTAACTAGAGGAAGTGATAACGTGTAAATAACTGGGACACTTATAACCATAACACAGTGTGGTAGAGGAGGCTTCGCTCATCCTTCTCTTTTATATGCATACTGCTACTGTTAATTGTTTAAACACACAATAGCAAACCTTTCATTTTTAGTACTGTACTCCACTAGACAGAAATTTAATATGTTGCACACTGGTTTCCTATGTTAATTGTGGAACATGGCGTCGTAGTAAGGCTTTCACTACACCTGTAATTATTGGGTTACCCTTCCTTCACACTGCATTTTATGCTATAGGAGTAGAGTGAATGGATCCAAGTCTTACCTATAGCAAGCAACAACTTTTCAAGATTGCCTGATGTCTCACGATCGATGCTCTCTTCAATCTGGTAGCCAGAGATGGTCATGTATCTATCAAACACTAAAATATAAAAAAAAAAAAAAAAAAAAATGCCAAGAATCAGCACAAAATCCCAGACAGTAAAGTCAATGACACCATGGAGATCTTAAACTAGATATGGTCTTGTGTACATCTTTAAGCAGACCTTGGTTTTAGACAATCGGCTAGCTACACAATTGAAACAAATATGTTTTATAAGAGAACAGTTTTAGTGGTCACAGAATTTGGTTACTAAATCACCCAAGTTTGGAATTTGGGTGTGTCACATTAACCGCTTGCCGACCAGCGCACGACGATGTATGTCGGCACGGCAGTGCAAACGGCGTATACAGGTACGTCCCCTTTAAATTGCGCCGCTGTCCCGCAATCGTGTCATGGAGTGGCAGAACGGGGAGATGCCTATGTAAACAAGACATTTCCCTGTTCTGCCTAGTGACATAACAGGGATCTACTGCTCTGTCATCAGGAGCAGTGATCGCTGTCATGTCAGTGGTAGCCCATTCCCCACCCCCCCCCAGTTAGAATCACTCCCTAGGACACACTTAACCCCTTGATCTCCCCCTAGTGTTTAACCCCTTCACTGACATTTGCACAGTAATCCGTGCATTTTTATAGCACCGATCGCTGTATAAATGACAATGGTCCCAAAATAGTGTCAAGTGTCCGCCATAGTGTCACAGTCACGATAAAAAAATAAAAATAAATCGCAGATCGCCACCATTACTAATAAACATTTTTTTAAAAAAATCTATCCCCTATTTTGTAGACTCTATACCTTTTGCGCAAAGCAAATATACGCGTATTGTGATTTTTTTTTACCAAAAATATGTAGAAGCATACATATCGGCCAAAACTGTGAAATAATTTTTTTTAGGGATATTTATCATAGCAAATATTGAATTTTTTCAAAACTGTTGCTCTTTTTTTGTTTATAGCGGGGAAAAAAAAAACGCAGAGTTGATCAAAAACCAACAAAAGAAAGCGCGATTTGTGGGGAAAAAAAAGACGTCAATTTTGTTTGGGTGCAACGTCGCACGACCACGCAATTGTCAGTTGAAGCGACGCAGTGCCATATCACAAAAAGTGCTTTGGTCAGGAAGGGGGTAAATTCTTCTGGGGCTGAAGTGGTTAAAGCAGTTCTGGCACAGCTTGGTCATGGATACACCCCCAGCCTGATGCTTGTCTAATGAACCAGATGTACACTAATGAAGCTCTCTCTCTGCTATGTTCAAACTTCCCTATTGTCAGTATATTCATTTACCAATTACATATCTCTACTTTTCTAATACCTGCCAGGAGGTCAACTTTAATGTGGGGTACACACTATAAGAAGATCGGGCGAATGATCGGCCGATCCTCCTCGTTGTTTCACAGCAAATCGGAACCGATTAATGAAAATTTTGTACAGAACTTCTCGTACGACAAAGGCTTTTTTTTGTGGTTTATTGCTTCTGATCATGTGCAGTCTTTTTCAGATTTTTCATGTACGAAAACAGTACACATTAAAAAACTAAAATCACTTGCTCTGTTCCCATACGAGAAAATTTGGCATTTGTCCCATCTGGAGTTTTTGTCTGAAAAGTCGGAATCGACTGTCGAAAGTTGTGTACACCCTATACGAAAAGCGCACAAAAGTTCCTCGGACAAAAAATGTCCGCCCATTTTTCTTAGAGCGTGTACGAGCCTCAAGTCTCCAGTCTTGGTAAATTATGTCCAGGTACTTTTTTCTTGTTGATATAACTTTTCTTAAAAGCAGCTTGGATTTTTGTAGCTAAATCTGTGCAAAACTCAGACCTATAAATAATTTAACATTTAAATGTTTTTTCCCGTAGGAAAATTGTAAGTACAAAAAAAAAAAACATTATGCACAGAGGTTGCAAGACTCCTTTATAAACTGCTGAGAGCTAGTGAAATAAAGACAACTAAAATGGGAATAAGAAGTTAAAAAGAAAATTACAAAACAAGTAGACTTTGCCAAAAAGAGACAGGCATTTTCAGTAGGGGCTAGAAATATTGTAATGTAAAATACATAAAAATGAAGGTGTCCTTTTTTGTGGAACATATTATTTGCTGCATATAGTATTTTATACTATAAGCTTTTAGAACCAACCCTTACCTTAGAATAGATTATGTTTTCTCATTAAAAAAAAAAAGGAAATGAAAAAAAAAAGTGGAATACTCATGTCTGAGACATTTTAATCATTTCCATCTGTGAAAGTAGTAAGATTTTCCAACTACCATAAGATTTTTCTGATGTCCTGTGAGTACATGAATGCGGATTTTTTTTTTTTTATATATATATATATTGATTTCCAAGTTGAAAAAAAGAACAGAAGACTGAAACGCTGACCTTAGAGTGTGACTATAGGGACCAGGTTTGTGATTCAATAACAGTATGTTGCAGACATAAGTTGCAATTACTTGACGGCAGCAAGGTTAGAGTATTCCCCTTTTGAAATCAGGGGTGAATAACTCTGCAGAGTTCTTTCCATTTCTTACTGTTGGGTGGATACATGATTCACTGCCTAATGACCACAATGACTCAAGTATGTCAAATATATTTATATACAAAGTTCACAAATTATACTTTTGAATTCTTTCAGGAAATAAATGCGGGAAGGCTTGGCTAAGCCTACTAAAATGAAAGTTTACATATGTGGCAAATTCAGACCTCCATTTAAAAAGCACATTGAAAAAAGAAGAAAGAAGAAAGAAGAAAGAATGAAGAAAGAAAAGAAGAAAGAAAGAAAGAAAGAACGAAAGAACGAAAGAACGAAAGAACGAAAGAACGAAAGAACGAAAGAACGAAAGAACGAAGACACCACACTTAGGCCCCTTTCACACGGGGCGGATCAGTATTGATCCGCCTCCGTATGCTCCGCGGGGATCGCTCCGTTGATCCCCACTGAGCTGGCGGATGACAGGGCTGTCCCGGCACACTGTTAAAAGGACAACATATAGGAAATTAAAAAAAAACATTTTTTATATTTTCAGACATGTCTCCCTAAATTTTTATCTGGCAATTCTAAAAATTGTTTTTTGTCAAAGCTTAATTGAACAAGCTGAATTTAAAAGCGGATTGGCAGAAAACTTCCATCTACAGCAAATGTATAGTTTCCTTAAAAACGGCTACAGCAATCCAACCCAGACCTAGCAATACGCACCATGTTTGAAAATAGGTGCATGCAGGAGGTCCCTATGCAGGGGGGGGGGCGTCCCCATGCTAAACAAACTATTCTCCAACACTATGGCCAAGTTGGATTATCAGATGGCCTTAGAGAGGAACCTGGACATATCTCCTGGGGCGGAGGACTGGCACAAATGGAGCACACGGATTCACAAAGGCGTTTTAAACATGGCTTTGATTTAGGCTAGCTACAAAGTGTATGCTAGATTGTACTTGGTACCGGAACGCCTCTCGAAAATGTTTCCAGGCTCGTCAGCCTCCTGCTTCAGAGGATGTGGCCAGATAGGCACGCCTTTACATACATGGTGGATTTGTCCTAAAGTGTGCCGTTTTTGGATGAGTGCGCACTCTTTTATGCTTTGTTACGTCAGTCAATATTATTAGGGATGCGAGTATTGCCATACTTAATAAACCAGTCAAAAATGTCCAAAGGCACACACAGATCTTAAAATATTTCATATTCCTGGCAGCAAAATTGCCATTGCAACCGCCTGGAAAAGTCCAGGTATAGACATAGCCTTAATGAAGTGTAAACTAAATTGGATAATGCTAAATGAAAAAAATGGTTAGTGTCTTGCGAGATAAACGCCGTCTTTTCGTCAAAATATGGTCTCCTTGGCTTGCCTACTTTCAGGTCCCAGACAAAGGGCCAATTGCAGGAACAGTTGGCATTAGACTCCCGGACGGACTCACCGCCTTTTCTGCTTTAGCTTTCTCACTTTTTCGTCTCTTTTTACCATTCCCCCCCTTATTTTTTACAAACTATCGGTATTGGGAGTTATATTTCCCATAAAGACTTTTGCAATATTGTTGTTTAAAACTCTTAGGCCGGGTACTCACGAGCAAACATGTACGGTGAAACCGGTCCGTCGGACCGTTTTCACCGTACATGCCTGCCAGAGGGCTTCTGTACGATGGTTGTACTAACCATCGTACAGAAGTCCGCGCGTAAACACTACGCGGGGCGTGTCCGCGTCGATGACGCGGTGATGACGCAACGACGTGGGCGGGCCTGCCATTTAAAGGCTTCCACGCATGCGTCGAAGTCATTCGACGCATGCGAGGGACGGCGGGCACTCGGACATGTACGGTAGGTCTGTACTGACGACCGTACATGTCCGAGCGGGCAGGATTCCAGCGGACGGTTTTAAAACACGTCCAGGAATATTTGCCCGCTGGGAAAAGGCCCGGCGGGCAAATGTTTGCTGGAATTCGGCCCGCTCGCGCCTACACACGACCGAACATGTATGCTGAAACTGGCCCGCGGACCAGTTTCAGCATACATGTTTGGTCGTGTGTACGGGGCCTTAGGCTTATGGGTGTATGGTGGAAGGAAAAGCTGGTTACAGCCAAAATACCAGGATTAACAAAATTTATAAAATTTTAAAGGATAAACAGGAAGACTATCCAAAGTGCACACAGTGGAACCACTGGTTGGGGGAGCACTTTGCATTTATTGAGCAGAGCTAAAGGGGCTTCCTAAATGGTTCTCTACATTCACCCTAAAGCACTGATTGTTTAGAACATTCAGAAAGTATAAAATACTATCCGATTCACAGATATGGGTTAACTGCACACATCTTAAAATCTCTCCAAAGACACTTTTCCAGCAGGTTATTTAACCACTTAAGCCCTAGACCATTTGGCTGGTCAAAGACCAGAGCACTTTTTGCGATTCGGCACTGCGTCTCTTTAACTGACAATTGTGCGGCTGTGCAACGTTGCTCCCAAACAAAATTGAATTTTTTTTCCCCACAAATAGAGCCTTCTTTTGGTGGTATTTAATCACCTCTGCCGTTTTTATTTTTTGTGCTATGAACAAAAACAGTGACAATTTTTAAAAAAAAGCAATATTTTTTACTATAATAAATATCCCCCAAAAAAATAAAAGAAAATATATTTTTCCCTCAGTTTAGGCAGATAAGTATTCTTCTACATATTTTTGTTTAAAAAAAAAAAATTCTATATTATACTCCATCCTTTTGCTTTCAATCCATCCAGACCCCCCCCCCCCCCCGTTCACGCGGAAGTGGGAGAAAGAACTCCAAGAGAATATAGCTTTACCCGACTGGCAAAAAAGTTTTATTTTGACTCATAAAACCTCAATAGATACAAGATCACAAGAAAAGACATATAAGCTAGTGAGTAGATGGTATAGGTGCCCTTCTACAATGCATCAAATCAATCAAGATATACCTGATATGTGTTGGCGTTGCCTGGAGGCAAAAGGTAGCATGTTACATGTCTGGTGGGAGTGCCCCCCCGGTGAGAAGGTTATGGAAACAAATTTTTGATTTATATGGAAAATTGGAGGATACAGTAATTTGTGCATCACCCAGAGTAGCTCTCCTTAACATGATCCCAGGTCCCTTAAAAAGGCAAGAGAGGAGGTGCTGAGACACTTCATAGCAGCAGCTAGAGTAGTTATCCCTCGATATTGGAAGACAAGGTCAGTACCTTCCCTGGGGGAATGGGCAAAGGAACTGGATCGTTCTAGAGACTTGGAAGGCCTATTGGCACGGGAAATGGGAAGGGAAGAGCAGTTCTCCCATATTTGGTCTGTATGGACTGAGTTTTGAAAATCAGATGAATTCTCAATTTGGGTTAAACGGAACCGCACCGATGAGTAGCTATGGTGGGGAGATTAATATTGTTTGGTTATATTCCCCTTCTTCTTCCCCTTTTATTTTCTCCCTTTACATTTTTTTTTTTTTCTCTTCCTTATTTTTCTTTTTCTCTATGTTTGTGTGTTCGATGTTTCAGTTAAGACAGTATGTAACACGTATCTGTATGTAGTGTCGCTACGACTATAGCATAAATGTATGTATATCTGGGTACTGGTAAAAATTCAATAAAACTTAGATTGATAGGCTGGAGGGAGGAGTCTAGAGATGGCGCGGTCAGTGTGGAGGAGTAGCTAGACGGGATGCCTGCTCTCCGGTCCTGCTCCGAACTGATGTCGATATGAGCGTGAGCTGGATCCCCCGCTCCCTCCACTGAAGAGTCCCCCCCCTCCCTTCCTCCTCCCCCCCATCGGATTGTAGCTCCCGGCCGGTCGGCCGAAACGGACTTGCACGGGTCTCCCCGAACCGCTAACCTGGCGGGTGAGCTGTTGTGTGGGCTGGGCGGCTCCCCTGGTTTCCCTGGCTTGCAGGCTGGCTGGCGGTGCGGCGGTGCTGCATTGTGTCGGCCGGTGCTGCGTCTCCCTGGTCTGCCTGGTCTGCCTGGTTCTCTGGAGCGGGCGGGTGGATGAGCTGCGGAGGTGTGCCGTGCGGCTTCGGGAGGGGGCCTGGGGGGAGGGGACGTCACGCAGTCACGCAGTATCAGGTGGCCCAGTGGCCCCATAGCTTGCAGCCCAGCGAAGTGAGGCACTGGCCCCATCATCAAAGCCAAAGCCAAAGCCATAAAAGTAGGTACAGAAACAACCTGGAAACTCACTGCAGCAGCTTGTAAGCACTTCCTAGTCAGACAACTATTGGACTGGTGAGTACATTCTATGAGCACACTTCATCCAGCAAAGTGGTGAGTACAAATGTCCTTTTAAATATGAACTAAGAAAAAGAAATACACGAATTGGATACCTCTTTCTGAGGAGATTGACAAATGGATGGGACTGACATGAAAGCATGAAATAATGCTCATAAGGGACATGTGTGCAACACTGTCATTTGAAGTGTCTGTAAAGATGTCGGTAACTTTATAGTCTCCCCGGTGGTTCCCTCTTGATACTTTCCCTCTTCCCATGGGGGTTAATTAAAAAACACAGTGAAAAACTTTTTTTTTTTTTTTGCAAAACGAGACATACGGAACGTTGGTGTTTTTTTTTTTTTTTTTTTTTTCTTTGGGCGCACCATATTCAATAGACGGGCACCAAAATCGCAGAGAAGAGGGGGGCCAGTACACTTGCTTGTGGCTCCGAATACCCTTATCCAAGGCCAAAGACAAAGAGCGGAAAAATTATAGCAACCCTAAACTGTGATAAATGAAACATCAAAAGGCACTGTTTGGTGCTATACGCAACATATATTGTACTCTTTCCACGTTATACCTCAGTATTCACAATATATAGGCGAGTCGGCAGAAAACGTGTTTAAAAATCCCTTGCAGATATAACTGTAAAAGCGTAGTACACAGTGCAAGTAAACAGACCATAGAGCCCTGAAAACCCGTAGAAGGAGGTCCTTGAGGTATACGGGCGCTGGAGACCGACAAGAGGGGGGGTCAGTATACGAGTTGGGTGCTCCTAATAGCTCCAAGTCAAGCTAAAGATTAGAAATACTATAACAACTATAAATTAAGATATAAGAAACATCAAAGGGAATTGTCTTGTGCAGTAGACACCAACCACAAGTTCAAACGGTCTTCCCATAGAATCTCTCTAAAGTGACGCAGTTAGAACTCAGGTGTGAGGATGACCACAAGGGGAAAAACAGTGAAAGGTGGGGCAATCCCAAAGGTCCCCCGCTTAAGTCAAAGCCCAGGCCCGATGTGTAAATTTGTGATCCATGGGACAAATGGAGATAATCAGCACATAGAAAAACCACCAATTGGTAGAGGAGGCCAAGCAGAAAAAGAAAAGAAAAAAGATAAGAAAAAAGGGCCTGCGAATACCTTGGCAGACTCAGAAATACTCTCAGAGTCACTCTCAGAGATTAGAACAGACCAAGATAGAGAAACAGACAAAGAAACAGACCTCGAACAGGGTAATAAGGAAGAAACGCAGGATATGACACTTTTGCCAACAAAAAGGGAGATGGAAGGCATGTTCGCTGCGTTAGAAAGATCACTCAAAACGCAAATGGAAAAAATGGAGAAAAACATGGGGCATATATTGGAAAGAGTGGAGGAAGTGGAGAAAAAAGTTGACCATAATGTAATCTCATTTAAAAAACTAGAGGATGAAATAAAAGCATTAAAAATAAACCAACGAGAACAGGCGTATAAATTAGAAGATCAAGAGAACAGAGATAGAAGAAAGAATATAAGAATACGCGGTGTTCCAGAAACGACACAAGCCGAGGACCTCCCAGAAATAATAAGAAAAATCTGCAATCCAATTTTAGAGAGAGAAACAACTTCCCCACTCAGAATAGATCGAGCACACAGAATAAGACGTCCTAGGGAGAGAGCACAGGATTACCCAAGGGACATTATTGTGCGTTTTGAAAGTTGGGAAGAGAAAAACCAGCTATGGAGAAAACTGAGAGGGAAGTCGCCGTTAGGATACGATCAACATAATATTCAAATTTATCAAGATTTGTCACAAGAGACGTTAAAACGAAGAAGAAGTTTAAAACCATTGCTAGGTGTCCTGCAGGAGCATAATATTCAGTATAATTGGGGATTTCCAGCGTGCCTAATAGGCAGAAAAAATGGTGTTTCGGCAAGACTGAGGTTTTTGGAGGAAATACCAGAATTTTGTCATAGTTTAGGCATCCCAATACCAAGAAATTATTAGCGTTGATCGGCCGGGGAGGAGGGGAATTGTGGGAGGGGGGGCTGTGGGGGGGGGGGAAATGGGGAGGGTCAACATAGTAAGCTATCGGAGTCGGACCGGGGAGAGGGGAGACCCAGAGAGTGCTTCTTCACCAGTTCCCTAGTATAGGGGGACAGGAGACCGGGCTAAAATAGAACTCCACCTCAGCCTGAGGAGCAAAAGAGCGCCAGGAGCGCCAAATAGAAAAAGCTCTAAAAATGACCAGAAGGTCAGGGATCGAATGGGGGGGGGAGGGGAGGAGAAAGCCCCAAAAGAAGAACAAGGGGGCAAGGTACAATTGGAAGGGAGGGGGGGAGGGAGAAGGGAGGGGGGGGAGGAGATCGGGTGGGAAGGGAGAGGGGAAGATTAGAGAGGGGGGGAAAGGGATTCAGATCTGTGTGTCATGCAGTAGGAAAGAACATACATACCCAAGACAGAGGGAAAAAAAAAAAAAAAATATGACAAACATAAAGTTCTTAACATATAACGTAAGAGGTCTCAGTTGCCCCGAAAAAAGACATATGGTACTAAGAGAAGTTGAAAGGCATTCCGCTGAAATAGTTTTCCTGCAAGAGACACACATAACGCTGGACTCTAATGTCAGATTGTATTCTCGGGCAGTTCCTAGTTGGTACTACGGGGACTCCCCAAAGAAGAGAGCAAAAGGGGTCGCCATAGGAATAGGGAAGAATATCTCCTTTACAGTGGAAGATAGGAAAGTAGACCCGGAAGGTCGTTATTTGTTTCTAAAAGGAGTACTCCAAGGGAAAAAATACACGTTAGCAAATATTTACTGCCCAAACAGCCAACCGCATAAATATCTGAGGGGGATTTTGAATGCCTTAATGGACTTTAAAATAGGACATGTAATACTAGCAGGAGATTTCAATCTCTCAATGGACTATGAACTGGACAGTACATCCGGGGCTCAGAGGCGAAATATTAAACAGCTTAGAATATTAAGAAAAAAAATGCATAGCTACTGTTTAATAGATCCCTGGAGGATTACATATCCAAATAAAAGAGACTACACTTACTATTCCTCCGTACACGGAACATACTCAAGACTGGACTATATATTGGTAGACCATGAGTTATTGGAAGAGGTAGTAGATACTTCGATAGGGGTATCTACAATCTCAGATCACGCTCCTGTTATAGCGGAAATTAGATTCAAAGAAATAGAGCAAAGAAAAGGATCATGGAACCTGAATGAAGAACTTATAGAGGATATAGAGGTAAACAACATAGTGAGAACGGAATTGGATCAATATTTCACCCTTAACAACACACCTGAAGTAAGGGTAGCTACCGTTTGGGAGGCCCATAAGGCATACATCAGAGGGAAATTAATCTCAATAGGAGCAGGGAAAAAAAAGATAAGGAAATTAAACATGAAAAAATTAACAACTGAGCTATTTGAACTGGAGCAAATGCATAAAGAACGAGGAGAAAATGAAATATATCATGAAATTATTGTAAAGAGGACCCAGCTTAGAGATCTGATGAAGGTTGAAACAAGAGACATATTCAAAAATGTTAGAAAGGAGAGATATAAATGGGGGAACAAACCAGGGAAACATTTAGCCAAAATATCCAGGGAAAAAAAAAAAAAAAAACTACATCGAAAAAATAAAGAATCAAGACGGCCTTATGAAATATAAGACGTCTGAAATAGCGGAATCCTTTCGGACTTTTTATAGCTCACTATATTCAATAAGAACTAAGGAAACACAAGAGCAAGAAAAGATGAGAAAAAGGAAAATCAGGGAATACTTAGAAGAAGTGAAATTACCTCAAATTTCTCAAAATGACATTGAATCCCTAGAGGCCCCAATAACTCAAGAAGAGGTACATAGAGCCTTCAGGGAAACCCCGTGCGGGAAAAGTCCAGGCCCTGATGGCTTGCCGATCAAATATTATAAAACATTTAGCGAACTCCTGGTTCCAGAGATATGTAACTATTTTAACAAAATAGGAGAGGAAGAAGAAATAAGAAAAGAATCTCTTTTGGCAAATATCTCTATTATCCCTAAAACGGGAAAAGATGGAACGTTGTGTTCCTCCTATCGTCCAATAGCACTGTTAAACGCAGACCTGAAAGTATACGCGAAAATATTAGCAACCAGGATAAAAAGTTTAATGCCGCAATTAATAAACTCAGATCAGGCGGGCTTTGTAGCAGGCAGAGAAGGAAGAGACAATAGTATAAGGACCCTGTTACTGTTACAACAAGACCCAAAAAAGAAACCCCCAGTCGTACTCATGTCCTTAGATGCCGAAAAAGCATTTGACAGAGTCGACTGGGGGTTTATGATGGAAACTTTACAAAAAATAGGCATGGGCCCAAGGTTCATGAAATGGGTAAAGAACCTGTACAGCCACCCGACGGCAAGGGTGAAGGTCAATGGGAGTATGTCATCTGTGTTCAACATGGAAAACGGAACCAGACAGGGGTGCCCGCTCTCACCTCTCCTATATGTAATAGCTTTGGAACCGTTGTTAGCAAAAATCCGGGAAAACCCGGGGATAGGAGGGGTGAGAGTGGGAGATGAAGAACACAAGGTGGCGGCGTATGCGGATGACATACTCCTATATCTGACCAAACCTAGAGTATCTCTCCCTAATGTTATAAAGGAAATAAAAAGATATGGAGAACTTTCAAATTTTAAAATAAACCCGATAAAAACGGTAATCTTGAATCTGGGGATAGAAAAAAAAGAAGCAGAAGAACTACAGAAAGAGTATCCATTCACATGGGAGAAAGAAGCTATAACGTACTTGGGTATAAAAATTACATCTAAAGTTGAAAAACTCTATTCGGCCAACTTTGTCCCCTTAATCAATGACATTAACCATGACCTGAAAAACCTAGCAAAAAAACATATCTCCTGGATAGGCAAGATTAATGCGTTTAAAATGATGATTTTACCAAAGATAACATACAAACTTCAAATGCTCCCAATAAAAATACCGCAAAGCTTCTTTAAAGTAATTAAAACAGTAATTTTGAAATATTTATGGGCAGGTAAAAAGGCTAGATTAAGCTATTCATTGTTGAGCTTGAAAAAAAAAGGAGGGGGGTTGGGGCTCCCCGATATAAAAAGATATTATTTTGCTGTAAACTTAGCTAGGTTGGTAGAATGGACAAACGCACATACACAAAAAAAATGGGTACGTATGGAAGAAATATTAAGTGGGACACTATTAAATAGAAATGTATGGATACCACCGAAAATGAGGGAACTTAGCACGAACACACACAACATAACAAGGAACGTATTTAGGATATGGGACACAATATTGAGACGGGAAAAATGGGAGTATAACTCTCCATTAATCCCATTAGCAGGCACAAATTTTTTTCCACCAGGTAACGGAACACGTTTTGGAAAACACTTAGGGGAGAAAAAATTAAAAGATATTGTTACACGGGGAAAAATTAAACTTAGACAAGAGATAAAAATAGGGGAAGGGGAACAAAGCATGAGTGAATGGGAGTATATGCAGTTAAAACATTTTGTGAGCACACTACCACAACCAATTAGGGAAGACAAGACACTATATCCAATAGAAAAAATATGCAGCATGGACAAGCCCCTGATACACGGTATATCAAAGGTATACGGGATACTAACAGAACTCGAGACCCAGGAAGCATTGCCCTTTTTAGAAAAATGGGAAAGCGACATTGGTAAAAAAATTGATAAAACACAAATGATAGGTGCAGTATATAACCATGCCGCGGACATCACCACCATAGAAGCAAATTATAAATGTATGGTGCGATGGCACATGACCCCATCAAGAATGAATAAGATCCACCCTAGAAATTCAGAGTTATGTTGGAGAAACTGTAAACAAAAAGGAACAACACTACATATATGGTGGGACTGCCCGAGAATGCAGGAATATTGGAAAGAAATCTTGAAATATATCGCAGAAATAACAGGAGAGACGATTCTATGTAGCCCGCTGACCTGTTTGTTTCACGGAACTGAAAAAACAAAAAAACAATATGGAACAACTCTGGTCCCAGTGTTGTTAAACGCAGCTAAGGCTCTGATCCCCAAAAATTGGTTACACCCAAAGAGGCCATCAATTAAAGAGTGGATAGAAAGGGTGGAATATATAGAAGAGATGGAGTATCTTGCCTGCAGAGAGTTAGGAGAAGAGGACAGAAACAGGATGGTTTGGGAAAAGTGGAAAGTGTTCAAATCCACAGAAAAGTTCGTCCAGGGAACGACAGAAGCAGAAAGATGAAAAACCATAAAAGAAGATTGCATGGCACACAGATCCGGGGGGGGGGGGGGGGGAAAGGGGGGAGGAAAAGGGGGGGGGGAAAAAAAGGGGAAGAAAAAAAAAAAAGGGGGGAATAATAACGATATGCTAATGTAGTTAGATTCGTCAAGCGGGAAAACACCAACTTAACAGTTTAAAAATGTTAAATCAGTAATATCAAAAAAAAAAACACAAAAAAAAAAAAAATATAAACAAAAACCCACGAATGATGCGAAGCCGCAAGAGAGATGCTAAGGGCGGGCGAACCGTGAGCTAGCCTCTCGGCCATATGTGAGCAGAGTCTGACGTGAAAAAAAAAAAAAAACTTAGATTGATAAAAAAAAAAAAAAAAAAAAGAAGAAGATTGCAATAAGCGTTTGATTGGTTTGCACAAAAGTTATAGCGTCTACAAAATAGGGGATAGTTTTATTGCATTTTTACTCTTTTTTTTTTTTTACTAGTAATGGCGGTGATCAGCGATTTTTATCATGACTGCGACATTATGGCGGACACATCGGACACTTTTGATGCCATTTTAGGACTATTGTCATTGATACAGCAATCAGTGCTATGGCAGCGCGCCCACAATACCGCATGTTCAAAGGAAACATACAGGTACGTCCATCTGCCCACAGGAGCCATTGTGTCGACATATATAGTCATGCACTGGTCCTTAAGTGGTTAATAAATGTCTAAAATGCAGCAATCCACGGCAACCAACTAGAATTTATATTTTACGGATCTGGCTACAATAAACAAATTTATTCAGTTGTACGAGTCACATCACTTTGCAAATTATTGCACTTTGCATTTCCTTATTAAATAAGACCATTTCATCCCCAACACTTCATGCAAATTTGATATACAAAACTACTCAAGCCAGATTGCTTCTAGGAATTTCAGAAAATAACTAACCAGAAGATATGAAAAACCATTTGCATAGCTACAGAAAAACAGAAATGTGATCCATTTGCAAAGCTAATAAGTCTTTATAAATTAAGGAGTCAGTACAAAGGCCATTCATTCAACAATGATTTACCTTTTCTTAAATGGGCATTGCTGCGAGTTCCCAAAATAGTAATGAACTTCTCTTCATCTGTGCCCCACTTCGTTTCCCCAGCTTTAAATAAATCCTACCAGAATAAAAAGCAAAAAAAAAAAAAGAAGAACATCATACTTGTTTGAATTTCAAAATGCAGACACATACACAACCACCAAAACACAAAATTATTCCTTGAAACATTCATGTCAGTCTCTCATCAACCATGGAGAGCAACATGAAAAATGCACTGACCTGGGCATCCTGCTCAACCAGAGCATCATTGACTTTAGAGTCCGGGTCCCTATTACCCTGCAGAAACAGAAAAATGCTTCTTTAAAACTGTAAATCACTATTTATAATTGTGCTATCTAAATATCATATGCAGATGTGGCAAGATTACTTCACACACACACACACACACACACATATACATACACATCTACACACACAAAAAGTGCGTACACCCCTGACATTTTTGGAAATATTTTATTAGATCTGTTCATGCAACATCATTGAAGACATTACACTTTGCAAATGTCCAAATGGACTCAAAGTGTCAATATTTTATGTGGCCACCATCGTTTTCCACCACTGCCTTAACCCTCTTGGGCATGGAGTTCACCAGAGCTTCACAGGTTGCCACTGGAGTCCATTTCCAGTCTTCCCTGCCAGTGACATTTATACAAAAAATTGCCTTTTTTCACCCCACGCTGATGAAGTCCCGCTCATAGGGACGTAACGTCGTACGAGGGGAAGGGGCCACATGTGACGTCAACCGCGATCGCCGACCTAGACTGAAACCCATGCTCTTATGGATGTTTTATGCTGTTTCGCTGCACTCGTTTGAGAGTGCTTATACAGTGAGTGTATTCGTTTTTTATTCTTAAATAAATGTATTTTGGCTTCACAGAGCACTAGATTTCCTCTCCTTTGTTTTTTATGCCCTGATTGCCATGTCCTGATCCTGAGTCTGACTGATATCGTGGTTCTACTGCTGCATTGCTTGCTGTCCTCTGAGAACAGGTGGTTCTCCGATTATGCTTTGTGACCTATTGCAGGTCGAAGTTGTAAGGTGAGAGGCCATTCCTGCTATTTGGTGGAGGTTCCTTCTGGATATCACCCTTTGGATTTTTGCACTATTATATTCCGATTTGGATCATCTTTTTGCACTTGAGCACTTTATATGGACTTTATTATATAATTTTTAATTATATATCATATATCATATGTTTTAACTTTCTGTATGTATAGTTTTAAAATTGTTTGTTTTGCGCTGCACTATTATTATTTTATGTCAATGTGAGGTGTTTTATTTGAATTTACCTTAGTGCTGGCTTGCATTTTTTAGTTTATATTTACATTCCAGCGCTGAATAATTTTTCTTTATTAGTGACATTTATACAGCAGATCAGTGGCTAATTATAGCACTGATCAGTGTATAAATGTCAATGGTTTAAAAAAAAGTGTCAAGAGGGTGCCATCTGTCCGCCGCAATGTCGCAGTCACACACAAAAAAAAAAAAAGATAAAAATGCCATAAATCAACCTATTTTATTGGCGCTGTAACTTTTGCGCAAACTAATCAATATACGCTTATTGTGATTTTTAATCAAAAATATATAGAAGAATACACATCAGCCTAAACTGAGGAAAAAATGTGTTTGTTTTTCAAATTGGGATATTTTATTATAGCAAAAAAGTAAAAAAAATTGTGTTTTTTTTTCAAAATTGTCGGTCTTGTTTAGGGCGCAAAAACTCTGATTGTAAGCTGTAACGAGCAATATGATTCCTACTGTATTAAATTATATTGTAATTGTTCTGTCTGCCCTAATGTAAAGCTCTGCATAAACTGTTGGTGCCATTTGGCCACATCTCAAAAAAAAAAAAAAAAAAAAAAGGAGATTTGTTCTTTGAAAGAAATATGGACTTTGGAGGTGTATATACAGTCAGGTCCATATATATTTGGACACAGGCACAATTTTAGTTTGTTTCAGGCATTTACCAAAACATATTCAAGCTACAGTTATATAATGGATATGGACTGAAAGTACACACTCTCAGTTTTAATTTGAGAGTATGTACAGCACATCCAAATCAGAGAAGGGGTTTAGGAATTACAGCTCTTAAGAATAGCCATCCCCCTTTTTCAAGGCACCAAAAGTAATTGGACAATTGAATCAAAAGCTTTTTCATGGCCAGGTGTGGACTACTACATTATTTTTTCAACAATCAAGCAAGTAAAAGATCTGGAGTTAATGCTAAGTGTGGTATTTGCATTTGAAATCTATTGCTGTGAATTAAATCATGTGATCAAATGAGTTGTCCATGAAAATTAAACAAATCCATCAGAGAGATAGCAGCAACATCAGGAGTGGCCAAATCAACAGTTTGGTATATTCTGAGGAAAGAAGAACGCACTGGTGAGCTCAGTAGCAAAAAAAAAGGCATGGGAATCCACAGGAGACAACTGTGGTGGATGATCACAGGATCCTCTCTGTGGTAAAGAAAAACCCATTCACAACATCCAAACAAGGGAAGAACACCAGGGGGTGAGCGTATCATTGTTTTAAAATTCTACAATCAATAGAAGAAGTCACAAGAGCAAATACAGAGGGTTTACCACAAGGTGCAAACCATTCATAAGTCTGAAGAATACAAAAGCCAGATTAGACTTTGCCAAAAAAACTCTAAAATAGCCAGACCAGTTCTGGAAAAGCATTCTTTGAACGGATGAATCCAAGATTTATCTGTACCAGAATGACAAGAAGAAAAAATTGTGGAGAATACTTGAAACAGCTCATGATCCAAAGCACACAATTTTATCTGTAAAACATGGTGGAGGCAGTGTGATGGCATGGGCATGCATGGCTTCCAGTGGCACTGGGTCATTGGTGTTTATTGATGATGTGACAGAAGACAGAAGCAGCCAAATTAATTCTGCAGAATTTAAAGATATACGGTCAGCCCAGATTCAGACAAATGCAGCAAAGTAGATTGTCCATCGGTGCTGTAAAGCATCGTTCAATGATCCAAAACACACTGCAAAAGCAACCCAGGAGCTTTTGAAGCAAAAGAAGTGGAATATTCTGCAATGGCCGAGTCAAGCACCTGATGTCAACCCAATTAAGCATGCATTTCACTTGCTGAAGGCAAAACTAAAGGCAGAGAGACCCATAAACAAAGAACAACTGAAGACAGCTGCAGTTAGAGCCTGGAAAAGCATCAGAAAGGAGGAAATCCAGTCTTTGGTAATGTCCATGGGTTTCAGACTTCAGGCAGTCATTGCCAGTAAAGGGTTCTCAACAAAATTTTAAACATGAACATTTTATGATTACATTCGTATATTTGTCCAATTGCATTCGAGCCCCTGAAAATGGGGGGACTGTGTGTAAAAAAGGGTTGCAGTTTCTAAAATGTGTACTTGATATGCATGTTCAACCTCTTGAATTAAAGATAAAAGTATGCACTTCAAATTAAAATGCAACAATCCAAATTAATTTGATTCTGGTGGCATACAGGGCCAAAAGTATGAAAATTGTGCCTGTGTCCAAATATATAGTATATGGACCAAACAATGTTTTTTTTTTTTTTTTAGCAATCAATATGTGCAATCTGTGAAGTCATTCAGCTCATTAAAAGCACACACACACACACACACACACACACACACACACACACACACACACTCAGGCTGGGTTCACACTATTGCGAATTGAATGCAAATTTTTCTGTATCCAATTTGCATAGCAGGAGATTGTGACCAGCTCTCTATGGAGGCGGTTCACACATCTCCACAGCAGCTCCGGTGCAAAACGACAGGAGCCCTGTGCGTCTTTTGGTCTGTTTCAGGTCTGAATTCAGCAAAAAAATGTGGGCTGAAAAAGTGAATGAAGATGCACCAGACTCCTGCTGTAAGCCACTGCGTTCTCAAGTGTGAGCCCAGCCATAAAGTCCCTTTTTTCTTTTTTGTTTCGTTGTTTTATTATGGCAGGTATTACTACAGCAGCTCATTACAGTGCTCAACTACGCAGCTACAAAAGCTCAATGAGAGCATTTTTGTAGGCCCTAATAATAATGGCTACAAAACTGATCATCTGACAGTACCCCCCAGTCTCACAACAACATGCCATCTTGTACTATTGCACTTTTACTACTATAAAAGCAATGGACACACTCATTTACAACTGACAAAAATAAATACTTACTTGGGCAAGGACTACCAACATCCTCTGAAAATATCCAGATGTATCTCCAGTGATGCAGTCTTCCAACTCACATCCATGTTCTAAAATTGAAATTCAGAAAGCCGCATATTGCAGGATAGACTATTAGATTAACTACTGTATATTATAATTTAGAGTCTTTATATGTATAAAACAAGTCAATACAACAAATTTAAAATCATTTAATTTCTTTCTTAGATAAGAGCTTCTCTTGTAAGAATGATACTCCACCTGCTGAAATGCACCTTCGCTGCACTGCACCCAGCATTCTGTCTGAAATTAAGCAGTGCTTTTGGGTAGTACGTGACCTACTCTCAGGATGCCATGATAGGGTTTGAACAGCCAACCGTCAAGCCCTAGCATTGCCACCCGACGAGGAACAAGAAGAAATTACCTCAATGTAAAGCTCAAACACCATCTGGGATAGGGGGTTACACAGAGTTAGAACTTCCACCTCTGGTGGAGAGACAGAATGGTAGGGGGTGCCGGTAGATGAGTATCCGTGGGTTGGGGGTTATTTTCACATGAGAACCGGTAGCTTTGTCCTGAATAAATCTTTTAGTGTTTAAAAGCAATTTGTACTCAAGGAAAGAATACTCTTTCGAAGTCCCATGTAGCACCTCAAGGCAACATTCACAGTAGGTGCAGAACCTTGGAAGAAAAATCTACATTTTCCTAGCACAAAAAGCAGAATATCAAGTTCCTGGCTGTTTTTTGAAGCAGATCCGCAAATCCCTACACAAAGTTATGTTAATTTTAAAGGTTTTAGCAAACTTCATTGGCAACTTCTCACATTTTCTATTTTGGGACATTTTAAGGTAAAAAAAAAAAAAAAATCATATTTTTCAAGCGGAGCTCCAACCTAGAGTGGAACTCCCGCTGATCGGAACCCTCCCCCCCTCCGGTGTCACATTTGACACCTTTCAGGGGGGAGGGGGGTGCAGATACCTGTCTAAAGACACAGTCTCTGGTAAATTGCGGGCATGACGTCACTCCCCCCCCCCCCCGTTGTGTTCTGGGAACACTCGGCTCCCAGAACACAGCGGGAGCCAATCGGCAGCCCTAGCGCGACTCGCGAATGCGCCGTTGGGAACCGTGCAGTGAAGCCGGAACGCTTCACTTCCTGGTTCCCTCACCGAGGATGGCGGGGGGGGGCAGCAGAGTGACGAGCGATCGCTCGTCCTCTGCTGCGGACGGCGCTGGACTCCAGGACAGGTAAGTGTCCTAATATTAAAAGTCAGCAGCTGCAGTATTTGTAGCTGCTGGCTTTTAATATATTTTTTTCAGCGGACATCTGCTTTAAGTATATTTAAACATTTAAATTATATTTTGAGGTTTGTATTTTTCATAAAATATAATTTAAATGATAAGTTTCCATTGATAAGTTACCTAATAAACCCTTGTGGCTTTGTTTTGAAGTATATGCAAACACACACACACACACACACACACAAACAAAACATGCTCAGTTAGGGCCTATTCACACAATTTCAGTTGGGATATTCTGAGCGGCATCCCGATGCAGACCCAACGCAGACAAGGTAAGTTGCCTTGTTTCATGTGAAGCCAGTTTACACCACTGCATTGCAGAGGTGTGCACTGCATGCTTTTTCAAGTGCAGCAGGCTGTGGCAGAAACCACTGCATCTCAACACCATTGTGTGAATACAACTTAATGAAAAGTCACTTATGACATTTCAATAAAGTTCTAAAAAAAATAAAAAAAAATAATGCAAGAACAGTGCAATGTTCAGCGTGGCTGCTCGGGTGAATGATCTTTAAATATAATAACAAAATTATAAGGAGTAAACAACCAGACCAGAAAACAGTATTTGCCAATAAAAAAACTGATTACAAAAGCTTTTTTTTTTTTTTGAGGAATATAAACCGATCAGCCATAACATTATGACCACCACATAACCTGTCAAGGCCTTGACTCCACAAAACCTCTGAAGGCACGCTGTGGTAACTGACTGCAAACTGGCAGGAGCAGATCTTTTAAATCATGTAAGTTGCTAGGTAGGGCCTCAATGGATTGGGCTTGGTTTTTCCAGAACATCCCACAGATGCGTGATTTGATTGAGATCTGGAGAATTGGGGACCAAGCCAATGCCTCAAACTCATTTTTGAGTTCCTCAAACTATTCTTGACTTCATCATACCAGGCCACCTTCTTCCATTGCCCTGTGGTCCAGTTCTAAAGCTCAAATGCCCATTGTAGGCACTTTTTGCTGTGTACACAGGTCAGCATGGGTACCTGAAACCAGCCTGTGGCTATATAGACCCATACACAAACTGCAATGCCCTCTGTGCTCTGACACCTTTCTATTGAAAGCAGCATTAGATTTTTCAGCAATTTCAGCTACAGTAGCTCTTCTATTGGATTGCCCTACATGGGACAGCCTTTGCTCCCCACATGCATCAATGAGCCTTGGCTACCCATGACCCCGTTTCTGGTTTTCCTTCCTTGGACCACTTTTAATAGGTTCTGACTACTGCAACTGGGGAACATCACACAAGACCTGCAGTTTTGAAAATGCCCTGACGTAGTTGTCTAGCCATTGCAATTTGGTCCATATTAAAGTCAATCAAATCCTTATGCTTTCCTAATAGTGCAGTGCTGTGTATCATTATACCCTTATATAAAATTAACAGTTAATATACAGTCCTTAATTACAGTGATAATTATCACAGTGCAACAAGTTCTTGTGTAACTATTCATGGACAAGAACACTCTTAAATAAACTCAAATCGCTGTGAAAGAACTCCCATCTTTGGTAAAGAAACAGTTCTCAAATAACAGTGCTTCAAAAAAAATCACTGCTGTGCAGATCCGCCTCTCTAGGTTCAATAATCTGTGCACACCATCACCGGCTAAAGTGCCTTCTCACCTCAAGGATGAGTTAAAACTCATAAAATTATCACTCTTTCAATTCCTCCTTGGTTCTTTCTCTTTCACAGCTTATTGGTGGAAAATCCTATAGTTCCCAGACTGCACGTTCACGCTGGTAACCTCACTCGAACCACATCCAGGGAATACCCTCCTACTATGTTCACAGCATCTCCAAGCAGGGATGTAGTCCCAAGGGAGGGGGCGAGCATGCTGACTAAACCCCAGCCAGAACGGCTCGGATGATGGGGGCAAGCTTACTGAGGAGAAACAGGAAGTGAGGAATTCAGACAAAGAAAAAAAATATTTAGAAGGGAAATCGAAGGAAAAGGTAAGTGAACCAACAATGCAGTAGCTTAAAAGGAACCTATTTAGAAAATAAAAAACTAACCTTTACAGCCCCTTTAAGGCTCAGCTCCGCTTCACTCAATATGGTTTAGTAACATGTAACAAACAAACACAGATACCATAGTGTTCTCCGTTGGTATATTTATATGAGAACCATTTCTTTACCAAAGACAGGAGTTCTTTCACAGCGATTTGAGTTCATTCAAGAGTGTTTTTCATGAATTGTTACACAAGAACTTGTTGCAGTGTGATAATTATCACTGTAAATGAACTGTTTATTTTATATAAGAATACAATGACACACAGCGCTGCACTATTAGGAAGTTATTGTCTCTATTAAGTGTGGCGATTCACTGGGAGTGTTACAGCAGCTGTGGAGATATTTTTATATTCACATTTATAGTTAGATTAATAGTTTGGCGCTGATTGCTTTTTTCAGTTGAAATCCTTATGCTTGTCCATTTTTTCTGCTTTCAACACATTAAATTTACGGACATCATGTTCGCTTGCTGCCTTATATATTCAACCACTTTCAGGTGCCATTGTAATGACATAATTAATGTTATTTTACCTGTCAGTGGTCGCATTGTTATGGACAATTGGTATAAGTTCCAATGTGCTGACTTAATAGAACTGTGGTAAAAGAAAAATTGGTCTGGATACAAAAATTGAGTCTGACCACTCTTTTAGGCATCTCTTTAAATGACTCCAAAACAAAACACATCACATTGAACCTTCATTTTAACACATGACAACACACAAATGTGAAACCTATGTTGCCGTGCAATGACAGACCAATCAAAATTAATGGGCTGCCTTAATGCAATGCACTTGGTAACACCCTGTAAAAGAATGAATTCAGCCTTTAAGGCCCCGTACACACGACCGAACATGTCCGCTGAAACTTGTCCGACGGACCAGTTTCAGCAGACATGTTCGGTCGTGTGTACGGCCGACGGGACAATTGTCCGGCGGATCGGACAGTTTCCAGCGGACAAATGTTTCTTAGCATGCTAAGAAACATGTCCGCTGGAAGCCTGTCCGTCGGACATGTTCGGTCGTCTGTACAGACTCACCGGACATGTACGATCGTCCGAAAGCCCTCGCATGCGTCGAAGTGATTCAACGCATGCGTGGAAGCATTGACCTTCCAGGGCCGCGCACGACGCCACGTCATTGGCGCGGCCACGTCACCCGCGTATCGTGTCCGCGCGGATTTCTGTCTGATGGTGTGTACAACCATCAGACAGAAATCCGGCAGCGGACCGTTTTCAGCGGACGGATCCGCTGGTGTGTACAAGGCCTAAGAAGATACTAAACCTTGCCCTGCTACATCAAACATGAACATGGGTTTTGCTAAAATTCTTCCCTCAACCTTATATTTTAAATTTGGTTTGTTAAACTTTCAGGATACGGTTACTTAATTTACCAAGACTGTATTCTGAAAATGTATTCAACAACTTTTCTTCACAAGTAGAAAACATCAGCACAGTTTATTCCTTCTATGTATACCTTCTTTGTAGACCTTATTAATGTGATGGATTTCAGGTGTAGATCTAGAAGCAAGAATTTCGGCAAGGACATTTTCTGTAGTGCCAGCACCCTGGAAAACAAGCACATATTGCCATGTACATAGATCTCAAGGACATGCGACTCGTCACAAAAGCAGTGTTTAATCCTTTCAGCATACATTTTTTTGTAATACATTTTTTGTCTTATGCTGATCAGAAAAAAAAACATTCTTTGCCCTTTTACCCTAAGAACAATCACAAAGCAGCATGTATTGAGCAAAAATCAATTATGTCCTTAAAGTAAACAAAATGCAGCATAAATGAAGATTGATATGTTGCCACGTATTCTGTGATTGGATTAAATTGACAGTTTCATACTTGAAAACGTTCTGCAATTGCTACTGAGTGTTTTTCAACATACATGAATAATTAATTTTCCTGCATGCAAAAAAGAAAAACACATACCTTTGTTGCATATCTAAGTTGCTGAGCATCATACATATTTGCTGGGGTCATTAGTGCCACAACCACCTTCTCGAGTTTACCCGTAAGTTCAGACTTCAAATCATCAACAAGATCCTATAACACACACACACACACACACAAAAAAAAAAAAAAAAAAATATTTCAAATGCTTCATAGAATTGCTTTAGCATTGATAATGTGCGATGTGTGTAGAAATGACTAAAACTGAAACCACGTAAAAAAAAAAAAAAAAAAACTTTTTTTTTTATATCATAGAGCAAAAATAAATAAAAAAAAAGAATTTATTTTAAAATTAAATGGCTATAATATTTAATTATTAATTTAATTAGATGAAACAGAAATATGTGGCAGAGGAAAGTTTTTCTTCTTTTTCTAGCGATTCAGGGAATACAATGACTTGGCTCATTGCTGAACTAAATTTGGCCATCTTGTACAAAAACTACTTACAGACCTACCCTGCCAAATAAGGTCTTAAATGCCACATCAATTTGCTGTCGCTGAGCATTGCTTCTGGATGTAAGAATCTTCATAATAGGGTCTTCATCAGTACCTGAAATGTAATGTTCAAAGAGAAGCCACAGTGAACCAAATATTCTTTATTATGACATTCTACAACAGAGGGGCATAATTTGTGGTGTCGGGGGCCCAAACAGTGCCCTAATAATGCCATATGTAGTGGCAAAAAAAAAAAAAAAAACACTTTAAAGTTTATTTTTTGATCACCAAAATAATTTCACTAAATTGGGTTTAAAGCGTGGGGAACCAAAGCCAGGTATAGATTTCCCTCACTCTGCATCCATTCACACCTCAACCAAAATTTAAATTAACCATTTTGGGAAGTAGTGCTCATAAGAAGCAAATTTACTGCATTGGCTATATTCACACACATATAAAAACATACCTAAACCCTTCATTGCTTTGCGGAGAGCTTCTGCATCATCATTCGCTTTGAAGCCAGGGAAAGCCTTGATGGTTCCTCTGTTAGTCTAAAATAATACAAAAGTTTTGTTTGAAACCTTCCATATACTTTATATCCATTATATCGCAGTAAATAAGTGGAAGTATCCTTTAAACATTATTTGTGCAGCACCCGAGTTTAGCATTACAGTGAACAAATCTGGGAGATACTTGGAAAGGCAGCATGATACTTTTGGATATGCAAGTACTTGAATTACGTTGACACACACACTTAATTACAGAAAATCATTGCCAATTGTGCTGAATGATGGTCCTACTCACCAGGAGCTTACAACCTGTTATAAAAATGCACCAAAAGTGATGTATACTAAAACCTTTTTTTTTTTATGGAGAAGTACAACGTACAGCCTACAGACTGTTTACATGCTTTCCAACTTTCAATTATGATAATGATATTGGCAGGGAAGACAGCATATTATGCCTCAGGCTTACAGATTCTTAGCCATTTATTGCATCATTACATATTTAGTATCCTGTTTAACTGACGGAAGAAGCTCAAAACTTGACATAGGATTTTGCAATCTACTTTGCAAGATCATTTACGTGGGTGGGACAGAAAAATTACACTTAGAAGTATGAATAAATGCTCTTCTAATGTTTACACCCACTATTAGCTTTGTAGGAAACAAACATTACAGTGTTCTTTCAGGTTTAACCACAAAAAAATCTCTTTAGGAGCACACAAATCTAATGTAACCATTATCATAAAAAAAAATTCCAAAACAAGAATAATGAATTGTCTTCAGGGACTTGTAGGAAATTAACAGAGTACATGTTCAATAATTCATAGGGCGCCTTTCCTCTGAGACATAGCACTAAGCCTGAACACTGTAATGCTAAAGCTGAATGCTGCACAGTCAAATTATTTTTATTTTAGTTTTTTAAATAGAGTTTATGTCTGGACAACACGGTTTAGGATTTCAAGACAGCAGGAGGTACTGTCCTTATGATAGCAAGGCCACAATGTAAGCCTATTGATGGGCGGATATAAATGTAAAACTGTTTAAATCCACCTACATCTGTGTATGTTCAGGTCTGTTTTTTTTGGAAATGAAACACCCAACATCCAGAACGGAAGTAAAAGTGTGTCATCAAAATCTTTTTATTTCTTTGAAAAAATGTGATTAAATGGATGACGTCCATGTGAAAAGGGGCTTAAAGAGGAACTTAAATCCACATGGGGTGGGTGGTCTCTTCCCTCATGTCAACCTCATGTTCCTTCCCTCTGTCACTTAAGTGGCTGGTCAGAATTACAAATATGGCAAATAAGAAATGTTACTTATAGATGTCAGGTTTGTCTGAATGTCTGATTTTTTTTGTTCCTGGAATGTAGCTTTAATTTCAACTTAATTTATTTCTAAGAAAATGTCAGAGTGACTTAGTAAACACTTAAAGGCAACAATGGGATTTATCAAGACGGTTGGACTTTAAACAGTTTGATGTATTTCTTGTATGCTTTTCCTGGAATCATTCATATTTAAAAAAAAAAAAAAAAAAAAAATAGTTGTCGATTTTTTTTTTTAAGTTACATTTCAGGAAAATCTTTCATAGAGTGTGCCATCACAGATTGAGCCTTCTGAAAATAATGGGCGGCACCCCACCCGTTATGACTTACAGCTAGTGAAAACCCAAAATTCAATGCAGCGTGTCTTGGAGGCGATCATCCTGTGGCACTGCTGAGGTGCTATGGAAGCCCAGGTTAATTTGATAGCAGCCTTCAGATCGTCTGCATTGTTGGGTCTGGTATCTACTATCTTCTTGACAATACCCCACAGATTATCTATCGGGTTTAGGTCAGGCGAGTTTGCTGGACAATCAAGCACAAGTGATACCATGATCATTAAACCAGGTATTGGTACTTTTGGCAGTGTGGGTAGGTGCCAAGTCGTGCTGGAAAATGAAATCAGCATTTCCATAAAAGCTGGTCAGCAGAGGGAAGCATGAAGTGCTATAGAATTTCCTGGTAGAAGGCTGTGCTGACTTTGGACTAAATAAAACAAAGGGGACCAACAGATGACATTTCTCCCAAAATCATCACGGACTGTCAAACATTTTGCATTTTATTTTGAAATCAAGGTCAGAGTTTGGAGGAAGAGTGGAGGCGCACAGAATTCAAGTTGCATGAGGTCCAGTGTAAAGTGTCTACAGTCAGTAATGATTTGGGGAGCCAAGTCATCTGCTGGTGTTGGTCCATTGTGGCTTATCAAGTCAGTGCAGCCCTCTACCAGGAAATTATAGAGCACCTAATGCTTCCCTCTGCCGACTAGCTTTATGGCTATGCCGATTTTATTTTTTAGCGGGACTTAGCACCTGCCCCCACTGCCAAAAGTACCAATACCTGGTTTAATGTGCCCCTTTGCATATTTTAATTGTCCACTTCACTGCTGCTGCGCTGGCCGGCGCTCCCCGGCAAGCGTAGGTTTCTTTCTGGGGCATCCTTTGGGCTCAGTCAATTGCCTTATGCGGCCCGTCAATATTGGCGGTCCACGCATGTGCACCATAGTCTTGATGTCATCTGACCCTGACGTGCCGCCCACCTAGCTTGTCAGCGCCCGTTTGTGCTGGGGGGGGGTCTTCCGATTCACAAGCTCCAGTGCACACCTTTGATACAGGTGATAGCATCACTAAATGGTCTCCTGTTCACGTAATATCTCTATAGTCTTCAGATTGGTTATACCAATCATATGAATGCATCTCATACACCTTGCTACACACATATAAAAAGTAGTCAGTGTCAGACTGCAAACAGATAACCTGAAACTTGTGAAGGTCTCCCTTGATGACAGGACATACATTTTAATGCTGTGCTGCAAGTAAGTGTCACTGCATTTGGTTACTACCATTACCATCTTTTAACATCTTCGGCTAGCCGCCTTTTTTTCTCTGTTATACTTGGCCATATTGAATGCAACTGTTCAGTGATGCTGAGAACTCCAGAATTATGGCAGCTCCACTTTATTTGTGTATCTATTGCATGCATATAATCAGGGGTCAAGTCCTGGGGAAAAAAAGTGTGGGAACTCCCACCCAAGATCCACTCCCCCACCAAAAATAAAAAAATGATACGCTCATATGCATAATTACTAAACCGCATGTTTTTTTTTCCGATCCACTGTACCTTAGTAATCCTTTATGTACTGGCCACTTCCTGTATATGGATTCATTGGGTAGTGTGCGAGTATTCCGTCACTTCCTCGATGCCGCAAGCTCCCAGGAGACATTGTGGCATCGAGGAAGTGACGGAATACCCGCACACTACCTGATGAATCCATATACAGGAGGCGGCCAGTAACAAAGGATTACTAATGTTCGCCTGCCCCTGACAGTGACTCGAGCTAGTGAAGGATTGGATCGGGCGGCTCGGCTGCTCTAGTCCTGCAAAGGGAACGGAGTTCCTGCTGTGAAAAAAATGCAGGAACTCCGTTCCCACACGTTCCCGCAGGACTTGAGCCCTGCATATAATCCATGTTACCATTCTGTTTTGCTGCCGCTTGCTTGTAAGTAAATTATCCAAAGAGTTGTTTCAAGCCTCCGTTTGTCTTTTGCCAAACAATACACCATTTAAAATTATGTATGGTGTGCCAGGGTCGTCTCCAGACAAATGATCTTTATGAGTGGCTGTCTGTCTAATTGAAGAGCTCCTAAGCACACTTTAGAAACAGGTGATATGGTGATGCCATCACTGCAGATGGGCTCCCATGACATCCTCATGTTCCCAGATTGGTTATACCAATCACATAGGTGCATCCCATACACCTTGCTACACACATATAAAGAAGTCTGTTTCAGACTGCAGACAGACAACCTGGAACCTGTGAGTGTCTCCCTTGATGACAGGACATACATTTTTAACCACTTAGGCCCCTTTCACACGGGCAGATAGATCAAGTTATCTACCGCAGCTAAACTCAGACAATGCTTTCCTATGTCCCCATTCACACACTGCGTTTAGCAACGGTTTCGTTACATGGGGTTTAGAGCGGTTAGAAAAAATAAAATTTGACTGCGTCCAGGAACGATTTATTGCAGCCATCTGCACATAACTGCAGGTAAATCGCAGTGTACTATTTTACCTGCAGATAGCAAAAAAAAATGTCCCCTTTATGTATTTTACCTTTAAATTTTTTACACTGTTTTACAAAAAAAAAATAGGTTTAACTTCTATTATTACAAGGAATGTAAACAAAACAAAAAAAAAAAGCGCATGACAGGACTGCTGCCGATAAAAGTGATCTCGCGGCTGCCATAACAAAGATATCCTATATCGGCACGGGGCAGTCCTGAAGTGGTTAATGCTGTACTGCAAGTGTCATTGCATTTGGTTACCATCATTACCATTTATTAACATCTTTGGCTAGCAGCTCTGCCTTCTGGAATATCCTTTATTATACTTACCCTAGTTCACTGCTGCTGAGAATTTCAGCATTATGGCAGCTTTACCTTATTCATGTATTCATTGCATGCAAATAATCAATGTTATCATTAGGTTTTGTTGGTGCTCGTTTGCCAGTAAATTATCCAGGGAGTCGTTTGTCTTTTTGCCAAAACAAAACATTTTATGCCAGGGCTGTCCTCAAATGATCCTTGTGAGCGCCTGCACAGCTACAGTAGTGTTAACGGGACAATGTAGAGCGTTTGAACCTCATGATCCACGTGGTGTTTTTATATCTACCAATAGTAGCCACCATGTGAGTATTTTTCTGTCATTGTATTACCAGAAGTCGCAGCTTTTTCTGACCGTTGCCTGAAGAAGGAAATATATATATTCCAAAACATGTTGGGATTTTCCTTTGCATGTATGGCCTCTTACTTGGAGATTAACCATGCGTCATAGAATTCAGCTGTATATTATCCATATATGATGATTACCATGCGTGTATAGTAAATGTGATATTCTCGTCTATGGTCAGACGGTTTTTATCAATACAAATTTTACTTTTTATTATACTTCTCAAAGCATCTTTCTGGTTTTCAACCTATGCCTTTAAAGTCCCAGGGGGCATCTTCTTTGTTTTTATTTCTCTATTTAAGGATGTAGCATTAGGTTCTAGTCATCGACTATACAGTTGGCTTGCTTCCTTAAATAATACCTGGTTTAACCACTTCCTGATGGCCGTACGACTTTATACGGCCGCAGTGTGGATCTTAATTTCCGGGAGGCCGTCTATATACGGCCTCCGGCCACTGGGGGGCGCGCGAGCCTGCCGCATCACTGAGATGCCTAAGCGTGTGCCTGGCAGCCACGATGTCCACCAGGCACACGCGATCGGCAGTTACAGAGACAAGGGCGTGGATCTGTGTGTGTAAACACACACAGATCCACATCCTGTCCGGGAGAGAGGAGACCGATCTGTGTCCCTTGTACATAGGGACACAGATCGGTCACCTCCCCCAGTCAGTCCCCTTCCCCCAAAGTTAGAAACACTATGCAGGGCACACATTTAACCCCTTCCTCACCCCCTAGTGTTAACCCCTTCAATGCCAGTCACATTTATACAGTAATCAGTGCATATTTATAGCACTGATTGCAGTATAAATTTGAACGGTGCCAAAAATGTGTCAAAAGTGTCCGCCATAATGTCGCAGTGCCGATAAAAAAAAAAAAAACGCAGATCGCCGCCATTACTACTAAAAAAAATAAAAAATTAATAATTCTGTCCCCCATTTTGTAGGCGCTATAACTTTTGCGCAAACCATTTGCTTTTTGCGATTTTTTTTTTTTACCAAAAATATGTAGAAGAATACGTATCGGCCTAGACTGAGAAAAAAAAAAAACATTTAAAAAAATTGGACTATTTATTATAGCAACAAGTAAAAAATAGGTTTTTTTTCACAATTGATGCTTTTTTTTGTTTATAACGCAAAAAATAAAAACCGCAGAGGTGATCAAATACTACTAAAAGAAAGCTCTACTTGTGGGGAAAAAAGGACGTCAATTTTGTTTGGAAACCACATCGCACGACCGCGCAATTGTCAGTTAAAGCGACGCAGTGCCGGAAGCTCAAATTTTACCTGGGCAGGAGGGGGGTATATGTGCCCAGTAAGCAAGTGGTTAATGACCATGGTATCACTGTGCTTGATTGACTAGCAAACTCGCCTGAAATAAACCCGATAGAGAATCTGTGGGGTATTGTCAAGAGGAAGATGAGAGACACCAGACCCAACAATACAGACAAGCTGAATGCCACTATCAAAGCAACCTAGGCTTCCATAACACCTCAGCCAGTGCCACAGGCCGATTGCCTCAATGCCACGCCGCATTGATGCACCAATTCATGCAAAGCCCCAACCAAGTATTGAGTGCGTACTATACTGTACAAGGACATACTTTTCTGTAAGCCAACATTTCTATATTAAAAATCCTTTTATTAGTCTTATGTAATTTTCGGAGATACTCAAAACATATAATTTTGTGTCCAACGCATCTATATAAAATATAAGTTTCACTTTTTTAATTGAATTACTGATACAAGTTCACTTTTTGACGACATTCTAATTTTATAAAATACACCCGTATCTGTCAGATAGGTTTTAAAAGGAACTGGGCATGTCAGTTTGACTAAAATCTTATGAAAAGCTAAAAACTTTGTTAATTTATATAACATACAAACAAAAAATACAATTGAGAGTTGAGAAGTATGTATAAACAAATGATTTAGTAGAAATTATTAAACATGAAACTAATTGGGGGCGTGTCCAAGATGGCGCTGGGAGCAGACGTGTAACTGCTGAGCTCCCGCTCTGAGATCCGGTTGGCGCCCTGTTATGTTTGATTGTTATGTGTTCTATGACAGTACGACAACCTTTTTATACAGTGATTGCTGGGATGGTGGACCTGGACCCTTCCTCGGGCCAGACTCTGGCTGGGGTGAACGATCCGGGCCGCTCATGTTTGCTCGCTCCTTTTATGATCTTCTTGGGGGATTGTTATGGCTACTCTTGATGTCCTCTCCTGGAACGCACAGGGCCTTAACTCCCCGATCAAGCGGTCTCTCGTCTTTCAATTCATTAAAAAGCACAGCCCTCACGTGTGTGTGTTGCAGGAGACGCATCTGGTGGGTAGCAAGACCCTTAGTCTTAAAAAGCCTTGGGTGGGCCACCATTATCATTCAACGTATTCTACCTATGCCAGGGGGGTTAGTGTCCTGGTACTCAAGTCACTCCCTTTTAAACTCCTCGATCTGGTTCTAGACCCGGATGGCAGGTTTGTGCTGGTTCACGCTCTGATTTACAATCTCCCGTGGGTTCTAGTGGGTTTGTATTTGCCCCCTCCTGCCTCCCTGGGAGTCCTGGGAACACTTGCGGCCAAGTTGGCGCAGTTTCCCTGTGACAATGTGGTCCTGATGGGCGATTTCAACCTGGTCCCGGACTCTGGTATGGACAGGTTCACCCCATCGGGTACTACTCGCCAGGGTTTGGCAGAATGGGCGGACACGTATGGGCTTACAGACGTCTGGCGATGGAGGAACCCGGATTCTCGGGCCTTCACCTGCCACTCGGCCACCCATAAATCCTTCTCTCGAATCGACTTAGCATATGTTGGGGCGCCGGTATTGCCCAGGGTACGTGACATAACCATCCTCCCTCGCGGGATCTCGGACCACGCCCCCCTGCTTCTCTCACTGACTCTGACCACTGACCCCCTCTGGAGACTTTCCAGGTTCCGGGTCTCCGACCCGGAGGTGGAGCCCAGGTTCCACGACACTCTCCGGGCCTATTGGGTGGACAACCCAGGTACGGCCGCGGAGACCACGGTGTGGGATGCCTTTAAGGCCTCCTCCCGGGGCCATTACCAGTCAATCATTGCGGGGGTCCGGAGGGAACGCAGGGCTGAGCTCACTGATGTAGAGGGGGAGGCGGTTAGACAGGAGGCTCTATACGTTCGCACCCGGGAACCCCATCACTATTCCCACCTCCAGTCCCTGACGCGACAGGCTGTTCTTTTACGGACGGCCCTGACACAGAAAAAGCTGCTTCACCAATCCCAACGCATTTTTGAACAGGGGGAGCGGACGGGGAGGCTTTTGGCCTGGCTCTCTAGAGAGCAGTCGGGTGGGTCCGCCATAGCTCAGGTCAGGGACGGGGAGGGGACCCTCCACTCCACTCCACGGGAGATTAACAAATGTTTTGCTGACTACTACCAACGCCTGTATAGCTCCAGGGTGGCGTACGATTTGCCCGACCTGTTGAGCTACCTGGAGGAGGTGGATGTCCCTGTTCTCACTCCCTCTTCTGTGCGTAAACTAGATGCCCCGTTTAAGCTCGAGGAGATACAGGCGGCTCTAAAGATGATGCAAGGGGGCAAGACGCCGGGACCGGATGGGTTCCCGGTCGAATTTTATAAGGCTTATGAGGAAGATCTGGCCCCTAAACTAAAGTCGCTTTTTTCGTCGGCCTCAGAGGCGGGAGCACTCCCGGACTCGATGTGCGAGGCAGTAATCGTGGTAATACCTAAGGCCGGCAAGGACCCTACCCAGTGCTCCTCGTACCGCCCTATCTCTCTCCTCAATGTTGACACAAAGCTCTTCGCGAAGGTCCTTGCGAATAGACTCAACACCGTTATTACGGCCTTGGTCCACCCGGACCAGACGGGCTTCATGCCTGGCCGTGGCACTGATATCAATCTCCGTCGCTTACATACCCACCTGGCGCTGGCGGGCCCGGGCGATCCCGGGGTGGTGGCCTCACTCGACGCCGAGAAGGCTTTCGACTCGGTCGAGTGGGGCTACCTCTGGGCGGTTTTGTCGAGGTTCGGTTTTGGCCCCCGTTTCCTGTCCTGGATACAAATGTTGTATGCTCACCCCACGGCGCGTATTCGCACCAACGGGACCCTGTCCCCCTCCTTCTCCTTGGAGCGGGGAACCAGGCAGGGCTGCCCGCTGTCACCGGCATTATTTGCCCTGGCTTTGGAGCCCCTGGCCGCACACATCCGGCTAGACCCGGGGGTTCGAGGGGTCAGGGTGGGCCCCCTGGAGGAGAAACTGTCACTCTACGCCGATGACGCTCTGCTGTACTTGGCGGATGCTTCTACCTCCCTGCATAACGCACTGGCGCATTTTGAGACGTTCGGGCGTTTTTCGGGAGTGCGAATCAATTGGGACAAGTCGGTGTTGCTCCCGCTCCACCCCTCGTTGATTCGCACTGACTCACATACTTCCCTACGATGGGTGGATGAATTCACCTATCTGGGGGTAAGGGTGGGCCTCGAGTCGGGGTCGTACATGGAGAAAAATATCCTCCCGATGTTGGAACATGTGACCAAGCGTTGTGCGACGTGGCGTAATCTCCCCCTCTCACCGGTGGGAAGGGGGAACCTTGTGAAGATGGTGATACTTCCCAAATTGCTATATTTCTTCCGCCAGACCCCTGTCACTATCCCGAAAACCTTCTTCCGACGTCTTGACAGTATAGTGATGACGTTTGTGTGGGCGGGTAGTCCACCCCGGGTTGCGAAACGTACCCTCTACCTTCCCTTGTCCGGGGGTGGGTTGGCCCTCCCCAACTTTATTGCATACTACTGGGCGGCAGTCCTGGTGACGGTCCGTTGGTGGTTTTCCCAGCCACGCCAGAACCCAGCGGTCACCTTGGAAGCGGCTGTCCTGGGCTCCTATGCAGCACTATCTAACCTGGTGTTTCGGGGATGTAGGGCTCACCCCTCTGTGACGGGGCCCATGGCAACTGTTATTCGGGTATGGGCGACTTCTAGGGCTCGAATGTTGAAGCCCAACACCGTCTCCCCACATACCCCGCTTTGGGGTAACCCCCTCCTCCCCCACCTGAACACGGTCCCTGACCCGGTGGTCTGGGCTCGGCGGGGTGTCCTTACCCTCCGGCACATTATGCCGGGAGGTGTGGTGATGCCCTTTCAGGAGCTGAGCCGGATCTACAAGGTTCCATCCTCCCTCACTTTTAGGTATGCACAACTCAAGCATGCTCTTGCAGCCCAGTTCCCGGAACCGGTTGCGCTCGAGTCGGACTCGATTGAGCGCCTCCTGATTTCGGGTGTCATGGGGAAGCCCCTCTCATCCCTATACCTACGTTTCACGGTGGCATACGACACAACCACTGCAGAGGCCCTGGCCAAATGGAATGCGGACATCCCGGATCTGGACGAGGAGATTTGGGAGGACTGTGTCTCTTCCTTTCTTCCGTCTATGATCGCTTCCAGAGACCGATTTATACAATTAAAATTTTTGCACCGGGCCTACTACACTCCGCAGA
Source organism: Rana temporaria (assembly GCF_905171775.1). Lineage (NCBI taxonomy): Eukaryota > Metazoa > Chordata > Amphibia > Anura > Ranidae > Rana > Rana temporaria. The sequence goes on from NC_053489.1 coordinate 492,592,697, forward strand.
GATTGGCCAAGATTTATCCCTCCAGGAGCCCCAGGTGCACCAGGTGTTTGGGGGATACGGGCTCGTTCCTTCACATGGTATGGTCCTGCCCGAAGCTAGCTTCATATTGGGGGGGGGTGGCGGAGGTCCTCTCGGACCGTTGTGGGGTGGAGCTCGTAAGGGATCCGAAAGTGTTCCTCCTTAGTTACCTGGGCGAAGTTGAGGGTGACAGGTACACCAAACTGGGTATCACCTTTGCTTTGTTCTACGCCAGGAGGGAGATCCTGCTGCGCTGGCGGGGCACTGAGCTCCCCACAGTGTCCTCCTGGTTGGCTACGATTAATAGGGTTCTCCCACTCTATAGGTTGACGTATGAGAGCAGGAACTGTCCAGCCAAATTTGAAAAAATCTGGTCGAAGTGGATTGACTCACCTAACTGTTCTGTTGATAGCCCCCCTGTGATGGCCCCTGACTGAGGTGTCCCGCGGGTCGCTGCTCCCCCCCCCCCCTCTCCTCCCCCCCCCCCTCCTTCTCCTCCCTCCCCGCCCTTGTCGTCTCCCCTGCTTTTCTACCTCCCTCCTGCGGTTGGTGCCCCGAGCCTGGCATTTGTTTTATTCATGAAGTCTGTCCTGTGAGTTGTGTGGCCGGCCTACTATCCCATCATAGATATGCTATGTATATGCTGATTTCCTATGATTTGTGTAATCATTCTGCTGCCCTTGTGGCTTGTACTGTCGTTGATTTGTGTGTGTCTTTGTTGTCTGTCTTCAAAAATAAAAAAACTTTTACTGTAAAAAACATGAAACTAAATTGAGATGTCCAGATATTGGAATTTCAAACAGCATGACATGAAGAGGATTCATGGTATGCATTACTCATTGAAGATCGGAGACAAAAATCTTGTGTTCTTGACTTTAGCTTTCCAACAGAATCAAATAGTTGGCTTGTCATATAGAACAAAATGTCAATTGTTAAAGGGACTTATGAAGATTTTAGCATGTGTTTAAAGAGCAAACACAGGATATTGCCAAATATAATATAGGAATGCAAGTCAATTCATATACTAAAAATACATAAGCATAGGCATACACAGGAGTGGTAAAATAAGCTATAACATTGTATCTATACTATGAGTAGGGGGAAAGAGAAAAAAAATAAAAAAATAATAAAACACACACACATTCTGCCAAGTGTTGCCCCACATTATGATACATTTGAGACTCAAATGAATGCACATCTGATATTAAAGCAATATTAATCGCAAAACTGAAAATATATTACAGCTTAGCAATTAGATGTGGTGGCTGCATCGGTTTAATTTTCTTTGGCTTTTTTCCCCCCGTTTTCACCTGTTGATCTGGCCAGTACCACACCTTCTGTATTAGAGCACCCCCCACTCTAGATGAAGGAACACAGGGGTACCTCTGGACAGCAACATTGTTAATCTGGAGAGAGGGGGAGCATTAGATGTACTAGCAGATTTAAATAAGGTAAGAAACTGGAGCTAAACTCCAGATAACACTTTATAAGCAGTTACAGCAAACGTTTTTTTTCTTCCTATTTTGGGATAAAGGCATTACATAAATAAATGATGATCATTTTAATCACCCCTGCCAGTGTTAAATGGTTCTCATCTCTGTAACATACATTCTGCTGGAGAGTTTTAGCCAGATTCAGAGAGACTTAGGCTGGCGTATCAGTAGATACGCCAGCCTAAGTCTGAATGTGCGCCCGCGCTAATTTAAGCGTATTCTGGTAACCAGATACGCTTAAATTAGGCTCAGATACGAGCGACGTAAGTGTCTTACACCCTCGTATCCTAAAGTGTAATTTTTAGGCTGACTGCTTCCATTGCGGTCGGCGTAGAATATGTAAATCACTACTTAGGCCTATTCACGAACGTACGCCTGGCCGCCGCAGTACAGATACGCCGTTTACGTAACGCATTATCAGGCCTATAGTTATTCCATCAAATAGCTAGAATAGTAATGTTAAGTATGGCCGCCGTTCCCGCGTCGAAATGCGAAAATTTTACGTCGTTTGCGCAAGTTGTCCGTGAATAGGGATTTACGTCATTTACGTCCACGTCGAAATCAATAGGCCCGAGCGGCGTACGTTGCCGCAATGCACACTGGGAAATGTAGGCGAACGGCGCATGCGCCGTTCCAAAAAAACATCAATCACGTCAGGTCAAACGAAATTAACATAAAACACGCCCCCCTCAGCCTATTTTGAATTAGGCGCGCTTGCGCCCACCGCATTTACGCTACGCCGCCGTAAGTTAGGAGGCAAGTACTTTGAGAATACAGTACTTGCCTCTCTGACTTAAGGCGGCGTAGCGTAAATACGATATGCTACGCCGCCTTAAAGTTGCGGCAACCTACGTGAATCTAGCTATTTGTTCTTTCAAAAATAAGAGACTTACAAAAATGTATTATATTACAGCTTACAATTTCTAACGTGATGGCTGTTTGTTTTTTGTTTTTTTGTTTTTTTTTCTAGGCTTTCCTTCTCTTATTTTCATCTGGTGATTCTTATTTTCATCTGGTGAATCACCAGATGAAAATAAGAGAAGGAAAGCCTAGAAAAAAAAACAAAAAAAAAAAAACAAACAGCCATCACGTTAGAAATTGTAAGCTGTAATATAATACATTTTTGTTTTTGGGTTAAATACCTCTTTAACCACTTAAGCCCCGGACCATATTGCTGGTCAAAGAGCAGGCCACTTTTTGCAATTCGGCACTGCGTTGCTTTAACTGACAATTGCGCGGTCGTGCGACGTATCTCCCAAACAAAATTGGCGTCCTTTTTTTCCGACAAATAGAGCTTTCTTTTGGTGGTATTTGATCACCTCTACGGTTTTTAGTTTTTGCGCTATAAACAAAAATAGAGCGACAATTTTGAAAAAAAAAAGAGTATTTTTTACTATAATAAACATCCCCCAAAAATCTATAAGAAAAACCCTTTTTCCTCAGTTTAGGCCGATACGTATTCTTCTACATATTTTTCGTAAAAAAAAAAATAAAAAAAAAATCGCAATAAGCGTATATTGATTGGTTTGTGCAAAAGTTATAGCGTTTACAAAATAGGGGATAGTTTTATGCCATTTTTATTAATGTTTTTTTTTACTAGTAATGGCGGCGATCAGTGATTTTTATTGGTACTGCGACATTATGGCGGACACTTCAGACACTTTTGACACATTTTTGGGACCATTGGCATTTTTATAGCGATCAGTGCTATAAAAATGCATTGATTACTATAAAAATGCCACTGGCAGGGAAGGGGTTACAACACTAGGGGGCGGGGAAGGGGTTAAGTATGTTCCCTGGGTGTGTGTGTGTTCTAACTGAAGGGGGGGGTGGACTGACTTGGGAAAATGACTGATCGCTGTTTATACATTGTATAAACAATTGGCTGAACGGCGAGATGACATAGATCTACGTGATCTCGCCCAGCAGAGCCGACCTGCCGCCGTATAACTGCGGCGGCTGGTCGGCAAGCAGTACAAGTAAACCAATGAAGTATATCTAAACCCAAGACAAAAAAAAAAACGTAATATTTTGCAGTCTGCATGCCCTTGGTTCCTCAAACTCCATCTTTCTAAAACAGAGCTTGCAATATTGCTTCCTTCTCCTCCCCCATGACTTTACCATTGAGACCAATGGCACAACAATTGGTCCCCTCACACATTCCAGGGTGCTGTCTAATCCTAGACGCTGACCTCTCCTTCAGCCCCCACATCCAGTCACTGGCTAAATCTTGCCACCTTATCCTCCCCAGAATTACCCCTTTGCTGACCAATGACACCACAAAAACAACTTATTTACTCCTTGGCTATTTCCCACCTTGACTACCACAACTCCCTCCTCACTGACCTACCTACCTTTACATTGGCTATTCCACTTACAGTCTATTAATTCTGCTGCTAGAATACTTCTTACTAACCAATCCGAGACTGCTGCTCCTCTCATCCTATCTCTTCACTGGCTTCCACTAGCCCAATGTATAAAATTTGAAATACCATCCACAAATCTGACCCCTGGCTACATCACCAACCTCATCTTCAGATATTGCCCAAATCATCCTCTTTGCACCTCCAAGACATCTCTCCTTGTTACCTCCTCCCACGGTCGGCTCCGGGATTTCTCCAGAGCCTCTCTCATCCTCTGGAACTCCCTGCCCCAGTATGTCCGTCAGCTCCTACCCTTGAGTTTTTAAGGATTACCTAACTTATTCAGGGAAGCCTACCCCTCCTCCACCTTATAACTGTACTTAACCACCGGACAACCGCCCTATAGACAAAGTACGTCTACAGGGCAGTTGCTTAACTCCGGGAGGCCGTTAATTAACGTCCTCCCAGAATCGCACGCACACAGGAGTGTCCGTGACAGCCGGGTCCAGAGGACCCGGCGCATCACGGATCACGATAAATAACCGCTGATAGCGGCAGTTTACCAAGTGATCGCTCCATCATTGGGCGGAGCGATCACTTGTAAACAAACCGGCGTCATGAGATGACGCTGGTTCCTCCCTCCCCTCTCTGTACCGAACGGTACAGTGTGAGAGGAGAGGGGCAAGAGCGGAGGCAGCAGCAGTGACAAATGTAGTCACAGACCCAGCCATCAATGCATCCCTGCTCAGCCATCCCTGCCCAATACCCTGCAATACTCTGCCCATACTGTGCAATCCCTGCAATACCCCGAAATACTCTGCAATACACCCCCCCCCCCTCCTGCTTCTACCGACTCAACACTACGATCGAAGCCAGGATTGTTTGTTTTTTTAGGCTTCCCAGCCTAGAGGTGAGATGTGGGGTCTTATTGACCCCATATCTCACTGTATAGAGGACCTGTCATGCCATATTCCTATTACAAGGGATGTTTACATTCCTTGTAATAGGAATAAAAAAAGTGATCAAAATTTTTTCTTTTTTGATGAAAAATGTGTCAAACTAAAATAAAGTAAAGTAAAGTGAATAATAAAATATATATTTTTTTTAAAGCGCCCCTGTCGCATGCAGAAGCGAACGCACACGCAAGTCTCGCCCACATATGAAAACGGTGTTCAAGCCACACATGTGAGGTATCGCTGCGAAACGTTAGAGCGAGAGCAATAATTTTGGCCCTAGACCTCCTCTAACTAAAAACATATAACCAGTAAAAATATTTAAAACGTCGCCTATGGGGATTTTTAAGTAGCGAAGTTTGGCGCCATTCCATGAGCGTGTGCAATTTTAAAGGGTGACATGTTGGGTATCTATTTACTCGGCGTAACTTCATCTTTCACATTATGCAAAAACATTGGGCTAACTTTACTGATTTGTTTTTTTTAAGCATAAAACAGTTTTTTTTTTAAAAACACGTTAGAAAAATTGCTGCACAAATACAGTGCGAGAAAAAAGTTACAACGACCGCCATTGTATTCTCTAAGGTCTTTGCTAAAAAAACATATATAATGTTTTGGGGTTCTATGTAATTTTCTAGCAAATAAATGATGATTTTTAAATGTAGGAGAGAAATGTCAGAATTGGTCTGGGTGCTCCAGAACGCCTGATGGTGCTCCCTGCATGTTGGGCCTCTGTATGTGGCCACACTGTGTAAAAGTCTCACACATGTGGTATCGCCATACTCGGGAGGAATAGCAGAATGTGTTTTGGGGTGTAATTTGTGGTATGCATATGCTGTGTGTGAGAAAAAAGCAAGTTAGGCTTACTGGTAACTTGTTTTCCAGAAGTCTTTCAGGACAGCACCTCGAGAGATAGTGGCTCCTCCCTCTCCAACAGGAAACACCTTCACTTCAAACTTTAAGGGAGGCTCCTCCCAGCACACCTCAGTTGTTACCGAGAAACCTCCGGCCCCGGCTGGAACATATAAACACATAGGTTAGTCACAGCATGGCATATTTAACAAGTATCTCAAGCAGGCGGGTTGCTGCTGTCCTGAAAGACTTCTGGAAAACAAGTTACCGGTAAGCCTAACTTGCTTTTTCCCAGAGCGTCTTTCAGGACAGCACCTCGAGAGGATACCAGAGACTTACCACCTTAGGGCGGGACAACAGCTTGTAGGACCTTTCTGCCGAATGCTTGGTCCTTGGCAGAAATAAGGTCCAACCTATAATGCCGTACAAACGTGTTAAAGCTTGACCACGTCGCCGCCTTGCAGATTTGTTCCGGGGTGGCACCAGCTCTCTCTGCCCATGAGGTCGCAAACGCTCATGTAGAATGAGCACAGATCCCATCTGGTGGGACAATCTTTGCATGCAAATAGGTCTCCCTGACGGCTAGCTTTAACCATCTGGCTATCGTACCCCTTGAGGCTGGATGGCCCTTTCTTTTGCCCCCAAACAAAACAAATAGTGAATCCGAGCGTCTAAAGGACTCTGTTATTTTAAGGTAGCATAACAAAGCCCTTCTCACATCTAACATGTGAAAAAACGATTCTTTTTCCCCCCCGAGGGGTTTGAACAAAACGTAGGTAGCACAATCTCTTGAGCGCGATTGGCTGCTGAGGCTACCTTCGGTAAGAATTTTGGGTCTGTTCCAAGCACAACCCTATCCGAAAATAAAGAAAAATACGGTTCCCTTATTGACAGGGCCTGTAATTCGCTCACCCTACGAGCTGAGGTGATAGCGACCAGGAAAAGAACCTTCAAGGTAGCATCTCTAAGAGAAGCATCACTCAAAGGTTCAAAAGGCTTTTCCGCTAAAGCTTTCAATACAATTGACAAGTCCCACTTCGGGAAACCCTTAACCTGTGGCGGCCTAGCCCTCGAGAGGGCTCTAAAGAACCTGGACACCAATGGTTCGGAGGCTACCGATCTTTCTAGAAAGACTGCCAAGGCGGATACTTGCACTTTTAGAGTGCTGACCGATAAAACCCCATATCTGCTCCGTTTTGCAAAAATTCTAGGATGGCCTTCAGGCTGCTAGGTTCCATGTTTGCAGTGTGACACCAGGACGTATACACTCTCCAAACCTTAGCGTAGTTGGCTCTTGTGACCTCCTTCCTGCTATTTAATAGGGTAGACACTAACCGATCTGAAAACCCCTTATCCTTTAGGATCTTTCTTTCAGAAACCAAGCTGAAAGGGAGAGCCTGGATACGTCACACCTGGATATGACACACTGGACCCTGACTCAGAAGATCTGACCTGCGAGGTAGGAGCCAACATGGTCTTGTAGCCATACCTAGGAGTGTTGAGAACCATGCTCTCTTGGGCCAATACGGAGCGATCAGGATTACTGGGACTCCTTCCTTCTGAATCTTTCTCAGGACTAATGGAATCAGTTGGAACGGGGGGAAAGCAAAGCAGAGGCGAAATCTCCAGGGATGCGCCAGGGCATCTACCCCTAGGGAGCCCTCCAGTCTGTTTAGAGAAAAAAACAGAGGTACCTGGGAGTTTTCCCCTCGAAGAAAATAGGTTCACCTCTGGTTGACCCCACCTGCTGGAGATTTCTGCAAAGACCTCGGGGTTTAGTGACCACTCTGACTCCCGAACCTGACGCCTGCTCAGAAAATCTGCCACCCCATTCAGGGATCCCCTCAGGTGTACCGCTGAGAGGGATCGCAGATTCTTTTCCGCCCACAACAGGGTGCTTTCGGCCAACATCAGCAGGGGCTTGCTTCTGGTGCCCCCCTGCCTGTTTAGATACGCTACGGCCGTAGCGTTGTGCGTCAGCACCTGAACGTGGTGGTCTAGCAGATCCGGAGCAAACCTCTCTAGAGCTAATGTGATTGCTCTCAACTCTCTCCAGTTCGAAGATCGAGCTGACTCTTCCTTTGACCATCGGCCCTGAACGAAGTTCTTTCCCAAGTGGGCTCCCCATCCCCAGGCACTGGCATCTGTCGTTATTCTTTTCCCCACTGGAAAAGACCACTCCAGACCCTTCGAGAGAACCCTCTGGTCCTTCCACCAATATAGGGATCTCTTTACCCGAGATGGAATCTTTACTAGATTGTCCAGGGAATTGAGATTGTGATCCCATGACCTTAACAGAAAACTCTGTAGGCACCGAAAATGCAGCCTTGCCCACTGGATTGCGGGCATGGTTGAGGTTAATAGTCCTAACGCTGCCATTATTTGCCTTATGGATATGGGCTGATTGGACTAACGTCGAGAGATGGTCTCCTGGACCTTGATCTTTTTTTCTTGGGGTAGAAATATACTTTGGCTCAGGGAGTTCACCTGAAATCCTAGAAACAGAATTTCCTGGGCAGGTACTAGTGATGATTTCTGAAGGTTCAGGATCCACCCCAGGGACTCCAGGTGAGTCTGAGCCCTGGCCAAGTCTATCAGTAATTTTTCCCTTGACGGGGCAAAAAATAACAGGTCTTCTAGATATGGGACCACTGCCACTCCCTGCAGACGAAGCGGGGCCAAGGCTTCCGCCATCACCTTGGTAAACACCCGGGGTGAGGATGAGAGCCCGAAAGGCAGAGCCCTGTACTGCAGGTGCTGAACTATTCCCCCTCTCCTTACCGCAAACCTAAGGTATCTTTGGGATTGCGGAGAGATCGGAATGTGCAGATAGGCATCCCTCAAATCTATTGACGCCATGAAGCAACCTGGCGTCAATAGATTCCGGACTGAAAAAATAGAGTCCATTTTGAACCTCCTGTACCTGATTTTCTTGTTTAAGGGTTTCAGGTTTAGGATCATCCTGAATTTTCCTGTAGGTTTTTTTACCAGGAAAATATGGGAGTAGAAACCCAGGCCTTGCTCTGCCTGAGGTACCTCTATTATTACCCCCTGCTGCCTCAACTCCCTTAAAGAGGATTTCATGGCCAGGGATTTTGCTGGATCCTTTGGGAAATTTGTCACCAGAAATCTTTGTGGTGGAGTGTCTGAAAACTATCTCGTAACCCCGGGACAGGGTGGTCAGGATGTACTGATTGGTGGTTATCTCTGACCACCGCGGAAGAAACTTTTGTAATCTTCCGCCAACCCGGGTCGCCAAGTCATTGCGATTTCTGGGACTGTGCAGGAGGATTGAAAAGGATTCCCTTTTTTTCTTTGGCTTTCTGTACCCAACCTCTCCTGTCCCCTTGGGGTTTGTTGCCCTTATCCTGTGCCCTTTGCTGACGAAAAAAACGTCTAGATCTCCTGAGAAAGGGATACCACAAAGTTTGTTCTTTGATGCCGCATCCCCTGGCCAGGTTTTCAGCCAAAGTGCTCTCCTGGCCGAATTTGCCAGGGCCGCTGACCTTGCTGACATCTTAATGGCCTCCACTGAGGCATCCGCAATGTAGGCTACTGCCGCGGTCAAAGTAGAAAAGGATTCCAGAATCTCCTCTTTCGACGAATCAGCCGAAATATGATTCTTCAACTGATTCGTCCAGAACTCTAGATTCCGGGCAACACAAGTTGTGGCCATGGCGGGCTTTAAACCATTCATGATTGACTGCCATGACCTTTTGAGGAGGAGATCCATGCGCTTGTCCATGGGGTCTTTAAGAACACCCATGTCCTCAAAGGCCAGGTCCGTGGACCTAGATACTTGCGAGAAAGCCGCATCAAGTTTTGGGACTTTGTTCCAAACTGCTGTTGGATCTTCCTCAAAGGGAAAGCGCCTCTTATGTGCTTTAGGGAAAAAGGGCTTTTTCTCTGGATCCTGCCATTCTCTAATTATGGTCTCAGAAATCACTGAATGGACCGGAATGACCCGCCCCTTTGACTCACCCAGACCCGCATACATGCGGTCATGCAAGGTTAGATCCCTTTTTTCCTCACTCAGGCCTAAAGTTAGATGGATAGCCCTGATTAAGCCATCCACTTCCTCCAAGGATAGTTTAAACTTTGAGGGGTGTCCCACTAACTCTCCCCTCTGACTCCTTTGAGTCCTCGCTGTCTGGTACCTGAGAGCCCCCTTCCCTGGGACCTGAGTCGCCTGTTCCCAAAACCAGTTCCGGTACTGACACTGAATCCTGAGAGGATTGAGAAGTGGAGGCTAGAGGGGTGGGAGGCGGAACTAATGACTCACGTAAAGACTGAAATGTGGACAGTAGTTCTTTCTTTGCTGAGGAAATCAGATCATCCCGCATAGCGGCTGACTCCTCCTGTATCAAAGAATCAATACATGTTTTACAAAGTGCCTTCTTCCAGCTGTCACTCATCTTTGTTTTACACAATGGGCATCTCCTTCTAGTAACAGACTTAGCCTGCAAGGAAAAACAGGGCAGAAAAGGCAGGGAGACCTTAGTGAAGAACCCTGTTTCCACTTATGGACCCCAACAAAAGGTGCACTAGGAAAAGTAAAGACCAACCAGTGCCCAGACAGGCCCCCAAGCCACTGGGGGGGGAGAAAAAAATAATAATTTTGAGACTGACCATCCACCTGACAGAAAAAAAGAGAGAGGTAGAACTCATAAGGAAGAAACACTCACTGCACTGCTTCCCGCCGAGGCCTTGCTGGTGCCTGTCCCCACCGCTGGACTCTCTGCTGCTTCCATCGCAGAATACCAGCGCTTCACCCGTGGCTTCACCGACCAGCTTCCGGAGACCTATAGCGCCGCTGCGCCGGACCGGAAGCGGAAATCGGTACCAGCTCCCGCTCCGCCCCTTCCTCTAGCCGGCGCGCCGGAAATGACGCATACGGCCGGCGCCCGCACTGAAAATTGTAAACAGAATGGCGCGAATCGCGTGCGCGGCTGCCGGACGCCATCCCCAGCTACTCGTGGCCCCACTGAGCACACCTCGCCTGCCTGTAGCACCCGGAATCCCGGATGTGTGGAAGGGGAAGCCCGGCTACTACCGTCGCCGAACGGGTAGCTCGGGGAGCGGAGTCTCCCAGGCGTTTTTAGCCTGCAAAAGGTAAGAAATAAAAGGGAGTAATCCAGGGCTTCCCTGGACCTACAAGAACTCCCCAGAAGATGTTCCCTCCGGGTCGGAGGAAACACAAAAACTGAGGTGTGCTGGGAGGAGCCTCCCTTTAAAGTTTGAAGTGAAGGTGTTTCCTGTTGGAGAGGGAGGAGCCACTATCTCTCGAGGTGCGGTCCTGAAAGACGCTCTGGGAAAAACCTGCTAATATGAAAATTTTGTGAAAGAAAAAAAAAAAAATCTTGATTTTGCAAAGAACTGTGGGAAAAAATGACAACTTCAAAAAACTCACAATGCCTCTTTCTAAATAACTTGGCATGGTGCTCCATCATGCTGCCATTCCTGAGCAAGCTCTGCACTGGTGGTGCCCCAATCCTGCAGCTGAATAAACTGTAGGAGACAGTTCTGGCGCTTGCTGGACTTTCTTGGGCGTCTTAAAGCCTTCTTTACAAATGCCGTGGAGATGTTATTTATGGGATTAAAGTGTTTTTTTATTTAAAACAAACAAAAACACGAGGGTTTACAAACATGTCATACTTACCTCCACTGTGCAGCTCGTTTTGCACAGAGTGGCCCTGAACATCCTCTTCTGGGGTCCCTCGGTGGCTCTCGCTTGCATCAGATAACCCCTAGGAGAACCACTCCCCGGGGGGTTGCCTTGTGTGCACGCTCCCAAGTCCAGCATTTGGCGTGCATAGACACAAATGCCGGACTCGGCCCAGCCCCAATGACTGCACCGCTATCAATCAATCAAGAGCCGGGAACCCGTGCAGAGAGGGACAGCACATCTCCGTTGAGGGAAATACGGGGCTCAGGTAAGTAAAACAGGGGGGCAGGTCACTGCCAGAAGTTTTCTCACCTTAATGCATAGGATGGATCACCTATTCAGGCATCACGCCAACGACTGGTTGCGGTTATTCATTCTGGTTACTCAAAACAACTTCCTTGCAAGTTAACCGAGTAGTAGTGATGTTTCACAGACCCTAATGTGCCATTTCAAACCTTGGTTGCTTAGAGAGATGCCATGACCTCAGATGCACCCCCTTGAGTAACTTCAGACCAGGCTTTGAGCATTGTAAACAACTTTACTGAACTTTTGGCAGAACATGTACAGCAACACCCTTTCCCTAACTAAACCCAACTGTGGCTATCCCAGGTTACCTGTACAGGTGTAGCATCTTTGGATAGAGTCCAAACTGGAGATAAGTCAAACAAAAGGAGTTAATGTTCTTACGATTATTACGATGGGCCTCATTCTAACAAGTTTAAGACTTAATTCCAAGTCTCCTGAGCCTATTTTTTGTTCCTGTCCCATCCCACTGCCAGGATCTGGGTCTCTTCCCTTTATATCACACAAGAGGGAGGCAGGACCGACCCGACCCGACCCCCCCCCCCCCAGGAAAACCCCACAAACACACAAGGAAAGGCGGCACGAGCATTAACCTCTTGCCTCCCAACCTGGGCAGCCATGTAGACTGACTAAACATGAGTAGGCAACCTGCTTACACACTTTCCAGATCAATGACTAAACTGTCATGTAATGTAACTGCATGCAGAGAGAGAGAGAGAGAGAGAGAGAGAGAGAGAGAGAGAGAGAGAGAGAGAGAGAAGAGCTGCCAACTCAGCGACAAACAGCTATCTAAACACTAGCCAATGATTTGGCCCGCTTAAGAAAGGGGTGGAGCCACATACATGTAGCAGCCCACCCAAACCCCATCCCATTGGCTGGTGTTTGATAGCCGTTCGGTCCCACCCATCCCCGACATCACGGCTGAATTTTGACAGCTTCTCTTTCCCTGCATGCAGTTACATTTCATGACAGTTTTGAACTCTGAGCGGATCTTACAAGCCTCATGATCTGCTCAATGCGATAGTGTCTCACTGCTTGGATGCAGCATTTTTTTACAGCAGCCCAGTTATGCCTACACTTATGAGAAAATGGTTTCCTTGCCTTTAATGTCAACAATTGCAATGGGGTTCATTTATTGTTGGCAAATTAGTGAATGTAGTGAAAATTCACTTTGCAAAGGATATTCAATCATGGAAGTAAGCAGAACCAAGGGAAGATTTACTTGGAATTTTCTCTGAGAAAATCAACACACACACACACACAATAGGACTTGGCACTGCCCGCCACTCTCTCGTCACTGGCTTTGATTGATAGCACCAAGCCATAGCTCCCGCTGCGTCAGCAAAGCGTCACAGACGTGCATAGCGCTGGATCGAATGAGAGATCAGGTAAGCGAGGAGCGAGGATACTGATGTCTAAACATTTTTTACCTTAATGCTTAATGTTTAGGCTTTATAACCATTTTAAAACCTTCTGACCTGAATCAAATGAATCAATTCATGGGCATTCTGTGTTTGTCTGATCGTTAAATACAAAAACGTAATATTTTACAGGTTTCCTTAGATCTGGTTGGTGCATTAGTTTTCTGTCTTTATTTTCACCTGTTGATCTAGCCAGTATGGCTGTTATTTTTCAACTTCCTTTAACAAACCAAAGGGTCGAGTAAAAGTGGCAGTTTTAGGATAGACTCCTATTAGATGAAGAATGTTTGGTGGAGTTAGTAAATCAAACCTACGGTGTTCTTGCACCAAGGCAAATCCACTGTGCACTATGAGTGGAAGTGCAGTCGCTGTAGATCTGAGGGGAAGCTCTGCTGATATTTATCATCCAATCATGTGCAAGCCAAATTGCAGTTTTTTATTTTTCCTTGCAGGTCTCCCTCAGATATACAGTAAATACACTTCCAATGCACTTGTAGTGCAGAGTGGATTATATGGATAACTCCATATATGCTTTCAGAACCTTCTGACTTGGATGAGGTCATTCAAATATTACACTATCGAAGCTCTTTTTTCTGTCCAAAAAGGGTCTATTTACTAAATGCAAATCCACTTTGCACTACAAGTGTACTTGGAAGTGCAGTCACTGTAGATCTGAAGGGGACATGCAAGAAAAAAAAAAAACAGCATTTTTTCTTGTACATGATTGGATAATAAAATCAGCAGAGCTTCTCCTCATTTCAGATCTTCCCCTCAGATATACAGGAAAATCCACTTTGTACTACAAGTGCAAAGTGCACTTGAAATTGCACTGTAAGTGCACTTGGAAGTGCAGTCGCTGTAGATGCGAGGGGAACATGCAAGGAATATAAAAAACAGCATTTTAGCTTGCACATGACTGGATGACAAAATCAGTAGAGCTTCCCCTCATTTCAGATCTACCCCTCAGATTTACAGCGACTGACTTCCAGTGCAATTTCAGGTGCACTTTGCTCTTGCAGTGCAAAGTGGATTTGCCTTTCCTAAATAACCCCCAATAAGTTCACATATTCATCATGTGGCTCTAATGCCTAGTGACCTCTTTTATGTAGTGCGTTTCTGGTGACAGTGGTGTCCTCCTTTACACTCATCATTGGAATTGACTTTTATCTGGTTGCAATAATTTACAGCTGGACATGATTGTTCTTTCTCTAGATGGTTGCTGAAACTCTACGGTTGCAACAGGGTGGTCTCACTTTTAGCGCTGCAGTTTGAGTTTTTATTTTGCTATGGTCTGCATATACAGGCTAGCTGCTTTTGTACTCATGAAGATTTTTGCTAAGAGAGCACTTTAAAATTATTTAAATCTTTCAAATTGTAGTTACTTCAGTGCTTGCTTGCAGTTTAGCTGAGAAATCGTTTGCATTTCCTGATAAAACCTCCTCCGCAACATTCCACTCACCTATTACTATGTACTAGAGTAAATGAGTTCATTATGTACACTACTGAGTATATTGCTCGAGGCAGGTAATGCCAGTGCGTAGCGAGTAAATACATCTCGGCATGGATGGGGTTACTCATTACATCTGTGCAGCTTTGAAAGCTGGAAGCAGACTCCCTTTCATATGACGATGACACAGCACTGACTGCCCAGCCTCCTTTTAGATTTTTTAGGACGGAAAATCATTCTAAGAGGAAAGAAAAGCTGTACACGTCAATGCTTCTCATCGCTCTCTACAGGGACAACTCGTATATAGAAAAAAACACAACTGCTTTGTCCTGATAACCAGCATACTTTACTAAATCAACACTTATTACTCAATCTAAAAATGTATTTTAATAAGACACTACTTGGCACATTTAATTGGCATTAAAAAAAAAAAAAAAGGGAAGAAGGCAGGGGAAACGGATGCCCTGGCCTCTCCTTTGTACACAACCATTAATACAGGCAACAGCAGTCAAGCTGTAGTATGTTACAATCATGCATTGGGTGAACTGTAACATAATAAAAACAAGTCAAAATGTAATAGCAAAATGTATTATCTATACATGGGACTAATGTGGAGTAGAGATGAGCTTGGGCACCCTCGAAACGCACCTCTAGCTAAACAACTAAAATGTGCGCTCTTTTTTTTTTTTTTTTTTTACCCCAATGAGTTGGACATTCATGCCCCACAACTCATGCAACAAAAGGAGGAGGGCTGCGGGGCAGAAATTACCCAACCAGTTGCTCTTTGAAGTAAAAAAATGAAAGCGCAAAATTTGGAGTTTGTCTACAGAGGAGGAAGCCTGAACTCATCTTTAGTGTATAGGAAAGCTTGATGTAGACCCAAGACATGGAGAGTCTATACAATTGATGGGCGGAGGGAGCACTGCAGGAACAAATATGGAAAAAATAAAAATGAGATTGATATAGATATATATATATATATATATATATATATATATATATATATATATATATATATATATATATATATATATATATATATATATATATAATCTCATTTTTATTTTTTCCATATTTGTTTCTGCAGTGCTCCCTCCGCCCATCAATTGTATATACATTTTTTTATTTTATTATTATTACTACACTAATACACACAAAACATTTTTTTTTTTTTTTACACATGTTCTACTTCACAATCAAGTAATTTTAGTTTTATTTTGCCTAAATACATGACAAAAGCAACACCTACAGTAAGCATCAATGATCGCTTATTTCTACAAAATAAAAAAATGGTATCCACTTACCGTTGCCATTTTTGCTGCTAGTGTAAAGTAGGTTTCAAAGGCTGCAAAGGAAAATAAAGGCTAAATTATGAAATGTGTAACGGCTAAGTAAGCAGATCACGCATTGTTTAAAATCAAGGCCATGGCTGGGCTGCCCATAAAACTTTTGGAACAAAAAAACAATAAGAGGCATTTTGCGTGGACGCTTAATAGATAAGAGAAAGTACTCACAATAGGTAACCCTATAGTACAGTAGGAGGGTTTGCCGTCCCTAGCTGAGCCTGTGATCACACACAGGTAAGCTGTATGCAAATCAATCATCCTCCCTGGTTTTGTGTTCAGGTGAAACCTGAGAGTGACATACACACTAGAGTAACAGGATTCTTTCAGTATTAGTGGACACCAGAGTTCTAGAGCTAGCAAGTGTAATAAGTAACAGCAACCAGCTAGGAATCGTCTTTTGGTAATGCGAATGCTATATAAAAAATAAAAACACACACACACACACACACACACACACAGATAAATATATATATATATATGTATCTTTATTTAACAAGTGCAATAATCCAATGCAACCAATGAGAAACCCTTGCTCAGATCACAGCTAGATTAAATCAGTTCTGCACCTTTTCCAAAAATCACAGTAGTAGTAGCGCTATGTGGTTCTCAGCACGGGAAAGCGGTTTACACTGTGTGGGGGCTGCCATTAAGAATTTGGTGTTGGAAGGCGTGCGATAAAACGCAGCTCTGCACCTGCATATAGTGTAAACCTAGCCAGGATTCTCGTCAGGAAAAAAACACAGACACACACACACACACCATTCAAAAGAACCGCCGTTCTTTTGAATGGCACGGACGCGGTGACGCCATCAACTACGACGAGCATGCGCTCGTCACATTCGATGCCGTCGCCGCCATCTTGCTTCACCGTACCTATCCCTTGGAAGCTACCGTGCATGCGTCAAAGTCATTTCGAGCATGCGCAGGTTTCCATGGAGGCAGGTAAGTATACACACGCTCGGGTTTCTGGGCAGAAAAACACTGCCGAGAATCATGACAAGAAAAAAAAAAAAAAAGAGAGCAGGTTCTCTATTTTTCTCGTCGAGATTCTGAGCAGTTTTCCAGACAAGAAACCTCAAAGCCTCGTACACACGCTTGGTTTACTCGGCAAGATAGCTCTGCCAGCAGTTTTCTTTCTGCTTCTGTCCGAGAAAACCATGCGTGTGTACGAGGATTAAGTGTATCCCTGGTTGTCACCAGAACTACTGTCTCCGAAAGGAAGATTTGCCTTTTATTCCTGTTCTGGTGACATCCAAATTTTGAGATGTTCTTTTACTTTCAGCGATAACCATAAAATAGGACAAATAGAGTAGGACAAATAGACAGGGTAAATCTCCCTTAGGCCCCTTTCACACTTGTGCGACTTTTCCTGCAACTTTGGACATCAGAGTCGCACGACAAGTCATGCCCCATGATTCCCAAGTATAACCACTCATATCTGTGCGACTTCAAAGTAGTCTCTATACTACTTTGGTCCGACTTTGATGCGAGTCGAGGTCCATAGACCTTAAAAGGGGTTTTCCACCCATTTTTTAAGTTTATTAAAAGTCAGCAGCTACAAAAAGCGTAGCTGCTGGCTTTAAATAAACTGACACTTACCTGCTCCAGCGTTCCAGCGACGCTCCGGCCGGGGGTCCGCTCCTCTCCCCCCCCCTCCCCGGCCGGCGTCTTCATTGTCACTGTGGGCACCCGGCCGTGACAGCTTTCGGCTTCACGGCTGGGCACCCACTGCGCATGCGCGAGCGTCACTACGCATGCGTGCACGGCCCGGCGCTGCGCTATTTGATTGGACAGGCGATCGCCTGAGACCTGTCACGTGTCCCAGGCGATCGCCTACAGGGAGGGGCTGCCAAAAGGCGATATGACGTATCGCCTTAGCAGCCCCTCAGCTGAAGGAGGAAGTGGGACAGGAAGTCCCCTTCTCCTGAAGCCCCCACTCCCCCACCAAAAAAATGACATGCCAAATGTGGCATGTAAGGGGGAGAGGAGTGGGATAAGAGGAAGTTCCAATTTTGGGTGGAACTCCTCTTTAAGTTTACACAGGCATTCCCTGGAATGGCGGCCAAGTCGCAGCAGTGTGAAAGGGGCCCAACAGGGATACAGACAGCAATAAAAGCCTTGCAGGTATTCTAATCCTTACTCGCTCTATCCAAAACTATTAATAAAATGAGCTTACCTTTCCACTTTTTGATAATTATAAATAAATATAATAACAACAACAACCTTTGGTTATACTATAAACATTTGCAAATTCCTATCTATATCATAACTTCTGCTTGCAGTATTTGCTTGCAAAGCAGCACAAGCAACTGGAGCAAGTCAAAATGTTGACAGACGGACAACTTTATCCTGCTGATGGTGGATTCTCCTCTATCCTCTCCTCCTAAAGTACCTGTGTACTGTATACTAGCCCTGACAGTATACTACACAGACTATACATGTCCTGGTGTGCACTTACATGGTCTGTTGTTTCCCCCTCAGGCTAGCAGTGAGATGCTGCTGATCAGGCGGAGTGCAGAAAAAGCAATGGAGACCCAGCCACAGCCCTGTGTGTGGAAGTGAACTCAGCTCTCCCAGACACACCCTACATCACTAGCACTGCCTCCAGCTGCCTCACTTCTCTAGTACAGGATGTTTCCTCCTCATACACACATGTCCAAACTATTGCAGCGTCGCAAATCAATCTCACACGTTTGCACAGTACCAAATGGATAAATGTGAGAGCATTCTTGTTTTCAGCAGCGTATTTACTTTAGGAAATCGTTTGAAAAAGGCTAAAAACTATATTTGATCACCTCTACGTTTTTGTTTTTTTTCGCTATAAACAAAAAAAAACAACCAATTAAAACATTTTTTTTTTTTTTTTTACTTTCTACTATAAAACATATCCAATAAAAAAATGTAAAAAAAATCAATTGTCTTCATCAATTTAGGCTAATATATGTTCTGCTACATGTTTCTGGTAAAACAAAATCCCAAAAAGCGTATATTGATTGGTTTGCGCAAATGTTATAGGGTCTACAAACGATGGGATATATTTATGGCATAATTGTTCAATTTTTACTAGTCAGGCCTCTTTCACATTACAGCGGGAGCCGCAGTGGCGGTATATCGTCGCTAAAATTGCGGCGCTATACCGCCGGAATTGCAGCGGGAATCGGCCGATAGCGGTGCGGTATTAACCCCCGCTAGCGGCCGATAAAGGGTTAATACCGCCCGCAATGCGCCTCTATAGAGGCGCATTGCGGGCGGTATTGCCGCAGTTTCCCATTGTTTTCAATGGGAAGGAGCGGTGAAGGAGAGGTATACATCCCGCTCCTCTCACCGCTCCAAAGATGCTGCTGACAGGAGATTTTTTTGTCTCCCGCCAGCGCATCGCCTCAGTGTGAAAGCCCTCAGGCTTTCACATTGAGTCTGCAGTGAAGGAGTTTTTCAGGCGGGATAGCAGCGCTATTTTTAGCGCTGTACCGCCTGAAAAACTCCTCAATGTGAAAGGGGCCTAAGGCAGCGACTAATGGTGGGACTGCGATATTGCAGCAGACAAATCGGACATTAAAGGCCCGTACACAGGATGCGAATATCAGATGGGAAAGAAGAGCTGTCTGAGGATTTTCGGATCGTTAGTACGGTGCTTTCGACAGCCGATTGCACTTTTTCGTCAGACAAAAGCTGGATGTGCAGACTATAAAAATGTTATCAGATGTGAACTCACCCTCTGATTTTCAAATGGTCAGTACAGAAATCCGTCACACGAAAGTCGAAAGTACAAACACGCATGATCGCAATCAAGGAATGACGGAGAAGAGTTCGGTCTTATAAACTACTGTTCGCAGGGCTAGATTAGAAACATCATGGGCCTGGTGCTGAGGATTTTGGTGGGGCCTTTTATAAATAATAAATAAATGCGTGGGAATGACATCAACGCAGCCCGGCCAAGGCAAGTGACCAAAGGCACAGAACCCAGAAGAAAGACCGGGTGAAGATGGAAGTGCCCGGGCCCTACGTCGCCGCTAGTCTAGTTTCCCGTCGCAAAGTTCGTAGTTTTTTTTGCTGCCCTAACTTTAGTCAGCAAGCGTATTGCTGTCTAAAGTATGGCCGCCGTTCCCGCGTCGAAATTCAAAATTTAACGTCGTTTGCGTAAGCCGTCCGGGAATACGGAAGTACGCTACGTGCGTCGGCGTTCAAAAAAATGACGTCACAGCGCGCAAAGCATGGCGGGAGTTAAGAAACAGAGCATGCGCAGTAGGTCCGGCGCGGGAGCGCGCCTAATTTAAATGGCACACGCCCATTTAAATTGGCCCGCTTTGCGCCGGAGGCCGCCGGCGTAGTTTTCATCGCAATTGCTTGGTGAATCAGGCACTTGCGATGAAAAATTGCGCCGGTGTAACGTATCTAGGATACGTTACGCTGCCGCTCATCTACGTGAATCTGGCCCATTGTAACTAACGCTTCCTTCTTAGATCAAAGGGATACACTTCTGTGTGTAAAGAACAAATCCCCCAAGTTTGTAAACAACATGAAACATTGTAACCAACTATCTTCTTAGATCAAACTTCTGTGTGTAAACAGGAAATGTAACCACTTAAAGTCCAACACTTGTTTCTTAAGTTAAAAAACAATATTTTTTGCTAGAAAATTACTTGGAACCGCCAAACATTATATATATTTTAGCAGAGACTCTAGGGAATACAATGGCAATTACTGCAATATTTTATGTCACACTGCATTTGCCCATTTCAATGAATAATAAAAACCATAAAAACAAAACAGTAAAGTTAGCCCATTTTTTTTTTGTTTTGTTTTAATGTGAAAGATGATGTTACGCCGCAAGAATCGTGAGAGAATGGTGATCTATCTTCTAAGCAAAAAAATTGCAATTCTCATTTTCGCCAGAATCGTGCAGCTCTATACCGCGCAACATAAAAAGTGCAAAGACCACCATAGAGTCATTTTCTAGCAAAAAACAAAATTATGATAGGAGAGAAGTGTCAGAATTGGCCTGGGTGGCAAGGGGTTAATTACCATGAGTAATATACAAATAATTATTATAAGCACTGTGATCCTATCAGTCTGCTGCAGTGTGTCAGCTTGTATTTATACTGGCCGCTCTGAATGTAGCTTCTGACAGGCTGTGCAAGCATCCCCATATCTCCGGAACCATAAATGATAGCTGTCCCATATTTTGACCAGCTGTGTGGTAGGTCTTCAACTGTCTACCCCCCAAATGTGGTGTTTCTGTGACCTCTGGTCGTCGAGCTACAACCCCCGAAGTCGATCTTTTGTTTTTCTTTCTGATTTTTTTTTTTTTTTTTTGGGGGGCAAATGGGCCTATCTTAAAGCGGGGGTTCTCCCTAATTTTTTTTTTTTTTCTAGCATGTTCTTCAGCATAGTAGCGTGAGCTACAGTATGCCTTTATATATTTTTTTGGCGCCGTACTCACTGTGTAATTGCGTACTAAAGTTTCCGGGGGAATGGGCGTTCCTATTCAGAGGGCTCGTGATTGACGGCCGGCTATGGCGTGTCACGCTTCACGGAAATAGCCGAAATAGGTGTTTGCTCTTCACGGCGCCTGCGCAGTCAGCTCCGATGTCTGTGCGCAGGCGCCGTATAGCGCCGGGAAGAGCCGAGACCTACTCTGGCTATCTTCGGGGAGCGTGACGTGCCATAGCCGGCCGTCAATCATCTTCCCTCTGGATAGGAACGCCCATTCCCCGCGGGGAGTCGGAATCTTCACTATATGATTACACAGTGAGTACGGGGCAAAATAAATAAATAAAGGCATACTGTAGCTTGCGCTACTATGCTGAATTTAATGCTATAATGTTGTTACTGAGGGTGAACCACCGCTTTAAGAAAGGGGCCTGGAGCTGCAGCTCCATCAGCCCCCTTGTTAATCCGGCCCTGACTGTTCGTAATCTAGAATTAACATTCGTGACTCTGCAAATTATGAAATGTCGAAATGCAGCACACATTCTCATCTTTATTAATGGGACAATAATGTAAGGAAAAGGGGTATGTCAGGTGACCACTGTATCTGGGCAGTTTAGGGGATTTTTCTGTGTGGATTTCAAATAGAAATAGGGGTTCAGAGCCCCAGAGGTTCAGTCACCTCAGTAGCAACAACTGTGGTGTTTCCTCCCACCCTCCCTAAGGCCCCTTTTACATTCGAGCGGGAGCCGCGGGAATCAGCCGCTAGTGGTGCTGTATTAACCCCCGCTAGCGGCCAATAATGGGTTAATACCGCCCACAATGCGCCTCTATAGATCCGCCCCATGTGAAAGAGCCCTAAAACAGCTTATTAAACTCCCACAGGATGTCTTTTTGAAAATGTATTTTGCTGAAAACTGAACTCCTGACACATATAACATGACACAGTTACAGCTCTCACCTAAAGAGGAACTGCAGTCTGCTCACATAATTTGTAATACAAACCTCTTTCCCATTCTGAAGCTTTCCTCCAACCACTTTGCATATTATTTTATATATACTGTGATTCTGTACTTGCCAACTATGCTGCAGAAATCTCCCTCCACTGAGTCTGGCTGCAACCATTTTAAAGCGGAGGTTCACCCAAAAATCCACTTTTTGACATTAGCTCCAGCATACTGCTAACATCTGCAGTATGCTGGGTTTTTTTTTGTTGTTGTACTTATCGTTATATGAGCCCTTGTTTTCCAGCTCCGAGCGGGGAATCCTGCGGGGAATAGGCGTTTCTAAGCGAAGAGGAGTTGATTGACGGCTGCTAAGGCATGTCACGCCTTCCGAAAATACACAAAGTCACACTCGGGCGTTTCGGAAGGCGTGACACGCTTTTGCAGCCCGTCAATCAACTCCTCTTTGCTTAGGAACGCCTATACCCGGAAGTCATCCCCCGCTCGGAGCCGTATAACAAGGGCTCGTATAACGATAAGTACAAAAAAAATAAAAAATAAAACAGCATACTGCAGATGTTAGCAGTATGCTGGAGGGATGTAGCTAATGTAAAAAAAGTTTATTTTTGGGTGAACACCCGCTTTAAAGATGGCATCTCAAAAGGCCAGATCCAAGCCTTCCCTCGCTTTAAATAGTCCCTCCCAGAAGGCTGTGCGTAAAGCAATGTATTCAGGTAGCACAGTAGCACTGTGAGTACTGTAGTCTATTAATCACCCAAGGCAATGGAGTCTTTATCTCCCTGTATTCAAGGTCCATAATGCACTGTTCTAATATAATTAAACCGAACAAGTTGCAGCAGTATAACAATTGAACACCGGAGGGAGCTGAGTTCCTTTCCAATCACAAACTGTAGTCTGTTAGCTACGTTGCAAAGTGACACCTTGCTACACATTCATGCTCAACCAGTTCTCAAATGTACCCAGCCTTGCTACACAGCACAGGCCTGCTTGGTGGGGCATAAGACTTCTCTGCTGCACAGGCTTTGTCCTCCCCCAGCCTATCACTGGAGAGCAAAAGATGAATCGGAACCCTGACAAGCTCATCTCTGTCATTCTGCTCTCTCCTCTTATCAGCACATCTCTCATTGTACTGCCTTGCCCTCTCCCAGTTCGAGCTCTGTTGTACAGGGACTGCAAGTGCCTTCTTATAGGTCAAATTTAGATACAATTATTGCGTTTAATTAATATATTTAACAATATATTAAAGTGATCCTTCAGTAATTTTTTCGTTTTTCCATCTAATAAACCTTCTGCCCTTGTTGTTTTAACTTTGGATAGTAAGCCCTGGTTCACACTGATGCTACTTTGAAATCGTGCTATTTCGCTTGAAGTAGCGCGATTTCAAAGTAGCAAGGTCAGCGCGATTTCAGCTGCTACTTGATAGACATCTGTGTGGCTTCATACATAGATGTCTATTGAAATCGCACCTGAAATCAGCAAAAGTAGTGCAGGAACTACTTTTGCAAATCGGTGCAGCACCACAAAATCGGTGTCGCACCGATTGGAACAGTGCCATTGCTTCCAATAGGCTGTGACTTATCATGCGATTTGATCTCTCAAATCGCATGACAAATCGCTCCAATGTGAACCTAGACTAAAACTGTTTTCTGACAGTAAATACCTTATACAGCCCACTTCCTGTTTCTTTTCTGGTAAAAAGCTTCTGACTTTTTTTTTGTTTCAATAGTTTTTATTAGTATATCAGAATTTTACATATGAGTACAACATAGGTGTAAGTTTTTTCAAACAGAAAAAGAAACATACAATGTTCTATGTATCTTAAGAAAAACAATGAAGAGACACTATGTAAGTAGTTTTTTTGTAATGATGATTCCTTATAAGAAAGGAGGTATCAAAATACAAAGTTAGTATATCAAATTATTGTTGTAACAAAATACAACAATAAACCAAAATAGTTAACAGTCAAACGGAAAGTAAGTACTGTAAGTAATTACCTACCACATCTTTGTTATTTCAATTGTTATAACCTGAGTAAGAACACTCCAATAAGAAAAGAAAGTGAAATATTCAAAATTTGAACAACAATGTGAACAGTTAATCTTTTTGATTAACCCAATTTATCCAAGGGGCCCACGAAATCTCATATTTGTGTAAAGAATTTTGGGATATAACCAGCAAACGTTCATACGACATATGGAGATTTGTGAGATCAATAGCTTCAATCACAGACGAAGGACAGGGATCTTTCCATCTCCTGGTGATTGAAAGTCTAGTGGCAAGAAGTAAGTGGACAACCGAATTGCGTTTAGTGACCTCAATATTTTCCACACCAAGGGATAATATAAGCTAACGCTGGATTAGGGTCTATTCTAGTTGTCGTCATATTACTCAAAATAATGAATATCTTCTTCCAGTAGTCCTTTAGTTTTGGGCAACTCCATAAAATATGGAGTAAGTCACCTCTAGCTCCACATAACCTCCAGCATCTATCGGGGTGTTGATTGCCAAACTTAGATAAGATGCTGGGAGTGTAATACCATCTTAATGTTATTTTAACAGATAGTTCCCATAAGGAAGTACCGTATTTATCGGTGTATAACGCGCACCGCAAGGAAGTTTCAGGAAAAAAAAAAATATTTAAATACTGAACTTTTAAGCAAAATAAGGGTAGCTCAGGAAGTGGGTAAATCCTTCTGGGGCTGAGGTGGTTAAGACCAAACAACACTGATGCCTGACAAGGCAGGGCAAAGATACACAAACTATTTGCAAGGAGGGGGGCTGTCAGCCAGTGTGTGATGTGTGTTTCTTTTAGCTCCCCCTCCCCCCCCCCGTCAGGCAGTGTCATTCATTGCTTCCCCCCTCGCTGGCATTATAATTTATCGCTCTCTTACGACCAACAGCCTTAGCCCTTTTTTTTTTTTTTTTTTAGCTTTTCATGTACGGTAAATGATTTGTACCTGTACAGATGAGTACTTGATAACATAGCGCCAGTCCATTCTGGAATGGTGTGGAGTGAGACAAACAGTTAATGACTTGGCTGCTGGATTTAGCTTCCCAGGCTGAAGGCTCTATTCGTTGCAGACATTTCTTCTAGTTTCACACATTCCTGAGCATAATTCTGCCTTTAATGATTTGTACCTGTATATGCTCTGTCGGGTCCGGCGGCGGGCGTTCTCCTGCTGTTCTCTGCACGTGGGCCAGTCTGGCTCTCGCGAGCAGTGCAGAGCGTTACCGTGGCTACGCTATGAGGGCTGCGGAGGTTGGACTGGCTTATGTGTGGGGGCGGCGGGGGGGTGTCTGCCGCCGGGTCTGGGTGTCTGCTGGATCTGATTGTACCGGGACCCCCCTGTCTCTGATGCCTGCCTGTCGCCTGAGATCGCAGCTCCCAAGGCACTATATGCGGTATGTACAATGCCGTTTTTAAACTATATCGGCGTATAACGCGCACCCACGATTTCCCCCTGATTTTAGGGGGAAAAAAGTGCGCGTTATACGCCGATAAATACGGTACATTTGAAAGCTGATTGATTTATTTTACACGCTATATTCCATTGTTCGCACGTATAGGAGTGATCCAATTCTCTCTCCCATTGCAAATGGGAAGAGAACTTAGAAAACTCTCTTATTCCTTGAGGTGTGTTGTAAAAGAGTGTGATACCTTTTTTCTTCACAATCTGAGACGTTAAAAAAAACCAAGCTTGTGCGTATATGCAAAGATTGGTTGAATCAAAAAAAATTTAAGCAACGGGTAATCTTTTTATAGTGGATATGGCATGCTTGAGGTAGATTATATTCACATTTAATACAGTCAAAAGATTTTATCTTATTTTCGCAGTAAAGGTCTTGAATAAGCATAAGACCATGAGACTTCCATATGTCCAGGGCAATTGGGGACATAACAAGCTGTAGGACTCTAAAGGGAATATCTAATTTAATCCTTGGAGTAGAGTTTTCTGTGGTTTTCAAAAATTTAAGCCATGTTGTGATAGATACTTTCATTGAAGGTGGAAGATGTGACGGGATCTTAAATCCTATCTGCGCACCAAATAGCCAGAGTTTAGTAGGTTTTTGTAAACAATAAGAGGATTCAATTGATCCCCAGGACGTCGATGAGGAGGATTGAAACCATTCTTTTAGTTGTGTTAAAATTGAGCTGTAGAAGTAGTCCTGAAAATCCACATAACCCACACCACCCCACATCCTGTGTTTTATCAACTTGTGGTGGGCGCATCTAGATTTTTTTCCCTTGCCATACAAATTTAGAAAGAGGTGACTGAAGAGATTTGAAAAAGCTAACTGGTATCAGGATGGGTAGACATCTAAATAAGTATAAGACTGGAGGTAGATGAATCGTCTTAAATGCTGACAATCTACCCCACCACGAGAGTTCGTGTTTACTCAAATGAATTAGATCAAATTGTAATTTCCTTTTTAAGTGGTATATGGTTACTTATAAATAGAGTTTTAGTTGACTTGGTCAAATGGATACCTAAGTATGGGATCTCAGAATCTGTCCAGGTGTAAGGAAAGTGATGCTGTAGGAGAGCATTGGTCACTGCGTCTATACCTATATCAAGGATTGATGATTTAGATGTGTTCACTTTATAATAGGATATCTCGCCGAACCAGAGTAGTAATTTTTGTACTTCTGCTAGGGAAGTAAATGGTTGTGTTAACATCAATATCACATCATCAGCAAACAGGCTGATCTTGTGGTCCCGTTCGCCTATGGTCACCCCCGAAATTTTAGAGTTAGATCTGATATGTTCAGCCAAAGGTTCCATCAGCAGGTTAAATATTAGGGGGGACAAAGGGCAGCCCTGTCTAGTTCCATTGGAAATAGGAAAGCTTTGAGACAAAAAGTTGGAGGCTAGAACACGTGCATTAGGTTTAGAGTAAAGAGCTAGTATGGATTTCAAAATAAAGCCTTCAAAGCCAAATTTCTGTAGAGTCAATGTTAAATAATTCCAATTAATCCTGTCGAACGCCTTCTCCGCATCCAAGGACAGAAGCAGAGAAGGCGTTCCTGTGTTATTTACACTATGTATAACATTTATCAGTCGTCTGGTCGCGTCAGATGCTTGACGCCCCTTGGTGAATCCAGTTTGATCCATATGTACTAAATTTGGTATTAAGTCAACTAGTCTATTCGATATCGTCTTGGCAAAAATCATTATATTGATGTTAAGTAGGGAAATAGGACAAAAATTTGGAGGAATTGTCGGGTCTTTTCCAGGTTTAGGGAGAGTCAATATCAGTGCAGATAGCATTTCAGTTGGAATGTATGAATTTGAGGCAGAATGGTTAAATACATTTTTCATATGTGGAATCAGTAATTTCTTATATAATTTAATATATTCACCTGTGAATCCGTCAGGTCCAGGTGCCTTGGCTCCAGGGAGAGAATCAATGGTTTGTGACAATGGCTTGCACGCAGCGGTGATGGCCGCTTAAGAGAGTTGCTCCGCCGGATCACCGGGTTAAACGGCAAAACGATCCCACTACAAGCGGCTACCGGAGGGTAAAAAGGTACGGCTGTGTGTACCAAGATGGACCCGATGTCGCAGCGCAAGAGAAAGGACCAGAAACATAGCAAGAAGTTGGTGAACTTCATTGAAGCGCCAGATGCTGCGGGAGACCTGTCACAGGATGGCGGAGGTAACGCGATTATGTTGAAAGCATCGCATTACACAGACTTGCCAGATTGTAACCCCGACCATCAGTTATCTGATTTACATCGGGACCAGACCCCAGACGCACATTTAAGAAGTCCTTCCTCTCAAAGCCCTGCTAAAACCAAAAGGAGAGTAGATGACGCAGCGCTAATTCCACAGTCAGGCTTGACAGATGTCAATCAGGCCATGACAGGCCCCTGTGCTGCGTCATCGATTAATAGCTACCCCACGTCAGGAATGCCAGTCATTGACACTACCATGAAAGAGATGCTTGTCTTCTTGCAAGCATCTCTTATGACAAATATTACAACTATGATGAATAACTTTTCTATGGAAGTGAGAGATTTGAACATCAGAGTGCACAATGTGGAAAATAAAATGGAGGTTCAATCAGAGACTGTAAATGAAATAGTTGAGAGTTGTAAAGGGCAAATGGAGGAAAACCTATGGATCAGATCGAAGCTGGCAGACTTGGAGGACCGTTCACGACGTGGTAACGTGAAATTGAGAGGAGTCCCGGAGTTTGTTAGCCCAATTGATCTCTACAAATACGCTGACAATCTGATAGCTGCGTTATTGCCTGATATACCACAAATAGAATGCATGATAGACCGAATCCACCGTATACCTAAGCCCAGACATTTAGATGCCTCTGTTCCCAGAGACGTATTAATGAAAGTTCATTTCTTTCCTACAAAAGAAAAGCTACTTACTAAAGCCAGGATCTTGAAAATGCTGCCAGAGCCTTATAAAGACATTAATCTATATGCTGACTTGTCGCAACACACTCTGAGCCTAGGTTCACACTGGTGCGAATTCAAAATCGCGGTAAAATGCGCGACTTTACC
Organism: Rana temporaria; assembly: GCF_905171775.1. Classification (NCBI taxonomy): domain Eukaryota; kingdom Metazoa; phylum Chordata; class Amphibia; order Anura; family Ranidae; genus Rana; species Rana temporaria. The sequence goes on from NC_053489.1 coordinate 492,621,473, forward strand.
GCAATTTCGCGGCCGCGATTTTGCCGCGATTTCGCCGCGATTTCGGCCGCAATTTAATGTAAATCGCGGCCCAAAATCGCAAAAAGTAGTACAGGAACTACTTTTTGAAATCACAGATGCTGCGTCGCACTGATTAGGACAGTGCCATTGCCGACAATTGCCGCCGATTTGAGATGCAATTTGACATGTCAAATCGCATCTCAAATCGTCCCAAATCGTACCCAGTGTGAACCAGGGCTGAATCTGAGAAAACAGCTGAAACCTATAACAAAAGCTCTTTATGATCATAACATATCATATAAGTGGAAACATCCTGCAACATTGTTAATCACCAAAGATGAAACAACCTCTATTGTATCTAATCATCAAGATGGAAAAAGGCTTTTACATTCCTGGGGAATTGTTCCTATAATCTCTCCTTTGGACCAAGGACACAGAGAAGAAACAAGAAGAAATAACAACATACGAGAAGGATACCTTCTTCCTATAAGACAATGAAAAATGAAGAACGAATATTATATGTCTTTTTGCCTTCCCTTATTTTATTTTATCCTTATTGTGATTTTACATACACCCCCGGTGTCTGCTGAGTTTTTTTTTAATCAATTTTACTTGTTTCTGAACTTTTCCCCCTCTTTTGGTCGGATGAATTATACCCGACTTATATAGACTCTGTTGAGATTATATCTCAATAGAGGATATAATATATTGCTGGTTTATTTTGTTGAATATTTATTATTCATTTGTTTATTTCTTTCTTTATTTATTTATTTATGTATTTATTTATTATTTAATCTATTTTATTTGTTTTGCTGGTTTTGTTACTTGATTTTGTTTTGTTTCTGCTCTAAGCTTTTCTATTTTTTATTTTTTTTAGTTTATCAACGATTACTCGACTGACCCGATCGGTGTAAGTTACATCTGTTTTCGTGACATCCTGCTATTCCATCTGTTTATCATTTTTTTTTTTTTTAGTTTCTGACACCGAAGATCCTATTGAATTGTGAGTATTCTACTATTAGAGCCCTGCTTATTGTCAATATGTCCATCAATTTTCTGTCTATAAACGCCAATGGTTTGAATCATCCAGCTGAGGCTGGGTTCACACTACGATTTTCCCGTCCGTCAGCCGCATATGATTTCAGTATTGAAAACGTACGGGCCCGTACGGGAAAACGCATACATATACAATGCATTGCAAATCGTATGCACTCAGATGCATCCGGGTGCGTACGATTTGCTGGCAAAACGTTTTTTAACAGTACGCAAAACCGTGTTCAACCACGGCTTTGCGGCCGTTTTTGAAACCGTATGGCAAACGCATACGTTTTTTTTTAACATTAAAGTCAATGGAAAACGCACATATGTGCGGTTCCATACGTTTACGTCCGTTTCAGCCGCATACGTTTTTTCATATAAATCATATGCGGCTGACGGACGGGAAAATCGTAGTGTGAACCCAGCCTAAGAGATCTTCACTATGGAAAACAACTATTTCTAGCAGATGTGACATTCTATGTGTTCAAGAGACCCATTTTGTTTTGGATAATGCTCCACAATGTAAACATAAATGTTTTCCTAAGGCCCCATACTCACGAGCAAACATGTCTGCTGAAACTGGCCCGCAGGCCAGTTTCAGCAGACATGTTTGGTCGTGTGTGGGCGCGAGCGGGCCGAATTCCAGCAAACATTTGCCCGCCGGGCCTTTTCCCAGCAGACAAATATTCCTGGACTTGTTTTAAAACAGTCCGCTGGAATTCTGCCCGCTCGGACATGTACGGTCGTCAGTACAGACCTACCGTACATGTCCAGGCGCCCGCCGTCCCTCGCATGCGTCGAATGACTTCGACGCATGCGTGGAAGCATTTTAAAGGCGGGCCGCCCACGTCGCCGCGTCATTGTCGCGGCGACACCGCGTCATCGACGCGGCGACACCGCGGACACGCCCCGCGTATTGTTTACGCGCGGACTTCTGTACGATGGTGTCTACAACCATCGTACAGAAGCCCTCTGGCAGACATGTATGGTGAAAACGGTCCGACGGACCGCTTTCACCATACATGTTTGGTCGTGAGTACCCGGCCTAAGGGCTCTTTCACACGTCCGTTCAGTTTTTCAGATCAGTTTTTTTTTCATCAGTTGATCCGTTTTTCCATCAGTTTTTCGTCAGTTTTTCGTCAGTTTTTCATCAGTTTTGCATCAGTTTTTGCATCAGTTTTTCCATCCGTTTTTTCATCCGTTATTTCATCCGTTTCTTTTTTTTTTTTGGGGGCTTTTTACATAGAAAAACGGATGTTAGCAGAACGGATGATAAACGGATCATCCGTTAACGTCCGTTTTTCGTCCGTTCCGTTTTTTAGATGGAAGAAAAATAGGGTTTTCTTCCGTCCAAAAAAACGGAACTGAACGCAGACGGATGCTAACGGACGTTAGCGGATGCTCATCCGCTAACGGACATAAGCCCATAGGGAAGCATTGCGGTCCGTTAACGGACGTCCAAAAAACGGACGAACGGAACGGACGTGTGAAAGATCCCTTACATCTTCAAGGCAGATTACTCATGCAAACAGAGGGGAGTTTTAATTGCCATTCGAGACACATTGACTTTTACTTTGTTACATTCATACACGGATCCAGGTAGATTTATTATTTTAGTATGTACACTAGATGATGTTACGTACACTATTGCGAATGTATATGCACCAAATACTAGACAATTGCAATTCCATAAGAAAGTTTTAAAGAAAATACGTGATATACAGAAGGGACATGTTTTGATATGTGGTGATTTCAACATTGTCCCAGATGTGAGTATCGATTCCTCCTCTGGTACTAAAAGATTTGGTTCTCCGCTATCAAAATTCTTTTCAGATAACGATCTATATGACATATGGAGATGCTACCATGCAGCAGAAAGGGATTTTACGTTCCACTCTCCTAGACACAACACATATTCCCGAATAGATCTGTTTGTATCTGATAAATGGCTACTTCAGAACATAATTGAGTCACGTATACATGGTATTGCCTGGTCGGACCATGCCCCTATTAGTATCAAATTGAAAAATACAAAATCTTATCAGGGATCTTATATATGGCGCATGAATAATTACCTTCTGCAGCTACCTGAAAATATTGAATATATATATCAAAAAATTAATGAGTTCTTCTCGGATAATGTGGGGTCAGTATCCGACCCGGCAATATTATGGAACGCGCATAAATCTTTTGTAAGAGGTCTTTTCATACAACTAGGGTCACAAGCTAAAAAGAGACGGAACAAAAAATTTGACGACATAACTGAAAAATGTAATACTTTGGATACAATGAATAAAAATAACCCCTCGCCCTTCCTTCAAACTGAAATCTTCAAGTTAAGACACGATCTGCGTTCTATGCTAATGGAATCATACGATTTTAAACTAAGGAGACTGAAAGCAAACTCCTAGTAATAAAGCTGGAAAAATGATGGCCAATCGCATTAAAGGTTATAGGACTAAAACTAAAATTCCCCATCTTCTTGACCCTGTCACCCAAGCCAAAATAATACACCCTCAGAAGATAGCTGATGAATTTGGTTCATATTACAGCAATCTTTATAATCTCAATAAAGATAGTAATACACATCAACCTTCTATTAATGAAATTCAGCTTTTCCTTTCTCAGATTAATTTACCCACGTTATCAAAAGGTGATCTTGAATTGCTTAATGCTCCTTTTACTGAATTAGAATTGTCACAAACCATTGATTCTCTCCCTGGAGCTTCTGACTTTTTATTCAAGCCAAACCCAAACACTTTAGCGGCACACAGTAGTTTTTTTTTTTTGTTTTCGTATACACTATAGGATTGTAACAGACCTGGGACACCTTTGGGCACTCCAAAGAGAATAGTAAAGAGGTCTACATAGTGCCCCCTCACCCTCCTGTCAAGCCCTGTTCTGAGCCACATTCCTGTCTAAATAATGTGTCCGGGTTTCAGGTGGACTGAAACCCGGACACATGATTTAAAACCCGAACTGTCCGGGTGAATCCTGGACAGGTGGCAACCTTATGACATCATGCACAGCTCTCTCTCACTCTTGTGAGAATTAACCAAGAAGGGAGGGGAGTCATAAGAGGGCCAATGAGAGCTGCAAAGCTGGAGGTGTGTGTCTGTGTAAATATCGGAGGTAAACAGACAGCAGCTTCAGCTGCTCACAGTTAAAGCGGGGGTTCACCCAAAAATAAACTTTTTTTACATTAGCTACATCCCTCCAGCATACTGCTAACATCTGCAGTATGCTGTTTTAAAAAAAAAAAAAATTGTACTTATCGTTATACAAGCCCTTGTTATCCGGCTCCGAGCGGGGGATGACTTCAGGGTATAGGCGTTCCTAAGCAAAGAGGAGTTGATTGACGGGCTGCAAAAGCGTGTCACGCCTTCCGAAACGCCCGAGTGTGACTTTGTGTATTTTTGGAAGGCGTGACATGCCTTAGCAGCCGTCAATCAACTCCTCTTCACTTAGAAACGCCCATTCCCCGCAGGATTCCCCGCTCGGAGCCGGAAAACAAGGGCTCATATAACGATAAGTACAAAAAAAACAAAAAAAAACAGCATACTGCAGATGTTAGCAGTATGCTGGAGCTAATGTCAAAAAGTGGATTTTTGGGTGAACCTCCGCTTTAAGCAAGCAGGAGGCTTGCACTGAGGCCTGCTACTAGTGTGCCTAGTCCCGAGAAGCCTGGGCCCACCGCCGCCAGAGCGGATCGTCTAACCTGAGAGGTATCCTTTTCGTAGTGTTCGACCTCCGCTCCACAGCAAGCAGAGTTGCCCATCCACCGACACCTTGTGACGGCTGTGAGGAGGACCAGGGACTGCGAGTTGCGGAGAGGCCGAGAACCGAAAACACTATCGGCGGAACGTACCGGAGAGGCGAGGCCTCATTTGGTGAGAGGGCACTTGCCCAAACATATAATAACTGTATCGCAGGAAGGTGGATCTGATAGACTCACTATATTTACTTTGAATGTTCGTTTTTTTTCTTTTTCTTCCTGCCTATTGGATTACAAATTGTTAATGTGCACCAACTAAAGCTAGCGAAGACTACTGTTAACCGAAGGGACGATTACAGGATTCAGTCTGACTGTCTGAGCTAACGTAAAAGGACACATGTCTGGAAATGGCCCGCTAGGGGGAGCCAAAGGGTATATAGACTCACATACATGATATAATTGTTCTAAACTCATTTGTACAGTATTGTTGTTCCTGAGAGCTGGGTGAGGCCTGGTGGAGAGGTACTCCAGTGCTGATAGTATTACATTGGGGAAATCCCTCCACTGCGTTCTTAACCACTTCAATACAGGGCTTTTATACACACCTCATTACCGGGCCTATTCTGGCACTTCTCTCCTACATGTAAAAATCATTATTCTTTTGCTAGAAAATTACGCAGAACCCCCAAATATTATATATGTTTTTTTTAGCAGACACCCTAGGGAATAAAACGACGGTCATTGCAATGTTTTATCTTGCACGGTATTCGCGCAATAATTTTTCAAACGCCCTTTTTTTGGAAAAAATTTGTTTCATGAATTAAAAAAATAACAAAACAGTAAAGTTAGCCCAATTTTTTTGTATAATGTGAAAGATTATGTTACACCGAGTAAATAGATACCTAACATGTCACGCTTTAAAATTGCGCATACTCATGGAATGGCGCCAAACTTCGGTACTTAAAAATCTCCATAGGCAACGCTTTAATTTTTTTTTACAGGTTACCAGTTTAGATTTACAGAGGAGATCTAGTTCTAGATTTGTTGCTGGCACTCTAACGCACGCGGCGATACCTCACATATGTGGTTTAAACGGCGTTTACATATGTCGGCGGGACTTGTGTGTGCGTTCGCTACTGCGCGCGAGCTACCGGGGACAGGGGCGTTTTAATTTTATTTTTTATTCTTTTATTTATTTTTTTACTTATTTTTTTCTTTTTTTACACTTCTTTTCTAATTTTTTTTTTTTTTTACTTTTATTCCTATTACAAGGAATGTAAACATCCCTTGTAATAGGAATGTGTGTGACAGGTACTCTTTATGGAGAGATGCGGGGTCAATAAGACCCCACATCTCTCCTCCAGGCTGGAAACCATGAGATCGGTGAAAAAAAATTCACCGATCTCATGAATACTGTAGCTTACTAGCCGCAATCGCGGCTTTGTTTACTTACGGGGACCCGGGCGTGACGTCATCACATCGCGTCTGGGTCCTCTGACGGTCATAGAGATGACTGGTGACCATCTGGTCACCAGTCATCTCTATGCTTCCTGCGAGCGCCGGACGATTCTTTCTCCGGGCCCCCGATGGCACGGGAGAGCCCGGAGAAGCACCGGATGGCGGCGGGAGGGGGGGGATGTCCCCTCCCGCCGCCTGTAAGAACGATCAAGCGGCGGAACCGCCGCTATGATCGTTCTTATGCAGCGCAGAATCGCCGGCAGAACAAAAGGATATCTGGATGATGCCTCTAGCTGCAGGCATCATTCAGATATCCACCCGCAAAGCCCAGGACGTCATTTGACGTCCACCCAGGATGGGAGATCCCATCTGTGGACGTCAAATGACGATGGGCCGGTATTGAAGTGGTTAATCAGGTCTGACTTTAGCTTGTATTGGTTAAATTTGTCCTTTAATCTCTTACCATTGACTTAAAAAAAAAATTTCGGGTGAACTCCCGCTTTAACATTAGATTGAGGCTCATTTTGTCAAGGGGAATCGGGTGTTTTTTTTTAAATCGAAGCAGTACTTACCGTTTTAGAGAGCGATCTTCTCCGCCGCTTCCGGGTATGGTCTTCGGGACTGGGCGTTCCTATTTGATTGACAGGCTTCCGACGGTCGCATACATCGCGTCACGAGTAGCCGAAAGAAGCCGAACGTCGGTGCGGCTCTATACGGCGCCTGCGCACAGACGTTCGGCTACTTTCGGGAACTCGTGACGCGCTGTATGCGACCGTCGGAAGCCTGTCAATCAAATAGGAACGCCCAGTCCCGCAGCCCATACTCGAAAGCGGCGGAGAAGATCGCTCTCTAAAACGGTAAGTACTGCTTTGATTTAAAAAAAAAACACCCGATTCCCCTAGACAAAACGAGCCTCAATCTAATCTTAAAAATTAAGTTTTTGGGTGAACCTCCACTTTAACTGCCCACATTTTATATTTTCCTGATGATCTGATATCACTTTCATTTCATATTACAATCAGCTCCCACAGAGATCCTGAATAAGACCAGTAAAGTTCTTTGGATTGTGAAAGAGCCTTGATCAGATCTTGCTTTTGGCAGTAAACTACAATATCCCTCTTCTACATCTTCTATTAGATCAATATTATTATCATTGTTTAGTTCACAGATGCCGTGGAGCTGTAAGGTTCCATGATGTGGTTACCTTGTATGTAGGCGCAGTTCTTTCCATAACAATACAGGTCCCAAGTGTAATAGAATAAGTAACTAGGAATTAAATACATATGGAAAGACACACAGCATATAATAAAGCTTAGTAGTACTGCAAAATATGTGTGAAAAATGCTTCAGCAAAAATGATATTGACAGTAAGTGGAAATTGCTCATATAAAGGGAAATCAGATTTTTAAATCTTAAAGTGGTATTAAAGTAAAAATTAAAAATTATATATTATTTTCTGAGTTCTCCATTTAATCAACTTCTTTTAACAGATCAAGCCGTTCAGCAAAGTGAAAGTTAGAGGGTTTCGATAAACCATATAACACTGACAGGAGTGCTTACAGTGATCAGCTCTAGACCCCTTTCACACTAAGACATTTTTCAGGCGCTAAAGGGCTAAAATAGTACCTGTAAAGTGCTTGAAAAATGCCTCCTCTGCAGCCCCAGGATGAGAGCCCGAGTGCTTTCACACTGGGGTGCTGTGCTGGTAGGACATTAGAAAAAGTCCTGCAAGCAGCGTAAGCGATCGGTGTTCTCATATAACAATACCTGACACCGCAGGAGATCCCCTCTGTGTCCATACAAGCGATTTCTATTCATAATCCCTGCTCTGCACTTGTCGTCCCTGACAAGCTGCACTTATGGGACAAATATGCTGCACTTGTGGTCCCTGGCATTCAGCACTGGTGATGGTCCTTGACATTTGGCACTTGTGGTGGTCCTTGACATTTGGCACTTGTGGTGGTCCCTGACATTTGGCTCTAGTGGTCCCTGACATTAGGCTCTGGTGGTGGTCCCTGACATTTGACTCTGGTGGTGGTCCCTGACATTTGACTCTGGTGGTGGTCCCTGACATTTGGCTCTGGTGGTGGTCCCTGACATTTGGCACTGGTGGTGGTCCCTGACATTTGGCTCTAGTGGTCCCTGACATTAGGCTCTGGTGGTGGTCCCTGACATTTGACTCTGGTGGTGGTCCCTGACATTTGGCTCTGGTGGTGGTCCCTGACATTTGGCACTGGTGGTGGTCCCTGACATTTGGCTCTAGTGGTCCCTGACATTAGGCTCTGGTGGTGGTCCCTGACATTTGACTCTGGTGGTGGTCCCTGACATTTGGCTCTGGTGGTGGTCCCTGACATTTGGCTCTGGTGGTGGTCCCTGACATTTGGCTCTGGTGGTGGTCCCTGACATTTGGCTCTGGTGGTTCCTGACATTTGGCTCTGGTGGTGGTCCCTGACATTTGGCACTGGTGGTGGTCCCTGACATTTGGCTCTGGTGGTGGTCCCTGACATTTGGCTCTGGTGGTGGTCCCTGACATTTGGCACTGGTGGTGGTCCCTGACATTTGGCTCTGATGGTGGTCCCTGACATTTGGCACTGGTGGTGGTCCCTGACATTTGGCACTGGTGGTGGTCCGTGACATTTGGCTCTGGTGGTTCCTGACATTTGGCTCTGGTGGTGGTCCCTGACATTTGGCACTGGTGGTGGTCCCTGACATTTGGCACCGGTGGTGGCCCCTGACATTTGGCTCTGGTGGTGGCCCCTGACATTTGGCACTGGTGGTGGTCCCTGACATTTGGCTCTGGTGGTGGCCCCTGACATTTGGCTCTGGTGGTGGCCCCTGACATTTGGCTCTGGTGGTGGTCCCTGACATTTGGCTCTGGTGGTGGTCCCTGACATTAGGCTCTGGTGGTGGTCCCTGACATTTGGCTCTGGTGGTTCCTGACATTTGGCTCTGGTGGTGGTCCCTGACTTTTGGCACTGGTGGTGGTCCCTGACATTTGGCTCTGGTGGTGGTCCATGACATTTGGCTCTGGTGGTTCCTGACATTTGGCTCTGGTGGTGGTCCCTGACATTTGGCACTGGTGGTGGTCCCTGACATTTGGCACCGGTGGTGGCCCCTGACATTTGGCTCTGGTGGTGGCCCCTGACATTTGGCACTGGTGGTGGTCCCTGACATTTGGCTCTGGTGGTGGTCCCTGACATTTGACTCTGGTGGTGGTCCCTGACATTTGGCTCTGGTGGTGGTCCCTGACATTTGGCTCTGGTGGTGGTCCCTGACATTAGGCTCTGGTGGTGGTCCCTGACATTTGGCTCTGGTGGTTCCTGACATTTGGCTCTGGTGGTGGTCCCTGACATTTGGCACTGGTGGTGGTCCCTGACATTTGGCTCTGGTGGTGGTCCCTGACATTTGGCTCTGGTGGTGGTCCCTGACATTTGGCACTGGTGGTGGTCCCTGACATTTGGCTCTGATGGTGGTCCCTGACATTTGGCACTGGTGGTGGTCCCTGACATTTGGCACTGGTGGTGGTCCGTGACATTTGGCTCTGGTGGTTCCTGACATTTGGCTCTGGTGGTGGTCCCTGACATTTGGCACTGGTGGTGGTCCCTGACATTTGGCACCGGTGGTGGCCCCTGACATTTGGCTCTGGTGGTTCCTGACATTTGGCACTGGTGGTGGTCCCTGACATTTGGCACCGGTGGTGGCCCCTGACATTTGGCTCTGGTGGTGGCCCCTGACATTTGGCTCTGGTGGTGGCCCCTGACATTTGGCTCTGGTGGTGGTCCCTGACATTTGGCTCTGGTGGTGGTCCCTGACATTAGGCTCTGGTGGTGGTCCCTGACATTTGGCTCTGGTGGTTCCTGACATTTGGCTCTGGTGGTGGTCCCTGACTTTTGGCACTGGTGGTGGTCCCTGACATTTGGCTCTGGTGGTGGTCCGTGACATTTGGCTCTGGTGGTTCCTGACATTTGGCTCTGGTGGTGGTCCCTGACATTTGGCACTGGTGGTGGTCCCTGACATTTGGCACCGGTGGTGGCCCCTGACATTTGGCTCTGGTGGTGGCCCCTGACATTTGGCACTGGTGGTGGTCCCTGACATTCGGCTTTGGTGGTCCCTGACATTTGCCACTGGTGGTGGTCCCTGACATTCGGCTCTGGTGGTGGCCCCATTTGGCTCTGGTGGTCCCTGACATTCGGCTCTGGTGGTGGCCCCATTTGGCTCTGGTGGTCCCTGACATTCGGCTCTGGTGGTGGCCCCATTTGGCTCTGGTGGTCCCTGACATTCGGCTCTGGTGGTGGCCCCATTTGGCTCTGGTGGTCCCTGACATTCGGCTCTGGTGGTGGCCCCATTTGGCTCTGGTGGTCCCTGACATTTGGCTCTGGTGGTGGCCCCATTTGGCTCTGGTGGTCCCTGACATTCGGCTCTGGTGGTGGCCCCATTTGGCTCTGGTGGTCCCTGACATTCGGCTCTGGTGGTGGCCCCTGACATTTGGCACTGGTGGTGGTCCCTGACATTTGGCTCTGATGGTGGTCCCTGACATTTGGCACTGGTGGTGGTCCCTGACATTTGGCACTGGTGGTGGTCCGTGACATTTGGCTCTGGTGGTTCCTGACATTTGGCTCTGGTGGTGGTCCCTGACATTTGGCACTGGTGGTGGTCCCTGACATTTGGCACCGGTGGTGGCCCCTGACATTTGGCTCTGGTGGTGGCCCCTGACATTTGGCACTGGTGGTGGTCCCTGACATTTGGCTCTGGTGGTGGCCCCTGACATTTGGCTCTGGTGGTGGCCCCTGACATTTGGCTCTGGTGGTGGTCCCTGACATTTGGCTCTGGTGGTGGTCCCTGACATTAGGCTCTGGTGGTGGTCCCTGACATTTGGCTCTGGTGGTTCCTGACATTTGGCTCTGGTGGTGGTCCCTGACTTTTGGCACTGGTGGTGGTCCCTGACATTTGGCTCTGGTGGTGGTCCGTGACATTTGGCTCTGGTGGTTCCTGACATTTGGCTCTGGTGGTGGTCCCTGACATTTGGCACTGGTGGTGGTCCCTGACATTTGGCACCGGTGGTGGCCCCTGACATTTGGCTCTGGTGGTGGCCCCTGACATTTGGCACTGGTGGTGGTCCCTGACATTTGGCACCGGTGGTGGCCCCTGACATTTGGCTCTGGTGGTGGCCCCTGACATTTGGCACTGGTGGTGGTCCCTGACATTCGGCTTTGGTGGTCCCTGACATTTGCCACTGGTGGTGGTCCCTGACATTCGGCTCTGGTGGTGGCCCCATTTGGCTCTGGTGGTCCCTGACATTCGGCTCTGGTGGTGGCCCCATTTGGCTCTGGTGGTCCCTGACATTCGGCTCTGGTGGTGGCCCCATTTGGCTCTGGTGGTCCCTGACATTCGGCTCTGGTGGTGGCCCCATTTGGCTCTGGTGGTCCCTGACATTCGGCTCTGGCCCCATTTGGCTCTGGTGGTCCCTGACATTTGGCTCTGGTGGTGGCCCCATTTGGCTCTGGTGGTCCCTGACATTCGGCTCTGGTGGTGGCCCCATTTGGCTCTGGTGGTCCCTGACATTCGGCTCTGGTGGTGGCCCCTGACATTTGGCACTGGTGGTGGTCCCTGACATTTGGCTCTGATGGTGGTCCCTGACATTTGGCACTGGTGGTGGTCCCTGACATTTGGCACTGGTGGTGGTCCGTGACATTTGGCTCTGGTGGTTCCTGACATTTGGCTCTGGTGGTGGTCCCTGACATTTGGCACTGGTGGTGGTCCCTGACATTTGGCACCGGTGGTGGCCCCTGACATTTGGCTCTGGTGGTGGCCCCTGACATTTGGCACTGGTGGTGGTCCCTGACATTTGGCTCTGGTGGTGGCCCCTGACATTTGGCTCTGGTGGTGGCCCCTGACATTTGGCTCTGGTGGTGGTCCCTGACATTTGGCTCTGGTGGTGGTCCCTGACATTAGGCTCTGGTGGTGGTCCCTGACATTTGGCTCTGGTGGTTCCTGACATTTGGCTCTGGTGGTGGCCCCTGACATTTGGCACTGGTGGTGGTCCCTGACATTTGGCTCTGGTGGTGGCCCCTGACATTTGGCTCTGGTGGTGGCCCCTGACATTTGGCTCTGGTGGTGGTCCCTGACATTTGGCTCTGGTGGTGGTCCCTGACATTAGGCTCTGGTGGTGGTCCCTGACATTTGGCTCTGGTGGTTCCTGACATTTGGCTCTGGTGGTGGTCCCTGACTTTTGGCACTGGTGGTGGTCCCTGACATTTGGCTCTGGTGGTGGTCCGTGACATTTGGCTCTGGTGGTTCCTGACATTTGGCTCTGGTGGTGGTCCCTGACTTTTGGCACTGGTGGTGGTCCCTGACATTTGGCTCTGGTGGTGGTCCGTGACATTTGGCTCTGGTGGTGGTCCCTGACATTTGGCACTGGTGGTGGTCCCTGACATTTGGCACCGGTGGTGGCCCCTGACATTTGGCTCTGGTGGTGGCCCCTGACATTTGGCACTGGTGGTGGTCCCTGACATTCGGCTTTGGTGGTCCCTGACATTTGCCACTGGTGGTGGTCCCTGACATTCGGCTCTGGTGGTGGCCCCATTTGGCTCTGGTGGTCCCTGACATTCGGCTCTGGTGGTGGCCCCATTTGGCTCTGGTGGTCCCTGACATTCGGCTCTGGTGGTGGCCCCATTTGGCTCTGGTGGTCCCTGACATTCGGCTCTGGTGGTGGCCCCATTTGGCTCTGGTGGTCCCTGACATTCGGCTCTGGTGGTGGCCCCATTTGGCTCTGGTGGTCCCTGACATTCGGCTCTGGTGGTGGCCCCATTTGGCTCTGGTGGTCCCTGACATTCGGCTCTGGTGGTGGCCCCATTTGGCTCTGGTGGTCCCTGACATTTGGCTCTGGTGGTGGCCCCATTTGGCTCTGGTGGTCCCTGACATTCGGCTCTGGTGGTGGCCCCATTTGGCTCTGGTGGTCCCTGACATTCGGCTCTGGTGGTGGCCCCATTTGGCTCTGGTGGTCCCTGACATTCGGCTCTGGTGGTGGCCCCATTTGGCTCTGGTGGTCCCTGACATTTGGCTCTGGTGGTCCCTGACATTTGGCTCTGGTGGTCCCTGACATTCACATTTACATGTACAGGCCTAGTGTACCTCCCACATTCAATCCCATCCCAAAGATTCATGGGAAATGTAAGCTGATTACAGTTAGGGATCTTTCCATGTACGGGCTCCGCTTTGCTCAACGGGGATCGATCACTCGATCCCCGCTGAGCAGGCAGATGACAGGTCTGTCTCTGAACACATCTGTCGCTCCATAGAGGTGCACGGAGCGTCCGTTAAGGTCCGCCTAAAAAACTGACAGGCGTTCCGCCCATGTGAACGGGGCCTTAGAGAGAGAAGAGGATATGATGCAATCACTGTTCTAAGAGATCCTCCCTACCAGAAAATTCTAGAATCACAGAGTTGACTTAATGAAAATTCAACCACAAATCTCTCTTAAAGGGGTTGTAAAGGAATATTTTTTTTTCATAATAAGCATCCTTTACCTGCAGACATTCCTCTTTTCACTTCCTCATTGTTCGTTTTTGCTCAGAAGTTGCTCTATTTCTTCTCTGTTCTGTTCACTTCCTGCTTGTCTGATTTTACTCACCACCGTGAAGGGAGGCTTTACTGCGGTGGTCAGTAAGGTGCTCACCCCCTCCTGGGAACTACATCTGTGCGGCAGGAAGCTCTCTACGTGTTAGAGACTTCAAGGAGGTGGGAATTACTGGGCGTGCCGCAATGCATACTGGGAAATGTAGTTCTTACATGAACGAGCGCCGCAAACCAGGAAGTGAATGATAGAACAGAAACTAGAACGCCGGAGGTGATATAGATGAAGGAATTGAATAGGTATTTACTCGTTTTTTAACAGAATCATTACACTATTCTGTCTGTCTACCTTGCAGACATTCATTTTAGGCAATTTTTTTTTTCCTTTAGTGACCCTTTAAACAGTAAGAAATGTCACAAATGTAATAACTGTTTAGTGTTTTGTGTGTGTGTGTGGGGGGGCTTGTACTAATGGGGGATTTTTTGAAAATCCCGGAGTTCTGCTTTAAAGGCAATGCAAGCTGCTAAAAAGGGTTTGATGAAAAACGAGGAGACTGATGCCGCGTACACACGATCGTTTTTCGGCATGAAAAAAAATGACATTTTTAACCACTTGATTTCCGAGCCTGTTTTTCAGATTCAGTGTTTACGAGACTAAAACAGTTTATTTTGCTAGAAAATTACTTAAAACCCCCAAACATTATATATATATTTTTTTCTAACACCCTAGAGAATAAAATGGCGGTCATTGCAATACTTTTTGTCACACCGTATTTGCGCAACGGTCTTATTGCGCCCGCTCGTGGCATGGCGTCAAACTTTTACCCTTAAAAATCTCGATAGGCGACGTTTAAATAATTCTACAGGTTGCATTTTTTGAGTGACAGAGTAGGTCTAGGGCTAGAATTATTGCTCTCGCTCTAACGATTGCGGCGATACCTCACTTGTGTGGTTTGAACACCGTTTTCATATGCGGGCGCTACTCGCGTATGCGTTCGCTTCTGTGTGCGAGCTCGTCGGGACTGGGCGTTTTAAAAAAAAAAAAAATTTGTTTTCTTATTTATTTGTATTTAGTTTATAATTTTTTTACACTGAAATAAAAAAAAAATGATCACTTTTATTCCTATTACAAGGAATGTAAACATCCCTTGTAATAGAAAAAAGCATGACAGGTCCTCTTAAATATGAGATCTGGGGTCAAAAAGACCTCAGATCTTATATTTAGACAAAAATGCAAGAAAAAAGTTTTTTTTGAAACTGTCATTTTTTCGAACAGTCCCGATCGCCTCCACCGATACCGACGGCTACGGTAAGCGGCGGATGGCGCGGGAGAGCGGCGGGAGGGGGGCCTCTCCCGCCACCGATAACGGCGATCTCGCGGCGAATCCGCCGCGGAAACCGCCGTTATCGTTTACAGGACCGTTGGCACTAAACATGGAAACCTTTGGTTGTGGCAGCAGCTGCTGCCATTCCCGAGATATCCATCTTTAAAAACAGGACGTCTTTTGACTATGGGCCAGTAACCAAGTGGTTAAAAACTTCATTTAAAATGATCGTGTGTGGGCTTCACATCGTTTTTCGGTTCTGAAAAACAACAAAAAAAAAATTCGAACATGCTGCATTTTTTAATGTCGTTTTTTAAAATGTTGCTTTTCGGGTTGTAACAGACTTTTCTGTCTGTTACAACCCGAAAAACAACATTTTAAAAACCGTGAATCGTCTTTTACTAACACGGAATCAGCTAAAAGCAGCCCAAAGGCGAATGGAACTTCCCCTTCAGAGTGCCGTTGTACGTGTTGTACTTCACAGTGCTTTGTTCATCATTTTTTTAAAACGATGGTGTGTGGGCAACATCGTTTTTAATGATGAAGTTGGAAAAACTTTGACATGCTGAAAAACATCGTTTTTTTTGTTCATGCTGAAAAATGACCGTGTGTACGCGGCATTAGAGTACCAAGACTATCAAGTTCTGAGAAGCAGCAAAGTGCGGTGGACCGTGGGTGGGAGGCACTTAGAATGAACACAATTTGATGACCGTCTAAGGCCTCGTACACACGACCAAACATGTCTACTGAAACTGGTCCGCGGACCAGTTTCCGCGGACATGTTCGGTCGTCTGTACGGCCGACCGGACAATTTTCCGGCGGATCGGACAGGTTTCCAGCGGACAAATGTTTCTTAGCATGCTAAGAAACATGTCCGCTGGAAGCCTGTCCGTCGAACATGTTCGGTCGTCTGTACGACTTACCGGACATGTCCGCTCGGCCGAAAGCCCTCGCATGCGTCAAAGTGATTCAACGCATGCTTGGAAGCATTGACCTTCCAGGGTCGCGCACGTCGCCGCGTCATCGTCGCGGCGACGGCGCGGCCACGTCACCGCATTCGCTGTCCGCGGGAAATTTGGTCTGATGGTGTGTACAGCCATCAGACCAAAATCCGCCAGCGGACATGTCCTGTCGTGTGTACGAGGCCTCAAGGAAATAGTTGTGTCTCCTCAAGGAGGCCCTTGGAGAAAGAGAGATTTGGTGAACACAGCTAAGGGGGGCACTATTGGAGCGGTGATAAACCTGGATTTTAGTGAAGTACTCTTCCTGGTGAGAAAGCATTGGGTACACTGCCTGGTGTAAGGCCCTGGAAGAAGTGGAACGCTGTGCTGCTGTTGAGGGGTGCTAAAGAAGAACATTTGGGATGGCTGTGAAGAATCTTGCTCTATCCAATTTTTTTCCATTATAAAGTAAGACTTTTACTTTTACAATGTTTTTACTTTTACTATGAGCCTCTACCTCCATGCTGCAATGACATATACTACTATAGACTACTCTCCAGTCATATACATTTTTCTGCTTATGTTAAACTCGTTCTCCTACCAGGTAAGTCTATCTCATCAGCTAAGCTCAACCTTTCATACTTCAGAAGAAAACTTAAAAGGTCCATACATGACTCATAAATTGGTTTAATGAATCCACCAACGAAGTATGAATCACTGCACATCCATTGTTCTGGAACACCCCTCCTGTGTTTTTTTCCTTTTTCTATTGCAGAACTGAATATTTATTTATTTTTATTTATCACAGGTACTTGTATAACGCCGTCATGTTACGCAGTCCCTGCCCTCAGGGAGCTTACAATCTCAGGGGTTTCAAACTGGCGGCCCTTGCGAAACTACAAGTCCCATAAGGCATTGCAAGGCTGATAGTTACAAGCATGATGATTTCCACAGGCAGAGGCATGATGGGACTTGTAGTTTCACAACAACTAGAGGGCTGCCAGTTTGGGACCCCTGATCTTAGGTCTCCATTTCACAGTCATACACTTACATACTAGGGCCAATTTAGACAGGAGCCAATTTACTTACCAGCAGGTCTTTGGAGTGTGGGAGGAAACCAGAGTACCCAGAGGAAGCCTACGCAGGCACAGGAGGAACATGCAAACTCCAGGCAGGTAGTTCCACAGTTGGGATTTGAACCGATGACCCTAGTGCTGCATACAAATCAAAAATGTCACTACATTATGATCAGCTCCTGTATCACCTCACTTTCCAATCTGTTTCACTAACCATGAGCAGTTCATTTTTTTAGTCAGGCTGTTCATCTGAATAGGAAGTGAAGGAAAATTTTCTCAGCAGGGACACAGACAGCAGTAAAGACCTGACAGAGGTTTTAAACCTTCTTTGTGTAGCAAGGTCTCCAAGCTTACTCAGTCTAATGAGGACCTCCAAGGACAAAGGTAGATTACATCCTTCAATATATAGTGGGTTGTGAGGCATAGTGGGTGCAAAGATGGTGAAAATAATTGGGCACCAGACACTTCTTGGAAGTAAAAGATGATTTATTTATTTTGAAAGTCCTTTTTGTATTTTGGGAGAAAGAGGGTTAGTGCCAGGACACCCTTAAGTAGTTATAGATTCAATTAGCAGACTCCAATACTTCAATAGGAAGACAGCCGTGCAAGGAAAGGCCCCAGCAAGGTGCCACATCTGCATGTGCAGGAACGCTGTCTTCTATGGTAACAGTCCTTTACAGTTCCTAACTCAAATGTAACAGTTCTTTTAGCTCCACTACAACTGCCTCTTGTAGTTCTTCAATACTGAGCTCCCGGCCTCACACTAGACCCTCTAAATCCCTTTGAGCTCCTCCAAGGTTGTGGTGGTATCTCCCTCAAGCGTCACCCCTGCTTCTCTGCTGGGTCCCTAGCTTGGCACTCCAGATACTTCTCAACCTTGACCCCTGCTAACTGGCAAGGTCCCTGACTTGATTCACAAGGCTGCTCTCCTCCTCGGGTTGGGTCCCTGACTTGATCACCGCCTGAAGTTTCCAGATTCTACACCATGCCCGTTCGGTGAGAATATGGTTCCGGAACTTTCTTCAGTTACTGTGGTCCCTGGTCAAGGTGGTTGATCCCTTTGTGGCGACAGCTTCCCTTCTACCTCCAACCACTGACAGGTTCTCCGGCCGACAGAACCGTCACTTTTGGTTGGACTGCAAACCGCAGTCCCACCCTGTGCTGCCCTCTTACTTCTGGATAGGCTCCCACACAGCCAGATGCCCCCAGGATAGGCCCAATCTCCAGCCTAGCAGCCTGGGGCGTACAACACACGTCGACCCAGACAGCTGTCCAGGTGGCACAGAACATAGATCACCTGACCTCACCCCAATATATAGGTTCTCCCAGCAGGCTAGGGGATTCAAGAAACCCCCTGCCCATTGGCTGAGATACCCCATATACTCATAACCTGACGTTAGGTTGCCCTTCTCATATCTAGTACTGCCAAGAACCCGGCCACCTAGTGGTAGAAGAGAAAAGAGCCAAAGTTAGTGAGAAATCAATAGATCTATATCAATTGACCAAGATAACTACTCTTGGCAAGTACATTTGTAAGGAGCTCCCTGACTTAACCCCAGGGTCTACATCTGCTTAAATAGAAAACCATTTTAATTGCTGTCTGTTCCCATTGTATGGATATCACCTCAGTTCCCGTTCTGCCTGGTGCTTCAAATAGGAAATGTCTGAGTAAGGAAAAGTCTCCAGACAGGGACACAGACATCAATATAATCATGTCAGGGGTTCTAGCCTTTCCCACTACATCCCAAAAAAATTATAGCTGAATTCTTTGCAATAAAATGGCTTTTTGGATGAAAAAGGGACATACATTAATTCCTATGGGATAGCAGGTGTCAGCAAATGAACATCCGCTGACACCCGATCTCATCGGTCCCCGCTATGGTCCGATTTTGCAGACCGAGAAAAATCCTATTTTTCCATCCGTCTGCAGAGCGGATCGGGTGAACACGGACAGACGGTCTGTGTTCACCCGATCCCCCCATAGGGGAGAGCAGAGATCTGACAGAGAGGTCCCTGCACAGTGTGCGGGGACCACCCTGTCATCTGCCGGCTCAGCAGAGATCAACAGAGCGGTCCCCGCTGAGCAAGCGAATGAGACATGTACGGATCCTCACGAGATCCATACATGTGAAAGGGGCCTTAGGCCCCGTACACACGAGAGGATCTATCCGCTGGAATTGATCTGCGGATCAGTTCCAGCGGATAGATCCGCTGGTGTGTACATCCCAGCGGATCTTTTTCCGCGGATTTTTTCGGCCCGACCGATTTCCAGCAGATAAAAATTTCTTAGCATGCTAAGAAATGTATCCGCTGAAATCGGCTTCAGCGGATCGATCCGGTGGTCTGTACAGACTCACCGGATCGATCCGTCCGATTCCCTCCCTCGCATGCGTCGTAATGATTCGACGCATGCGTGGGTATCCTTATATGACAGCGTCGCGCACGTCGACGCGTCATCATCGCGGCGACGGCGCGACACGTCATCGCGAAGGGATTTCGGCGCGGATTTCGATCCGATGGTGAGTACACTCCATCGGATCCAAATCCGGGGAAATCCTCGAGAGGATTTATCCGCGGATACGGTCCGGCGGACCGTATCCGCGGATCAATCCTCTCGTCTGTACCCGGCATTTCTGTGCTGTACATAGACTGTGCAGAGCAGAGCTGTAGGAGGGACCCAGCAGGCTCCACCCACTACAGACTGCCTGCATAAAACTATAGAAGGGGCGGAGACATGGCCAATCACTCTGCAATAGAAGAGAGAGCAGCAGTGATTGGTTCTAATACAGGAAGCTCCAGGAAAGTTTCACACTGCATTACCATATCTCCTAACACTTTGAGATGGGAACGAGGGACACCGATTAGAAAAAGTATGTAGGCATAATAAGACACACACCCTGCCACACCCCTTAAAGGAGAATTCTAAAAACAAATTTATACAGAATTACAAAAAAGGGTTATTTAAGCCCACAAGTTTTTTTTTTTTTTTTTTTTTACAACTATTATTTATTTATACTGGCTTTTGACATTTACAAATGCAGCCATTTAGAAATTGGATGAAAGTTTTAGCACTGGCAAACACTATTTTATATACAACTATATAGCTGAGACCAAAATGAGGGGGAAAGAGGGACAGAGGGACATTGTTGGAAATCAGGGACAGTTGGGAGCTAAGCATTACAATTGCAAAGATCTGGAAGATATACCATATATACATAGTATAGCTGAGTTTTTCAGCAAATTTTTTTGCGCTGAAAATGCCCCCCTCGGCCTACACTCAAGTCACATTTTTGAGCCTGATCTCCCGGACTTTGGGGACACGGTACCGGTACTTGGCACACATGTAGCCCCACTCTTCCTCTACAAGTGTGCAAAGGTTGTTGTCCGTAGGACCTAAGGCCAGAGAGCACTAATTTTTCAAAGCTGGGCACCCCTTCCATAGACTCCCATGTTAAATGGTCATTTCTCCAGTGATTTTGGGGACCCGGTACTGGCCGGTCGTGGGTCCCCTGGACCCGGAACTTGGCACACATGTAGCCCCATTTCTTCTCTACAAGTGTGCAAAGTTTTTTGTCTGGGGGACCTACGGCTAAGGAGCACCAATTTTTCAAACCCAGGCACCCCTTCGATAGACTCCCATGTTAAACGTCAGTCTAGTCATGGACACAGTGAAGCATGGCCACAGTGAGGCATGGATACAGTGAGGCATGGGCACAGTGAGGCATGCACATGGGCACAGTGAGGCATGCAGATGGACACCCTAGGCTTACACTCAAATCAATCATTTTCCCATTTTTTGGTAGTGAAATTAGGTGCCTCGGCTTATATTCGGGTCAGCTTATACTCAAGTATATATGGTACACAAAGCACACCGAGATTAAAGTAAGAACACACATGCTTCTTGTACTTATACAATTTTTTCTTATCCCAGAGTTCAAATTTCAATCTTCCAAACGTACAGCTGCATAGTTGGTAACTCTTTAGACTGCTCTGTGGCTTTATAAAGAAGACGATCATTATTGTTATGGGTTGATGAAAAAACAAGCATACATTCTCACTTAGATGTCTGCAGCATCAATGTGGTGCTGCAACTGTTCCTTGCCAGCTCTACTACAAAAACCGAGTGATCAAAGAATGCTGTTTGCTCAGTTTTTGGTCTTCAATGGACTGAGACCAGTGACTGACAGTCACCGGCTCTCTGCTCTGTCTCTTCAGCACTCACTGGAGCACTGGACTGTGGAGGGGTGGGAGCGACTGTCTCAGGCTCTCCACAGCATGCTAAGAGGCTGAGCCAGCTGCCTGCCAGGTATCCGGGCAGATCCCGACATTATTATTGGGATTCCTGCAAAGCCTGGACTGGTTGTGGCATAAGCAGACAGCAGGATTTAGCCCGCTGTCGGCTGAATCTGGGACACAGGAGTGCAAAACTAAGTGCACTCCTGTGACTTACAGGAGAAGTAGAGCCAAAAAGCTTTGACCATACCTTTCCTTTAAGATTGAAATACAGTGGAACCTTGGTTTACAAGTAACACAGTTAACAAGCGTTTTGAAAGACGAGCTACGCCTGGTTACTTTAGGTACCGGTGCTATTTAAATTTAGAGGGAGATCAGAGTGTAGTTAAACTCTGATTAAAATTGTTATGTGCAAAAAAGGGTCTCTGTCTCAACTTGGCTGTGCTGTGGGCTTTTTCTGTTGTGCTGGGGTGCTCTTACCACCCCTGTGCAGTAGGTGGCAGCAGTGGAGTCAAGGTTTGGGTGCTCTTCCCCAGCAACCAATCAGGAGGGTTTGGCCTCGCTGTGCATGCTGGGGGAGGGTAATTATGGGGCAGACGCCATTGGTTCTGGGTTCTCCTTCGTCCAGTGTGGCACCTACCTTTAGGGTAGCCACATCACGGCGCCCCAGCGTTATGGCCTACCGGGGTGTGCGTGCCACGCAGTGTTCCTGGTTCCGGGACCATGTTGGCCTGGAACATTTGAGCAGCGACGGGGACCCAGTGAGCGACTGGGTTCCCACTTTTGAGGATCCCAAGCGGTAGTGCTGTTCGGTGGGTAGTCCGTCTGAGGAGCGCCATTGAGAGGCTGGCGGTCCAAAAGGGTTTTGAGCCATGAGGTAAATGTGCCACCCAAAACAACCAGCAGCTCCTCCGGGGGTAGTGCTACACGAGTCTCTCCGGCACCCCACCCCCACCCCCCCACCTCTGGCCATGAAGTCAATGCGGAATGAATTATCTATGTTTTTATTGACTTCTATGGGGAAACTTGCTTTGGTATGCGAGTGCTTTGGATTACAAGCATTCTCCTGGAACGGATTATGCTTGTGATCCAAGGTTACACTGTAATATTAATCAGTATAATCATCAAATATTTGTTACTTTCTGGTTTTAAAATGGTTGCTTGCCCATCCTTTTACATCAGGAGAGACTCCCTTTCATAATGAAAGGCTTTATTATGAACATTAGCTAGAACACCTCATAGATTTCTGAACTTCTACCTTTTGCTATAACATAAATATTACACCACACATAACACAGGTAAAAGAACAAAACTTGGAATGCAGATGTGATGGTAAAAGAATTCATGTACAAATGTGAGCCCTCTTTTTAAAAAAATGTAAAGAATTTCCAGTATTCTTTAAGAGGATGTTCTGAATACACCATTACCATCCTACGCATAGGGGAGCGGGGGGGGGGGGGGGGAGCTGCAAAGAGACTGTATGATCTGAGTTCTGAGTTACTTTAACTTCATATTCCCTAATTCACACATTTACATTTTTAAATGTATATAAAAAATTAGGTATTGGATAACATCAATAGATTGTAGGTGTGCTTTCCTGGATAAAAGTTAACAAATGTCTGCAAAAAGCAAAATGTTATTGTATTTTAATCCCAAAAATAGAATGTAATATATTGCAGCTTACCAATCCTTAGATGTGGTGGCTGCATTCATTTTAAATTTTTTTCTTTATTTTCGCCTGGTGATCCTACCAGTAAGTCTGTATTTTTTTTTTTACCTTTTATTAACAGACCAAGCTGTCCAGTAAAAGCAGCAGTAAGAGGGTTGAGAAAAACGATATAACACCAACAGGGGTGCTTACAACGGTGAGCTTTTGTTTATTTGTTTAAGCCCTGGTTCACACTGGTGCGTTTTGTCATGTCAAATCGGCATCTGCAGCACTGCACCGATTTCAAAAAGTAGTTTCTGTATTACTTTTTGCGATTTCGGAAACCTGCACAGATGTCTCTGTAAAAGGCGGAAGTGAAATCAGCTGAACTCACACAGCTTCATTCCCGGAGCCCAGTGTGAACCTGGGCTTAAACCTTTATCCCAAAAGGAAGGGAGCCGTTTCAGTAACTGTTTAAAAATTGTTGTAGCGCTCACCCCCGAAGGAGCCGCTGGTTATAGATTGGGATGGCGTGCTACCTCTGTGAGCGGTGTCTTTTCTTATGCTTTATTTTACCCAACACGGTAAACGACAAACTTGAGGTAGACAGCAGAGATGTATGAGGAGAAGAAATAGCAGATTCAGGCTCAACAACACAGAAGCAATCCTGCTTCCAACGACACTTCACTTTCGTCGCCACTCCAGCCGGAGTGGGTATAGTGTACCTGGACAGGCCTCTCACACCGACCTGGCAGCCAGAGTATCACTTGGAAACTTTGAGGGAAAAGATCTCTGCCACATACCCTCCCTAGAACTTAGATCATGGAGACAATCCTTGGTAGAATTTGAGCTTGAGTTTTCCTCAGGTAGTTTTCTCCTCAGGTTACCGACTGACAGGTTGCTGACATCCAACCTCTCAGTGTCCGGTTACCTCGATCCCCGATGGATTGTCGAGGCCCTATTGGATTGCCTGCCTCTCTTGGCTCTCCTCAGGCTGACTCCCCACCGAACAGCTATTTCGCTTGGGATCCTCTCCTCAGAACTTGGGGACCCAGTAGATCACTGGGGCCCCGCCGCAGCTTCAGATGTTCCGGGCCAACATGGTCCCGGAACCAAGAAAGAAAAACGATTACCCCCAGATGGGACTTTTAAGGCCAGACTCCAATGTATATATAAAATTTTAATTTATTAGATATTTGCACCAAGATGGGTAAACACTTAGTTACAGAGTAATTCTGGATGTTGGATTACAGAAATCTTCTGGAACAGTCAGAAATTATGTATAATAAGAATAAAAAACATATAAGAAGTAGTGATAAAGTGACACCTGGGGCACACGTCCCATGTGTGGACCCAGGAGAAAATAGGAAACAACAAGAAAATACTCAAATAAAACCTCGTGAAGATACAAAACAATTAGATTAAAAAACACTCTGTAGAGAGTAGTGGAGAAATGCCCGACGCGTTTCTGGTCTATTGATGGAGCAACAGACCTTCATCAGGGGCCACAGGAGTGTGTGATTACAAGCTGTTTTTTCTCTCTCGTTTGTGGTAAACCAGGGTTTGAAAATTGACCCTCAACTTGTCGGTTTAGGATATCCCCAGGGCCGACTTATGGGGTCTCATAAGTAAGAAAAGAGAAAGGGGAGGGATGGCTCCGATTGATCCCAAACACACGGTATCCCAAATGTAGGGCTTGTTAGGGCAAAAGTGCAGCAGGTCAGGGGGTTTACTGAGTCCAATGCGGACGATCCTCTTAGAGTTGCTAGGGGGAATCCCGAGCTCTATATGTAGGGAGGAACCTGGTGCCGAATGCCGTGATTGGGGTATTGTAATACCAGCGTTACTCCCTTCAGCTCGCAGGGTCCCGGAACCAGGAACACCGCGTGGCACGAGCACCCTGGCCTGGTAGGCCATCTCGTCGGGGAGCCGTGATGTGTGGTCACCCTGAAGGTGGGCGCCAAACACCTGGAACAAGACCCCGCCTAATAGCGTCTGCTCCAGAAGTATCCTCCCCCAGCATGCCCCGCGAGGGAAAAACCCTCCAGATTGTCTGCTGGCAAAAAGACACCCCAGCCTGGACTCCACTGGCGCCACCCGACGCTCCGGGGTGGTACAGCACCCCGGAAACAACAGAATGGACCCCCAGCACAGCCCAGCTTTAGCAGAGGCCCAATTTAGCCAAATCAAATGGACGAGAGCTAATAACTCTCTCATCTCCCTTTAAATTTAAAATAGCACCTGTACAGAAAGTACACAGGCGCTACATTGTTAACTGGAGTAAAGCCTAGTACACTTTCCCTGAGGCTGCATTTGCACGAGCATAGCAGCCCATTCATTTAAATGCTGCTGTACCTGCAAGAAACACAGCAAAAAGGTCCCTGCATTATTCCTAAAACCACCGTGGCTTCCAATGATGTCATTAAGAATTAATGGCACCCTCCACATGTCTGATAAGCAGCAGTGCGTTTTTGCTGCAGGTGTAAGAACGCATGCGATTTACACTCGGTACGGCAACCACTCAGATGTAAACCTAGCCTTAAGCTTTAGTTCGTAAAATATTTATGCACTTATGTGACGCCTACCTAAATGTACTAGTCCATTTAACACTACCCTCTCTACAAATTGAAAATGTTACTGTCCAATGCTGGCTATGTTGCTCTTCTATAGATGGAGTGGCGTAGTAAAGGTAGCCACTCTAAAACAGGAAGTGTGTTACTGGCTGGATTTCACCAGATGAAAATAAAGAGGTAAAAAGCTTGAAAAAGAAAACAAATGCATCTACCACATCTACAGTATGGACTGGCAAGTTGTAATGTATACTATATTGCCAAAAGTATTGGGACACCTGCCTTTACACGTACATGAACTTTAATGGCATCCCAGTCTTAGTCCATAGGGTTCAATATTGAGTTGGCCCATCCTTTGCAGCTATAACAGCTTCAACTCTTCTGGAAAGGGTTGGGGTTGGGTTGGGGTTGGAGCGAGTTTGGGGTGGAGGAACTTGACTGGCCTGCACAGAGTCCTGACCTCAACCCGATAGAACAACTTTGGGATGAATTAGAGTGGAGACTGCGAGCCAGAACTTCTCATTCTATGACTAAGACTGGGATGCCATTAAAGTTCATGTGTGTGTAAATACTTTAGGCAATATAGTGTATATTACATTTTTGTCTATGCGTTTAGATATGCTTTAACCCTTTTACTGCCACTGCTGTATATCTTGTGGCAGTGGGGGGTTTCACATACACTCTCGGTGCTGCAGCTACCAGGAGTGTAATTACACCCTACAAGCCAGTCATCGGCTTTCTAATATAAGCAATCCGGTGGCTGCGCCCAATCACTTTTTGCAACCTCTGGAGTGTGACCCCAGTATGAACCCCCCCCCCTTCACAGTGCTTCCCAGGCTCCACTATCCCATTTGCAGATGTTGCTAGGTGAAGGGGTGGGAAAACAGCAAACCTCCATTCGATCATCTTCCCTAGCTAGAATAGACCCGGAAGTGGCGCAAAAAACATCACTTCTGCTTTTTTAGTGCAACTTTCCCTCGCCCCTGTGGCCAGGAAAGAAGCTAATGGAACACGATCTGCACTCCATTTGCTTCAACAGGAAGGCAGGTTAGACATCAGGGGCCAAATTCTCAAAAGAGATACGCAGGCGGAACTGCTGTTCAGCCTGCTTATCTCTGTGCCTAACTTTGGAAACGATCCTCAAAAGGCTTTTTCCAAAGTTAGGCAGAAAATCTGACATGTGTAAGACACTTACACGGTCAGATCTTAGGATGCAGTACCGCATCTGCCGCTGGGGGCATTTCTCATTGAAATGCCGCTTTGAGTATGCAAATGAGGACTTAAGCAGATCCACAACGCTTTTCAGCATTGTGATTTCTGCGTAAGTTCCGATTTGCTTGCGCAAAACTAGGGCTGGTTTTACAATGTGGAAAGTTAGTCACACCATGTAAAAGCCCATTTGGTATGCATTCCCGAGGGAGAACTCCACGGCAATTTGTAAAATCAAAACCGGCATGGGTTCCCCCCCCAGGAGCATACCAGGCCCTTAGGTCTGGTATGGGTTGTAAGGAGACCCCCCCTACGCCGAAAAATCGGTGGTGGGTGCCTACCCACGTGCACCCACCACGTGGGTACCTACCGGAGCATGATGGGACGGTGATGCCTATATAAATGGGATGCAAGGCGCGCTTCCATCATTGCAGTGAGAAGAGGCGACGTGTCAACATCGGAAGAAGGGAGAAGAAGAACATGACGTCACAGAAGATCGCGATGGCTGCCTGCTAGTAATTGAGCTAACACACGAAGATAGCAGGCAGCCATCGCTGAAGAAGAAGGCACCGGACAGCTGCAGAAGAACCGGGGTGCGCCGAGTCAACAGCGGAGAGCGGCGAAGATAGAAGAAGACACCCGGAGAGCGGAGAAGACCCCCGGAGAGCGGAAGAAGAAACCCCCCCCGGAGAGCGGAGAAGACCCCCGGAGAGTGGAAGAAGAAGCCCCCCCTGGTATTAGAGCTAATAAAGAAGACAGGGGGGGCCTCCGGAGCAGACTAATAAATTATTTTAAAAACCCTTGTGTTGTGTGTTTAATAAATTTAACTTTTTGCCTCCAGGTGAATGGGTAGGGGTACGATGTACCCCATATCCATTCACTTAGGGTGGGGGCCGGTATCTGGGGGCCCCCTTATTTGAGGGGACTCCCAGATTCCGATAAGCCCCTGCCCGCAGACCCCGACAACCAACGGCAAGGGTTGTCGGGAAGAGGTCCTGTCCTCATCAACATGGGGACAGGGTGCTCTGGGGTGGGGGGGCCCGCAGTGCGCCCCCCTGCCCCAGAGCACCCAACCCCCCCATGTTGAGGGCATGCGGCCTGGTACGGCTCAGGAGGGGGGGGGGGCGCTCGCTCGTCCCCACTCCCTTTCCTGACCGGCCGGGTAGCGTGCTTTGGATACGGGTCTGGTATGGATTGTAGGGGGACCCCCTACGTCGAATTTTCGGTGTAGGGGGGTCTCCTTACAACCCATACCAGACCTAAGGGCCTGGTATGCTCCTGGGGGGGGAACCCATGCCGGTTTTTTCTTTGAAAATTGGCATGGAGTTCTCCCTCTCAGGAATGCATGCCGAGCGACGCTGACAATTTTTCTTTTTTGTTTTTGTTTTCCCGGCGCTTTTTTTTTTTTTCACCCGTCGCAACTTTAGTGTCCCGTCGCAATCCACAAAGCCCGGCGTAAATTACGTTCGCGCGCTGCACGTCGGGAAAATTACGTCACACGCATGCGCAGTACGGCCGGCGCGGGAGCGCGCCTCATTTAAATAGTAATCGCCCCCCGGAGAGGAGGACCGCCTTGCAACGGAGGCACTTAAGTTACACGGCGTGTAATTTCTAGGTAAGTGCTTTGTGGATCGGGCACTTAGGTAGAAATTTTAAGTCAGTGTAACTTAACTGCTGAAATTTAAGTTAGGCTACGTTTTTGGGAATTTGGCCCCAGGGGTCTAAAAGTCCCCTGATTTCCCATTAAAGAGAACTTGTCTTTAAAATATTATATCCCCCATTTGTCCCCTATGTCATATAAATATAATTTTAGTGAACGTTAGAGCAGAATTAAACCCATGGGTTTAACTGTTTCAAAAAACAGTTATTCTTCTAGCATGTATAAGTAAAGTTAGCCTCATTGTTGGTATCAATGACAACAACGATAACCCCCAGCCAGGGGCGGACTGACCATTGGGACTCTCGGGCACTGCCTGAGGGCCCCATGCCACTAGGGGGCCCCATCAGGGTTGCCAGGCTCAATAAAACCAGGGACAGTATGTAAAAATCTGTGTTTTTTTTTTTTTTACATCTGTCCCTGATATGTCCAAAACCGACATGCTTTTGATGTGAAAATCCTGAGATTTTAGCTGCCCTGCCTATGCAATGCCTCCTGGCTTGGTGGCCATCTGTAAGCCCGGGGGGCCCCATAATCTTCTATCACCCAGGGGCCCCATGAGTTGTCAGTCCACCCCTGCCCCCAGCATATGTTTCAGGGCCAACAATAACATTAAGTATGTGCCAGGACCAGCAATAACCCTCAACATATGTCCGGGCCAGCAATAACCCCCAACATGTTTTAGAGCAAAAAATGATGACCACTAACAATAACCCCCAACAAGTGTCAAGACCAGCAATACTAATCTCCATCAAGTGTCAGGGTGAGTAATGATAATGCCCAAATTCCCTTCTGCCCAACCCCCAACTCAGTCCTCCCATAATGAAAATATACCATGTAATGGAAAAAATATCTGTCTCTGCTTCACTTTAGATCTATAAATGTGGTCTTTCACCGATTTGCATCTCGGGAAAAAAAGGTGCTTCAATTGGGCAAATTCTTTATATTGCAACAATGAACAATGTGGCAGATCTGAGAAATTCAGTAGATTTAAAGCATTAGCATATTGTAAATAATTATCAGCACAAGATGAGATGGTAACACGGCCAAGTTCATTCCATCACTGAAAGAGTAAATTGTTATATAATCAGACTTCTGTGGCCAAAACATACATTTTAATTTTGTAACATCAGCATTGTAATAGCAATATGAACAATAAATATAACAATTCAATTTAAGCCCACTTGAATTGTTATATTCTTCTTTCTTTCATGTTTGAGTGCTACCTGTCTGTTTGTCATCTTTTTCAACAACTTCCTGGATTCCCTTCGCACTTTGCAGTATATCCTCTGTCGTTTAATTTTAATTTCTAAGGACTACATATCCCATGGTACCTTGCTACCTGTAAGCAGTGATTTTGTATGGACTCTGCCTCCTGAAACTCCTCCTCTCTGCACCTCTGTAGTTCAGAAGACAAGCTCTGTGAAATATGTGACACAGCTCTGTGACGTTGGTGTCAGTACTAGGATCCTTTTAGGACCCAGCACAACTCACCTGACACAGCCTTTGCTTGGGAAAAAACAGTGATTGGCCAGCTCACCTTTAAATCACCTGTATCATCATCCAATCAGTGCTCGTGATAGAGTTACCTTTGTGTGCCACTGTTTGAATCAGCTGATATCTGCTCTGTGTCTTTCGTGCATGACCCGGCTCATTTGACCCTGCTTTTTTCACTTCTGATTCGGTACCATTTGGACTCTGATCTAACTGTGTATGACCCAGCTTGCCTAGACTACGCTTTGCCTGATTCTACTATAGTACCTTCATCTGCAGCGGTGAACTACAAGCACCAGCCAACATTCATCTGCAGTGGTGAACTACAAGCACCAGCCAACATCCATCTGCAGCAGTGAACTACAAGCACCAGCCAACATCCATCTGCAGCGGTGAACTACAAGTCCCAGCTGACCTGCTCTGCTTAGACCTGCTCATGGTATGTGCTCTTGTTCTTGAACTGTTTGCATAATCAGCACACCTGAACTGTTATCTGCGCCTAGCCTGACAGTTGGTTCTGGCACTGTGTATGGCTCTGTGAAGAAAAAACAGAAAAGCGCCTCTGTGCAGTATTTATTGTACAATAACAAGTAGTCAAACAAACACTCACATAAAAGTAAGGAAAGGTAGGCTCATCTGGGAAAAGGACCCCCCCGGGGAACAGTCCTCAACGCCTTCGGTCTAAGGATACACCTGCCACGATGGCCGCGGTGAATCAGGAAGAAGCTGGCAAGTCCTGAGTTGTTCCGGGTAAGCATGATGGAACTAGCTTGAAGCGCAGCGCCAAAAGGCATGTAACGTCATTGAGGTAGTGTGAAGCTATTACGGAACATGTGCGCTCCATTCTCAAGTGAAGGGGAGAGGGGCAGGTTTAAATGCTCGGCACAGCGAGAGCCAAATACCAATTAGCAGAAAAGAGCCACTAAAAAGCTGTTCTCTTGGATACAATTAACAGCATATTTATAATTTAAACAAGCAATAAAACATGTTATGCAAAAAAATTTTAGTGGCTGTATTATGCTAATTGGTAATTTACTGTGCAGAGCATTTAAACCTGTATCTCTCCCATCTTTGTATCACTTGAGAAAGGAGTGGGCATTCTCTGAAACGCGTTGTGGTTCTCCCCTCACCTCAGTAATGTCACACACCCATTGGCGCTGCGCTTCAAGCTGGTTCTATCAGGCTTACCCGGAACAACTCAGGACTTGCCGGCTTCTTCCTGATTCACTGCGGCCATCGCGGCTGGAGAAAGGAGGCTTTGAAGACTGTTCCTCGGGGGTTCATTTTCCTAGATGAGCCTACCTTTCCTTACTTTTATGTGAGTGTTTACTTGACTACTTGCTATTGTACAATAAATATTGCACCTAGAGGCGCTTTTCTGTTTTTTCTTCATATTGCATATTGCGTTTTCTTCACTCCAGAGAAAAGTGCGTGCCTTCCATTCAAGATCCATCATTAAGACTTGTCATCCATTCCTCTATGGACTTTTTAATTCTCTCCTCCTCTGCCCTGGACTTTTTATACTGATTTCCTTTTATTACATGCAATTTAAAAAATCACCCTGAGCGCTAGCATTTCCATTGTTCTGTGTATGGCTCTAGCCGTCCATCTAGTACATCCTGATGATGTAATCCCTGACATCCGAGCTTGCTATCGCTCCGTCCATTGGCCCAGGCCCCAGTGACGTCAATTCTGGCTTTGAGTCTGCTGGCCGTGTCCCCACTCTGGAGTATATGCCAGCATCCTGGCCTCAGTTCAAACACTTTGGCAGTCAGTGACAGCCCTGGCGACTCTTCTCTGTACCATCCCCATTATGAGGGCAGGAGTCAACAACAGGCTAAAAGGCTTACAAGACATCTGTTTGGGTAGGATCTACTATATGCATATTGGTGTTACCACCCAGCTTATGTACAGATGAATCATCAGATGTTTTTAATTTTTTTACTTTCTTTATGCACTGAGATTATTCCAATTAAATTAATATTAGTTCTATGGCCCAGATTCACAAAGACTTACGCCGACGTATCTTTATATATGCCGCGTAAGTCCATGGATGCGGCGTCGTATCTATGCGCCTTATTCTTGTAATAAGATACGCCTGAATTCTGGCTCCATCCGACCGACGTAAGTCTCTGACGCCGTCGTATATTGGGCGCATATTTACGCTGGCCGCTAGGGGCGCTTCCATTGTTTTACGCATCGAATATGTAAATGACCTAGATACGCCGATTCACAAACGTATTTGCGCCTGTCGCAGTAAGCTACGCCGTTTACGTAAGGCGTACGTCCGGCGTAAAGATAAACCACCAAATAGCTGGTCTAAGTCATGTTAGGGTATGGACTTCGGAACTGCCGTCGGATTTTACGTTGTTTACGTAAGTCGTACGTGAATGGGGCTGGGCGTAGGTTACGTTCACGTCGTAGGCATTGAGCTGGCGTATCTTAGGGAGTAAATTTGTGATTCTGAGCATGCGCACGCATGCGCCGTTCGTTCGGCGCTTCATTTACATGGGGTCACGATTCATTTTAATACAACACGCCCACTACCTGCCTACTTTGAATAAGGCGGGCTTACGCCGGCCCATTTACGCTACGCCGCCGTAACTTACGGAGCAAGTGCTTTGTGAATACTGGCCTTGCCTCTCTGTTACGTTCGCGTAGCGCATATGAGATGCGCTACGCCGGCCAAAAGATGCGCCCTCTACGTGAATCTGGGCCTATGTGTCTAACTGAATTTTATTCATAAGACATTGCATGTATAATCACAGGAGGAAGATAAAAAAATTGCACTTTATTCAGTTCTAAGCGTTTTTTGGAAATTATTAGATGCACAGGAAATTACACACAATTCAAGGAAGTAAATGTGCAGGATTCGTCACAAAGTTATAGCAAACTATAGATAGCAAACTTCAAGAGCATTAATAGGACATGGCTAAAAAAATTAAATGCAATGTGGAAACTAATATATGATTTGACATTTTGACCATAGATACACTTAGAGGAAACATTTAAGTTAACTATAGACAATGGAGAAAAAAATCCTGGCATGCAGCCATAGCTATCAAAAATATTGATTAGAAAAAGATTGTAATGTGCAACATACAAAAGGTATACTTATTCTGTATACAGTATATAAACAACTGATATGCAGTACCTGTACAGCAGTTTATTCTTGCATACTCTACCAGACTTTACACTGTAAACTGCTATGGGCTGCTATGGGCTGACATTCACTATAAGAAAGGATGCCATGAATCTCTAGGGAGTGAGTTGGGAGGGAAATTCCAAGCAGTAGCCCGGAAGATGAGGGATGTGGATTTGAGTCATTTATATACATTAGTCACCCGTCTCTCAGTTCAGCCATCCCTCTTCCTCCGTTGTCAAGGAACTGCCCTTTTTTTAACTTTGTATATCCAGAATGATTTCAGCTTCATGTGCAAACTGTTTTATTCTGAAGTATGAGAAAAATATATAGGACTGCAAAACTTTCATGGTTTCACATTCTTTACTTGCACATATCCAGGAATGTATTTTTTGTCAGTTTTTATTTGGATAGTGAAAAAGCATATCCACCCATATACAGTACTGTATATGCCATTCCCCACCCATTCCCAATATTGTTTTTTAAGATTCAGATACAAAATACAATCATCATTTTTGGTTTTCCATTTTTATCATATGCTCTTTAAGATAATAAAAATGCAGAACTAGTTAATTTTTTTAAGTTTTCAAAGGAATCTATCACATGAATGTAGCAAATCCAGGTATAAATTGTGTACCTGGTAAAAACTTACCATTATCCATAGACTGCTATTATAAGTGAGTCTTAGGTGGAATGAGCAGAACCGGGTTGGTTGCCTTTTCTCTAAAACTCATTGAATGTCTTGACTGTAAAACAGTTTTGCTAGTTATGGAGTCCTTCAATTGGCGAATCAAGACAAAGATCAGGAGAATCAGCAAAAACAGCAAAAAAAAGAATAAGGCTACGTAGACTAAGAAAGTTGGATCCCAGACCATGGCAATGCCGGAAAGCACTTTCCTGTCCACCGTTCCATGGAGTAAATTGATTTATATGGAATGGTTGTCATTTGATTAAATTATTTAAAGTAAGTAACAAATCCAGTTCCATCTACACTAGACAACATACGTCCAGTTGGCTTCTTGAAAGTCTTCTCTATTGCTGTGAGTTCAGCATCTTCGTAAAAGGGGTGTGTGTCACTGATCCCTGCATGGAATAGTTTTAATTAAATATTTTTTATTAAGGAATTCATTGGCAAACACATAAAATGCCCACAGGCAGGCTTTAGCAAGGACACGTTGTCGTTTTTTACTACCGTAGCAGTGGAGAGACATCTGTCAGCATTCGAGTGGCTGCCCTTTCAGATCTGAGGATCTCATATGCCGTAGAAAATGTATTCTGAGATTTGCAGCTATTAGTGCTCACACAGTGGACAGTGCTGCAAATGTGAGACAACGTATTGTGCTATGCAGAGTTGTAGCACCTTACCTTGTTTCAAATAATGCTTCATACTACATTCAGCTTGCTATGTAATGCTCTCTGGAGCGTTACATTTTATAATGGAATGTTACAGAGGTAATAAGTCTGGGTACCGTTCATGTAAAGTTTAGCGTATTGATATAGCTTAAAGCTGTCATTGAAAAAAATGGTAACATTACTGAAAATTAAAAAAGTATTGAAAAGTAAAAATGTAACCTATTACTCGTATGTTTAGTCTAACAATATTAGGATTATATCTCTCAACAGTCCTCACCCTCACCCTTCAGTCTCCACATGCATTACTAATTTACTTTTTACTTTTATTAGTATGGCTGTCATACTACTTCTCAAACTCAATGCTGGCGAATTGAGAAAATTGTGAAGCGGGGGGGGGGGGACGACTATCCGTGGCCCCTGGGAATCTCTTGGCCCTTTGATAAAAAAATATATATATAAAAAAGAAAAAAAGAAAAAGAAAGAAAATAATTTGTATAAAAAAAAAAATGTTTTTATAAAACAAAGGGGGGTTGCCATCCGGGGCCCTGGGGACCTCTGGGCCCTTTAATAAAAAAAAAATACATATGTATATATATAAAAAAATAAAAAAAGGGGGGTTGCCATTCGGGCCCCTGGGGACCTCTGGGCCCCTTACAGATGTACTGCCTGTACCCCCCTGATGGCGGCCTTGATCACGATCAATAACACAACTATCATTTCCTACCCTCTAGGTTCTAGGTGTGATCTTCGACTCCTGGTGTTCATTTCAGCCCCAAATCTTGTCACTGTCCGAATCTTTCCTCCTTCACCTCAACAACATTTTCAAAATACAGACATGACTGACAACACCTCAAGCTACTAATTCACTTTCTCTGTATCTCTGGCCTTGACTATTGCAGCTGCCTCCTTAAAGGCCTACCGGCAATGCCCGTTATCATTAACACCGCTGCCAGACTTATCAGGCTAATCAACCATTCAGTGCCCTCTGCCACTCCCTCCAATGGCTTTGGCACGCTTATTGAATACAATTTAAAATAATAACAGCAACATACAATATCATCCACACCTCTGTCCTGAATTACATCACCAATCTCTTTTTAAAATATCATCTAAAATGTCCTCTTCGCTCCTGTCTGCACCTCCTGATCTCTAGCTTCTTCATTACCTCCTCCTATACTTGCTTCCAGGGTTTCACAGAGTCTCTCCCTTCCTCTAGAATCATCTACCCCAAAGGGGAGTTCCAGGCATTTTTAATGTTTATTAAAAGTCTGCAGCTACAAAAAGTGTAGCTGCTGGCTTTTAATAAACATGCACTCAACTGCTCCACGGTCCAGCGACGCGCCGGCCGGAGCTACGCTCCAATCCGTCCCTCTCCGGCCGGCATCCTCGTTGTTAGTGTGGGCACCCGGCCGTGACAGCTTTCGGCTTCACGGCCGGGCACTCACTGCGCATGCGCGAGCGTCGCTGCGCCCTGTGATTGGTCATGCGATCGCCTGGGACCTGTCACGTGTCCCAGGCGATCGCCTACAGGGAGGGGCCGCCAAAAGGCGATATGACGTATCGCCTTAGCGGTCCCTGGGCGGAAGGAGGAAGTGGGAGAGGATGTTTCACTCCTCCTGAAGCCCCCACTCCCCTCCTCCAAGTGAAGCACACAACCCAGTACGTGTGCACTCATATGTTGTCCTACTACCAAATCTCGAAAAACACCTTCTGCTATTACAGTTACCCGTGTTGCGTCAGAGGGGGGCGGGGTTGCCCATACATGTCACTGGGTAACCCCGCAGCGTTTCCCCGTTGCATCAGATGGGGCGGGGTCACCCACGCACGTGACAGATGGCCCGCCCTCAGCTATTTAAGAGCTGTCACAGCGGGAGAGCGTCATTCGGCAGGTGGCTTCCATGGAGGCAGGATCGTGTCAGCGTTTTTTATCTCTCTGTATCCTCCGCTCGAGAATGGATTACATCACTGGAATTATTTTTTTATTTTGAATAATGCTTCTAGAGAGCATCTTCAGTGACATATGCAGGAGCTGCCATGTTGGGAGAGGCTGGAATGCCTGACAGGGGCAATGGCTCATTCCGGTCGGCTGCCTCAGGTCTCAGGGAAGGCTGGTATCATGTAGGCATGTGTAGAACCCCCAGATTCAGATGGTGACACTTAAGTGCCCCTTTTTCCTGCCCCTGAACCCCTTTTATGGGGATACATAGTCCTAAGCCCAAAAGCAGAGGTACAGGTGCATCAACTGCTGAGCCTAGTCTGGCAATAAACAAATGCCTGCTAATCTCAGCCTGATGCTGAGTAGGTGTCTTAGTAGGCCTGAATCCAATCCACACAGGTGCATACGTGCCTCAAACAAGCTGCTGTGTCCCTTGCTTACAGGTCTCTTGGTGTCTGAGGTTTTTAAACAACACCCGCCCTGCGACTGCGCTGTACATCGCTGTGCATGCCGCACGTGCACGCTGATGGCAACCATGCCCCCCTCCCCCTGCTGCTTCAGTTATAGAGAAAAGCACGCTCACCATGCGCCCGCATAGGAGGAACAGCGGCGAGCGGGGGAGAAGGTGGGAAGAGAGGACCTCATCCAGGGGGGACCGCCGTGGGACCCCCTTAGCATTTTGTGGCAGAGCCTGAAGCGGAAGAGGTGAGCAGATCAACAGACCAGCTACACTGAGCTTTCATCTTGGAGAGCATGTAACTAAAAACACCAGGTATGTCTCTTTACTCCCTCTAGTGGTGGAAACCAGGTAAGACATGCAACTCCTCACAGAAGAGAACCCCATCAATTTCTCAGGCTTGTCTTCACTTACCTTATCCCCACCGCAGGATACTGCTGAAGATCAGCCAGATCCAACCTTCATCCATCACAGCGGGTAGTGTTGTGCCAACCTTCAGGGTTCTGGGTTCCTACTTAAAAGAGGCCTCTTCCCTGGACCTGTAAGGCACTCTACCAGAAACCTTTGGGCATTTTTTAATACGTGTCCAAAGTGCTGGATCCCAGAATCCAGTCCTACAAGAGAGACATTACAGACAAAACCTTGCTCTTCCACGAGGCCCGGGTACCATCCATTTTGGCGTTTTTCTCTGGCCACCACGTGGAATCCTTCCTCCATTACCTGTGACTCCTTGTAGGCCGCTTGGTAACTTTTCCCCTATTGTTCGTCCCTCCTTGGCGGAAGGTTTACCTGAGATCCTCGGGAATTTCATTATTAATGGAAACTTTGGTCTAAACTATCCCTGTTAACACTAACCAATTGGCAATAGCCACTTTATTACAACATATCAATATATAGAAAAAAATTTAGGGTATATTTTTGTATACTGTTGGTCCATCCATATACAATTTCAAACTAATACAATTTGTATGGAGGCATCAACAATGCATCCTATAATAACGCCCTTGATGCTTCACTATAGGTGCTGATCGTACCCTCATATTTGGTGGGACTCCAGTTATGAATACTGTTCCTATAACACAGTTGATTGGTAACTATATATTCTTGTTTTCTAACCATTGGGCATACACATAGGTATAGAATTTAAATTCATTACTTATTCCATTACAGCAAACTATAAATCCTCTGAAGAAGATCCCGCATCAGGGATCAAAACACGTCAGAAATTTAACATATACAGATGTCCTTGTTATGTACAACTGTAATTTCAATGTGTTTGTAACTGTATGTATGCATTTTTATTCGTGTGACTGGAGATTCAAAAAAATGTTTTTTTATTATCATAACTGTGTCCAAATATACATATCTAATAAACCCTTTTAATATATAATTTTGTAATTGTTGGAATTGTCGCTGCTAAAAAAAAACACTGGGGAAAAATTACCTTACCGATTGTATAGCTTCTTAA
Organism: Rana temporaria; assembly: GCF_905171775.1. Taxonomy (NCBI): domain Eukaryota; kingdom Metazoa; phylum Chordata; class Amphibia; order Anura; family Ranidae; genus Rana; species Rana temporaria. The sequence continues at coordinate 492,659,765 of NC_053489.1, forward strand.
CCCCCACAGGGATCCTCAGCATAGCTTCTTCTTAGTACATTCTTAACCGTGACCAACACCTTGAAACACTGGTGAAAAAACTGAGGTACTCTCTGTAACGGTCAGGGGTTAACACCGTTTACGAATTACGATATTCCATTCCACCAACCCAAGACAGCTTATCCGACAATCCACAATCCAGCAGAAACGATCCATAAGAATTTCCCAGAAGAAAGACAAGACACAAGCTCTGTTCTTTCTGGTTCAAACAAATGAATATTTTAATGGTACACTCAGCTTGTTATATACAGTTGAAACTAAGAGTGGACAAAGACTCAACTCCACCCACCACTTTACACATTCTTTACACTACCATTAGGTAGTGAATCATAAAGTACTTCCAGTAGTCACTCTTCTGTAGGCCATCACCATGAAGGTACAAACTCTCACCTGACAGCTCTTTCTGGTTCTAGACGCCACCCCATGGATGACACCATCAATTCAATCTAGTGATAACAAAATCTTTCTGGTAATGATATCTGACAAACACCATTATCTAGCTATATTCATTAGATGGTTGTTGGATGTGCAGCTACAATCCTTATACTAAGTTTTATTATTTATGGCCATTATGGAAAAGGACAGTGTTGTGCACATTTCAAGAGAGTTATAAAAGTCAAACTGGGACAATCATCCCTGACCAGCGGTGGGGCCTTCAACACCGTCTGTCTTCCACATAGAATGCCATTTTAACTTCCTAACTATGGCGTTTTAAAAAACAATTTACACCTTCTGCCATGGAAATTATAGGTTTATCACCTGTGAGGACTTCCTGATGCCAAGGATGGGATTACGTTACTAGAACAGCATGGTTCTCCAATTTCACATCTTTCATCCTATTCCTGGGCAATCAACTTCTGCCTTGGTGAATGGTCAAGGTGTCTGTGCTACCTATGTTATTATTATTATTATTATTATTATTATTATACAGGACTTATATAGCGCCAATAGTTTGTGCAGCGCTTTACAACATACGTTGGTATAAATGAAGTGGCTTGAATAAGCTACAAAATATCTTCAACTTTACAGAACAAGTCCAGTTAAATGTGACTTACTTACTACTACTATATATACCACAACCTGTGTAAATGAAAACCTTCAGGTCTTGTACACACGACCGAACATGTCTGCTGAAACTGGTCCGCGGACCAGTTTCCGCGGACATGTTCGGTCGTGTGTAGGGCCTACCGGACAATTTTCCGGCCTAGCGGACAGGTTTCCAGCGGACAAAAGTTTCTTAGCATGCTAAGAAACATGTCCGCTGGAAAGCTGTCCGTCGGTCAGTACGACTAATCGGACATGTCCGCTGGCCCGAAATCCCACGAATGCGTCGAAGTGATTCAACGCATGCGTGGAAGCATTGAACTTCCTGGTGCGCGCACGTCGCCGCGTCATCGTCGCAGCCACGTCACCGTGTATTCTGTCCGCGGGGAATTTGGTCTGATGGTGTGTACACACATCAGACCAAATGATCCCAGCGGACATGTCCAATGAAAACGGTCCGCGGACCGTTTTCATCGGACATGTTTGGTGGTTTGTACGAGGCCTCACAGGCATGATAGAGGAAAACCAGAGGAATTCCCGATAACTCTGGAACAACTGGAGAGATCTACTATAAAGTGATATCCCTCTCTATCATTGGTATCTTGGGTATTCATTAATAGGGGAAAATCAGTAAGAAAATGCACAGCAAACTTTAACAATAGATTGTTTGGTAGGTAGATTTGAAAATTAAAGATGAATGTGGATTTTTCAGTACTAAATCATTTGTTTTATTTTATCAATTCTTATTCTAATTTCTATAAATTTAAAAAAAAATCCATATCCTGGATTATACTGAGTCCCTCGCAAGTGGAACCCAAGCATATGGATACGATAACATGATTTCTTAATCATATCTTGTATACCCTCCGCCTACAGTTGGTGAGTTTTTTTTTTTTTTTTACTTTAATACAATTCATACATTCCATACAGACATCTCTCCTGTATATATATTTCTTCATATGTATTTAATTGTTTATTATTATTTTTATTTGTTTTTAAACAAATTATATGTTTTCCTTGTTTTTTCCTTTCATAAAATGTATATACACCACTGGCGCAATGCAATAGTGTGATGTACAGGACTGCTCCTTTTGTAAAGTCTGGTCTGTTTTTTTATGAAAATGCATTTTTTGTTGCGAAAAATGTATGTTTGGCACCAATTTATAACATGTGCTGATCCCTTCACAACAAATGAGTAAACTTCCGGTCAATATATATGCTAAGGGACCATAGAAAACCTCGGGCTCCATCTGCACACTTAGGTAGCAGTAGTGCCACATGGTGCCAGAGGGTCAGCGCACTATAAGGCACAGAACGCGATATACTCTTATTTTTATTTAACATCTAAACTTAGTAAAGATGAACTCGATCAAATTAGGGTCCATACAATAGAGCAATGAGGCTTCGGTCTTCCGAACCTACCAAAAAATGCCCGTGGTCATGTGATCGGTCTCATTCAGGACACCACCTGCTATAAAAGGATAGGAAGTGTAGCAAGATGGCCACTCCAGATGACGTCTTCAATGACGAAATGCATAGGGAGGAGTTACTGAGCGTCTTTGCGTCACTTCCAGTCAGGGCTGTGGATCCTGTATTGTCCCGGGGGTTCTTATATTTTTAAACTGGCTTGTCATATTCAGATCGAATGTGAGTATATCTCCACTGTTTTTTGGACATAATAAAAAGATTTAAGCAGTATTATGCTATGGGCACTTTCTCTTTCTGATATTCTCTGTCTCTTATATGTAAATTGGAAATAAGCATACTGAGGATCCATAGAGTGCTGCACAATGGCCAATACTGTGAATGCACAATACCCCTGTGTGGGGTGAGCAAATTTGGTGAGTGCATTTCCACTAGGGGCACTATAAAAAGAGCACCAGCACTACAAATGGAAGAACACATGAAAAGTCACTTTTTTTCTGAAGAGCACCAGTCACTTTATTTACTTTTTGGAATATATGTTTTGCAAGGAAGTTTTTCTTTTATACTGTTTGATGGACTGCAACTACACATATGAACTGCACTAATATTTTAAATGTTATATTTCAATGTTATATATCTAATGCAGGGGGTGTAACACATATGCACTTGAAACACTTATCTCTTTAAGATTTTTATTCAAAAGTTGCAGCACAGAAGAAAACACATTTATTACTTTTTTGGTATACCAATTTTTATTTACTCATGATGTCAATTGTTAGCACTTTAAAACACTCAAATCCTCATAAATTATCCAATTTTCCCAAATACGCTGCCACTTTTTGGCTCTATAAGAACAGCGCCACACCTAATTAATTCTTGTACTCCACCTAGGTGGTTGTATTTGTAGGGGCAGCAGTTTTTGTTTCTAAAGCCGCGTACACACGACCGTTTTTCGGGTTGTAAAAAATGACGTTTTTAAGGGTCTAGAAAAAACAACGTTTTTTCCAACCCGATCATTAAAACGGCCTTGCCTACACACGATCGTGGGAAAAAAATTCTCTAGCAAAGAGCGGTGAAGTACAACACGTACGACGGCACTATAAAGGGGAAGTTCCATGCGGATGGCGCCACCCTTTGGGCAGCTTTAGCTGATTTTGTGTTAGTAAAAGACGATTCACGCTTTTCTGTCTGTTACAGCGTGATGAATGTGCTTACTCCATTACGAACGCTAGTTTTACCAGAACGAGCGCTCCCGTCTCATTACTTGCTTCTGATCATGCGTGTTTTTTTCACGTCGCTAAAGCCCACACACGACCATTTTTTACGACGTAAAACACGACAAAAAATGAAAAATTAGAGCATGTTCGAAATTTTTATTGCCCATTTTTTACATCGAGAAAAATGCTCTGGAGCCCGCACACGATCGTTTTTGATGACATTAAAAAAAATTATATTTTTTACAACCCGAAAAACGGTCGTGTGTACGCGGCATCAAACTCATTGCACGGAACAATATACAATAACTTCAAATATGTTATTAAATTAAATTATTCTCATACAATGTCTAAATGAATGTATGGAAGAGCCCTGGGGCCATCATAAAAAAAGAAAAATACAAAATTCTGAGTTTCAAAGACAGAATTCTGAGATTAAAATACAGAATTCTGTATTTCAAAGTCAGAATTCTGAGATTAAAAGTCAGAATTCTGCAAATATCTCCTAAACCTTTTAGGTTTGGGAGATATTTGTTGTACCTACAGGTAAGCCTTAATATAGGCTTACCTGTAGGTTAAAGTGGTTGTAATAGGTATAATATGTTAGTATGCATCGCATACTAGCACATTATGTGAAACTTACCTGAAAACAAAGCCCTCTAGCCCTCCCTCCAGCGATGTAATTGCTGGAGGCAGCATCCATCTTCATCTTCTAAGTGAATGTGGTAAAACTCTGCTGATTTCCATCATCCAGTCAAGTGTAAACAACAATTTTTTTTTTCCATGCATCTGATTGGGTATTCTTCACAAAGCGAAGCTCCACCACACCAATTAGGCTCTGGGAAAAATTAGTGCAACTGCACTTCCAAAGTGCACAGTCTATTTGCCTTTAGTAAATCCACCCCGTTGTGTACCTCTCCATTTAAATGTTACCCCTTATCAGGGCTTTTTTTCTCAGAGAACAGTTGCAGGTACTGCTCCCCACCGACCTCTGAACACCATCCCTTTGTTCCACCCCCTACCCATCTCCCAGTACTGCCCCTTTTAGAGAATACAGAACCAAATATAATTTTTGGTGCAAAGTAGTTTGTGTGGAATTTGTTAATGAAAGGAAGTGAAATAGGTCCCATCCAGCAGCAACAATAGATCCCTCCAGCAACTTTAGACCCATAGCAACAATAGATCCCTGCCAACAAAATACACCACCAGCAACAATTGATGTCCCAGTAGCAATAGACTCTCAAGCACACCCCAGCACTCCTTGGCATTATATACATTCAGTGCTGGAGGTACTGCGTCCGTGTTCCTGCTAAAAAAAAGCACTACCACTAATGATACTGGTCTCTTTTGTAGTGTTAAATATATATGCTGTTGAGCATTTACCCCCCGCGCCACACCTATGTGATTATACTGTATATGTAGCACGATCCCCTAAGTGACTGCTTGCAATTACCTGCTCATCTGCACTGCTATGACCTGGTGAACATTCCAACCCACCTGACACTCTGGGTTTAGACATCCTTGTAAATAAAACAACTCTGTGTATTTATGTTCTGATAATATTTACTTGAACCAATTGGAGAGATATTGTCACAAAAAGGAGGTGATAGATCTGCTGAGTTTTAGGCAACAGCGCCAAATCAGAAAAGGAATTCCTCTGAATGACACAAGGCAAAATATTAACAAATGAACAGTATGTTATACACACTTCCTTAAAGAAATAATATTATCCACTAAAAGGATGAATACAGCTAACAAATTATACTGACACTTTGCAAAAGATGGAACCTGGCCAGCCTATAACTGTTACCCCAATGAGAGATCAGGCCTAGAAGTAATAGCCCTTGTATCAGTAATAGCATTAATGTCCCCTTTGCAGATCTGATAGTCTTCACCGGTAAGTATGAGATTTTTTTACTGCAATCTGATTAGGTGTAGTGGCAAGCAATAGGTTTCTTGTAGTGAGAAAGGCTAAAGATGTCTAAGCACAGTGTTCAAATAGGTTCAGTAGAGTATTGCTAGGGTAGAAATGTCTGTGCAAAGTGTCCCAGTCAAACCGTGACAAAGGATGGGTAAAGGTTGGGCAATTGCCCTCTCACCAACAACCAGGCCGATATGATGCCTTCCAAACAGTAACTCGTGTAGTGACACTTGTGCAGCGGATCCACCATCGCGATCTCCCGGTGTGCAGCTTGGTACACTGACTGGCAGGCGACTGGAGTGGTGCTGGGTGGATGTCCGATGACAAATGGCAAAGCTAGTCCCCTCTGGTACAGGTTGGAGCCTGGTAGGCCACGGCCCCTCTCTCCACGAAGAGAGTTCCACGCTTCTTTTATAGCTACTCCCAGCAAAGATCCCTGGGATATGTAGTCCAGGCACTTAATCATGCAAAGCAATTATCAGTCGGGAGAACTACTCATCCCACAATACCTTTTCTTTGGCACACAAATATGATGTCACCTGTTACACTGATCACTAGAGGGACATACAATGCATGGAAATGCCAGAGTACTTTACAATTGTAGTCATATTTCTACATATATTATATACTAAGGCAGCTGATGTCATAACTAAAAAAGTAATGCTTGATAAACACACTGAATGAATTCCGTGCCTAAACAGCGCTTGCTATTTTGAATGCAATCCTATATATACTGTGATAATTTATTAAACCATATATTGTTGAAAAAGTGTCAATTTGTGAAATTAAATAAATTAATGTAATATATGTAATCCTGTGACTAATAAATAATACAAGAAGTGTTCTAGTCCATGTATCAAAAACAAACTCTGTGCAGAGATATTGTAACCAACACTGATGGGATCTAGTATGATAAGGTAACAATGAAAAAAAAATGTAGGATGGGGGTTGGTTGATCAAGCTGTCTTTGTTCCCGTGTAGACAATTCCAATAGGTGTAACAGGAGTCCTGACCGCACACACCCATGCTATTCACACATTTTTTTTCTGCATGACTTCCAAAAAAGACAGGCTAAACATTGGGATCTGGGTCCCTACTCACCGGCACACACACCGCTCTCTGGTGTCTGTACTGAGAGAGGGGGGTGTCTGTACTACGGGGGGCAGGTGTCTGTACTGAGAGAGGGGGGTGTCTGTACTGAGGAGGGGGTGGTCTGTACTGAGGAAGGGGGGGTCTGCACCGAGGGGGGTGTCTATACTGGAGGGAGAGGGGGTCTGTACTGAGGGGGGTGACACCATTTCTTTTTGCACCAGTGCCACCTGCCAGTGCCAATTAGTGCCACCTGCCATCCAGTGCCAACTAAAGCCATCCAGTGCCACCTGCCAATGCCATCCAGTGCAACCTGCCAGTGCCAATTAGTGCCACCTGCCAGTCAGTGCCAACCAGTGCCACTTGCCAGTTCCACCTGTTAGTGCCACCTGCCAGTGCCATCTGCCAGCGCCATCTGCCAATCAGTGCCACCTGCCAGTGCTAACTAGTGCCACCTGCCAGTGTCAATTAGTGCCACCTGCCAGTGCCAATTAGTGCCACCTGCCAATCAGTGCCATCTGCTAGTACCATCTTTCAGTGCAACCTGCCAGTGCCAATAAGTGCCACCTGCCAATCAGTGTCATCTGCTAATGCCATCTTCCAGTGCCAATTAGTGCCATCCAGTGCAACGAGCCAGTGCCACCTGCCAAAAAAAAAAAAATCGGCCTAAAATATTGGCCACAAAAATCGGCATCATATATCAGCCATCGGCCGTCCCGATTTCTAAATATCGGCATCGGCCAGAGAAAAACCCATATCGGTCAACCTCTAGCTGGCACCACTCTGGAGACCTGGAGACTGCTAGCAGGGATAAGAGGTGGTGTGCAGTTGGTATCACTGCACATGGAACAGGAGCCGGTACTACGGAGGAGGCATCGGCTTATGCGGATCTTGCTCCCTACTCTACAGCTCCATTTTTACAAGTACTCCCTCTGCATTGCACTCTGTTTGATGCTCTGGAATGGCAGGTCAGCAAGCCCAGACCACGATCTACCAGTCACTTGTCCATAATCTACTGGTAGATTGCCATCTACAGGTTGCTGACCCTCCGCTGTAGATGGTACAGGAGATGCAAATGGCCAATTGGAATAGGTAGCTGGACACTTTTTATAGCAGTAAATCGATCTTTTGGTTGCCAGGTAGGGAGTCATTATTTGGTCTTTTTAATCTATTCCACACTTTTAATTAAATGGTTGTAGTCATGTATATAATGAGGTTTTTGCACCAGACCATGCCTTCCTTGAATCTCGACTGGGGTGTCTTTCTGGATGGAAAAAGGAAATACACATCCTGCTTCTCCGTCCATTTTAGGGTCAAACTTGCTGACTCCCCCCTTTTTTGCTTAGGGTTGCACTGTCTACAGAGTGCAGAGTTCAGGGCTGCACTGTCTACAGAGTGCAGAGTTCAGGGCTGCACTGTCTACAGAGTGCAGAGTTCAGGGGGCCCCGAGAGCCAGGAGGCGTTTGTGTTTACAAGTGATTGCAGGGAGCGGGTGCGGCTGTAAAACTGGGTGCAAGGGCCACACGACAAGTCCTGGCAGGCCATATGTGGCTTCTGACTGAAAGCTATCAAATCTAAGTACCCGCTCAACCACCCACCAAAAGAAAAAAAGTTCCAAAACAAGAAGAGGAGGCAGAGAAGGACATAAAGCAGAATGTCTCATTAGGGTGAAGTTCCCCTTTAAAGAGGAACTGCAGAAGATTTAATAGAGAGATGAAAAAAATGACTGGAGGTCCACTATCAGTACATTATATTGAGAGGTGTCCCTCTGTCTCCTCAGGAAGCAGGGAGTTACACAAGGATTCTTGGCAATCATTTGCCCTGGTTACTGCACTTCAAACTGTGAACATCGTATATTTTCTCTTTGAAGCTGGACTATATTTAGAACAAAGGAATGAATAATTTCCAGTACACCAGAAAATCGAAGAAAGTCTGCAGCTACGTCGAATGAGCTCTAGCTGCAAATAATTTTATTTTTGTTGAGCTTCAAGAAAATGTCTTCCAAGAAACCTTCCACGGAAAACATGCCCGTCTGTCATGTCGTTAATGGCAGCGCATGCGCACTAATATTCCCGTGTGACAGCTAGGGTGTAGATGTGGGAGGAGCGCGTGTTCAGTCGGCGCTCTGTGATGACGTAAGGGAATGCGCCCATAACTTGTGAAGTATGGTTCCCGCATGTGCACTGTATTGATGTATACAGTGAATGAACTCAGCGAATCAAGACTTGTGTAATTGTGTGAGGCGTCAGTATGAGGGACACACCGCTATCCAACTGCGAGAGGGCTTTCCTGCTCCAGGCAATCAGTGAGAGTAAGGTACGAGCAGTCTACACTGCATTCAGAAATAGGCACCACCTGAGGATGCTTATACATATCTAACCCTAAACCACCTCATCTGCGGAAGGTTTTACCCCCCTTTGTGACCAGGCCATTTTTTTTTAACTATTCTGCACTGTCATGTACCCAAATGAAATGTATATCACTTTTTTCACATAGAGCTTTTTTTTTTGGTGATATTTCATCAGCACTGGGCTTTTTGTTATTTAAACGAAAAAAAAAAAAAATTTGATTTATGATTGTTAACCACTTGCTTACTGGGCACATATACCCCCCTCCTGCCCAGGTGAAATTTCAGCTTCCGGCACTGCGTCGCTTTAACTGACAATTGCGCGGTCGTACGACGTGGCTCCCAAACAAAATTGACGTCCTTTTTTCCCCACAAGTAGAGCTTTCTTTCGGTGGTATTTGATCGCCTGTGCGGTTTTTATTTTTTGCGCTATAAACAAAAAAGAGCGTCAATTTTGAAAAAAAACTATATTTTTTACTTGGTGCTATAATAAATGGCCCAATTTAAAAAAAAATAAAAAATTCTCAGCTTAGGCCGATACGTATTCTACATATTTTTGGTAAAAAAAAAAAATCGCAATAAGCGACTGATTTGCGCAAAAGTTATCGCGCCTACAAAATAGGGGACAGAATTTTTTTTTTTTTTTTTTTTTTTTTTACTAGTAATGGCTGCGATCTCCTCCCTTTTTTTTTTTTATTGGGACGGCGACATTATGGCGGACACATCGGACACATTTTTGGCGCCATTCACATTTATGCTGCGATCAGTGCTTTAAATATGCACTAATTACTGTATAAATGTGACTGGCATTGAAGGGGTTAACACTAGGGGGTGAGGAAGGGGTTGAATATGTTCCCTGTATAGTGTTCTAACTGTGGGGGGAGGGGGGTGACTGGGGGAGGTGACCGATCTGTGTCTCTATGTACAAGGGACACAGATCGGTCTCCTCTCCCTGACAGGACGCTGTCTCTGTGTGAGCCGGCAATGAGAGATGATCTCATATGTTTACATTTGAGATCATCTCTCATTGGCCGCACAGATCGCATAGCAAACGGCCACTCTGATTGGCCGTTCGCCGCGATCTGTGATTGGCTGTGTCCAAGGGACACGGCCAACACAGAGTTTCCCCACTGCGCGCTCGGAACGCCAAAAGGGGCGGACGTCAATTGACGTCCAGTTGGATTTTCAGGTCCGCGCTGTAGCCGTCATTCGGCTATAGCGCGGGCCTAAGGTAGTTAATCTGTCCCATTACTTTTGGTCCCTTAAAAAGTGGGAGGCACATATACAAACTGTTGTAATTCCTACACCGTTCACCTGATTTGGATATAAATTCCCTCAAATTAAAAGCTGAAAGTCTGCAGTTAAAGCACATCTTGTTCGTTTCATTTCAAATCCATTGTGGTGGTGTATAGAGCCAAAAAGAGTAGAATTGTGTCGATGTCCCAATATTTATGGATCTAACTGTATAAGGGGTCCATATAATGCAGGGCTTGGAATCTAGGAGCCAGCTAAAAAAGTTGTGAGCCAGGAATGTGCCCCGTCCCTCCGAGCTCGCGTGCAGACGCGAACGCATACATGAGTAGTGCCTGCTTACGAAAACGGTGTTCTAACCACATATGTTAGGTATCGCTGCAATTGGTAGAGTGAGAGCAATAATTCTAGCCCTAGACCTCCTCTGTAATTTAAAACATGCAACCTTTAGAATTTTTTTAAACGTCACCTATGGAGATTTTAAAGGGTAAAAGTTTGTCACTATTCCACGAGCGGACATAATTTTGAAGCGTGACAAGTTGGGTATCAATTTACTCGGCGTAACATTATCTTTCACAATATAAAAAATATATTGGGCTAACGTTATAAATTGGGCTAACGTTACTGTTGTCTTATTTTTTTAATTAAAAAAGTGTATTTTTTCCAAAAAAGTGTGCTTGTAAGACCGCTACGCGAATATTGTGTGACAGAATGTATTACAATGACCACCATTTTATTCTACAGGGTGTTAGAAAATATATAATGTTTAGGGGTTCTAAGTAAAACATTTTTTTTTTTTTCTAGAAAATTATTACTTAAACTGAAGTAAAAGCTATTATGTATGAATTATTAGTATGAAGCTATTTAAACCAGCCACCCCACACTCACCATTAGGCAAAAGGAACCAGATGATGGCTGCAAACACTTCCTTCTCTTCTTCACTTTGGGAAGGAGTTGGGCGGGCAGTAAAATAGGCAGGAAGCCCCATTAGCATTGCTGTTTTTCTTCTAGTGGTACCAACGGCCACCACAAGATGGCGCCAGATCACAGAAGGAAGCATAGGCCTCAATTACCGGCTGGCCCGACGCGATCACGCGGCGGGTGGGTGCACAGAGACACGGGATACCGCAGCTGTGCTGTGTCAGGTCGGTAATTCTAGTCACTCCCGGGGTTTGTCGTACCCTGATATAATTAACTTGGTGGTGTTTTTCGCTTTATGGTCAACACAGAAGACAAGGGGGCACTCTTTACGTCTAGAGGAAAAAAAGATTTAGTCTCCAAATACGGAAAGGTTTCTTCACAGTAAGAGCTGTGAAAATGTGGAACAGACTCCCTCCAGAGGTGGTTCTGGCCAGCTCAGTAGATTGCTTTAAGAAAGATGTGGATTCTTTCCTAAATGTACAGAATATAACTGAGTACTAAGATTTATAGGTAAAGTTGATCCAGGGTAAATCTGATTGCCTCTCGGGGGATCAGGAAGGAAATTTTTCCCCTGCTGTAGCAAATTGGATCATGCTCTGCTGGGGTTTTTGCCTTCCTCTGGATCAACTGTGGGTATAGAATTGGGTATATGGGATTGTACGATATTTTTTTTATTTTATTTTTTTATGATTGAACTGGATGGACTTTTTTTTCAACCTGACTAACTTATGTACATTGATTGGTTTGTGGGAAAGTTATAGTGAGTACAAACACTTTATTATACTAGTAAAGCATGCCTCCCAACTGTCTGGTTTTCAAGTAAATTCCTGTGTCCTGCGGATCCGGGCTGAATCCCGCAGCAGAGCCTAGTTCCGGAACTAGACTCCACCTATCGGTGTGCGCTGCAGCTGAGACTTGCTCAGTGCACAGCCTCCCCCACCGCTCTACATAATGGGAGGGGAGGCTAGATCTGCTCCACCTCCCCATGTCCCTCTGTGTCCACCCACAAAACCCTGGCATGCAGCCAATCATATGACTGTGAAGGGATAGTGTGGGTGGGAATTTTGAAGCAGTGTGCACAATGTCATTGCCTGAGACTCTGGAGGCTTTCCTTTCTTCCATATACCATAGTGATCCTTTCCTCTCTACCTATGGGTTGGTTGCCACTGGAGACTCCAGCTTGTGGCACAGCAATTAACCATTTTTTTTAGGTACAATAAAGCCCAGGTTTTGTTTAACTATGCCCCCTAAGCCCCTTCCCTTCCCTGATCGTGTTTGGCCACACCCACTTTTTGCTAATATGCACGTCGCAGGTCACTGTCTCCCTGAAATGTTCATGTCATTGGGCTATGGCCTTGTGTTGAGTGTGTAATTGATGCTGTACATCCATATGTCTGTATTGATGTCCATGGGCCTAATGCATAAAATATGCCTAATGTAAAATTCATTTTTTGTTTTTCAAGCCCAGGGAGTCGTGGGTGGGGCATACAGCCAACCACAGAAGTGAATAGTTCTATGCCATGTACTTCTGTAAATATCGAGGCCTCTGTGCATTGATGTTTACTCTCACATTAGTGCAACGTAGTTTCTGTGTGCATGAGGCGCATATATATATATATATATATATACATATATATATATATATATATATATATAATATATGTGTGTGTGTGTGTGTGTGTGTATTGGCACCTTTTCGAAGCGGTGTTAAAAATCCTGCTTGCTGCATTTTTTATGCAGATTTGGTCAGTTAGAAATAAAGCATCAATAATGCACCTCACCATTGAAAACGCAGCAAGAATGCATCAAAAATGCACCCGTGTTGCATTTTTTGAGTCGCATGACCTATGAAAAACACACCATGAGGACGGTAAAAATCGCTAGCATTTTCAGCAGCACTTTTGTTTTTTGGCACAATTTTCAGTGCATCACTAGAGAAAAACCCTCTTTCCCTTCTGAATACTCCTGGGATGTATGACGTAATTTGCCTAGGCAAATCAGGAAGCAACTGAAGATATGTTAAAAAGAAAAAAAGTTTAAAACAAGTCAATATAATATACTTTCCTATTTACTAATGCTAAAATAGTTGACTGAGAAGGTGACCTTCTGCTTTAAAGTGCAACCACTTTCACCTACAGGTAGGCCTATATTAAGGCTTACCTGTAGGTGCTGGAAATATCTCCTAATCCTTCACGGTTTAGGAGATATTTACAATAAAGCCGCGTGCCGATGTTTACAACGCATGCACACTGTAGAAAGGGCAGATTGTGCCGTATCTAAAGGGGTCATGCCATGACTGGCGGCTCCCACAATTTCGGGCCGAGTTTGCGGCCCCGGAAGGAAGAGGGGTAAAGATGGCCGCTAGTGGGGACAGCGGTGACATCGCAGGCTTCAGTTTCAGGCAAGTTTCACATAATGGGCTCCTATGCAGTGCATAGGAGCCCATTATGCTTTACCTTTGCAGTCTAGAAAAAAATTCAACAAGATTGTGTGTGTGTTTTGTTTTTCCAATTTACCAATAACTATGTGATGTTTGGATCTTTCTGATTGTTTGTTTGTTTGTGTGTATGTATAGTATGATGAGCAGATTATTTTTTAGACATGCCATTGTGCGAAATGGTTGTTTGTAAAGCCAGAGGGAAAATGTACAATTGCTGTAAGTCAGATTGTAATGTGTGAGCAGCTTTGAATTAACAAGTCAATATAACACTATTTAGGTATTTTATAACCTAAGTTAAAGAATGCATTACATTTTCTTTCTAACACTTTGCTTTGTTCTTATGACCAGCGTCTTGACGGCAGGCAAACCTATGATTACAGAAATATTAAAATAACATTTGGAACAGAGTATGGCTGCTGTATCGTCGAACTTGGGAAAACCAGGTTTGTCATTCCTTTATTGCATATTGTGCAGAATATTTTAGCATTATTACTTTTATATATTTTTGGGAAACAGTATGCTTTATATAATTCCTAGATGCACATGTTCGGCTCCCTTTCTTTCTTTTTTTTTTTTTTTTTTGAGAGAGAGATTGTGACAGGATCGAGGGGGTGCGGGAGCCGGTGTATCATCTGTAACATGTTACAGCCTGAATATGGGTGAACTTGTCCCTCAAGAAAGGTTTTTCTTTTTTTGTGCTCTAGTCATGATCAGTCTATGTGCAGATATTGGTCCATTTCAGTGGGGGTAAAAGACTGCTGATTTTTATTTTCTACTCTTCCTTATTTTTTTTGTAACTTCATCTGAGTAAGGGAAAATTGAGTCATCAGATATAACTTCTGTTTAATGGCTCCTGCTGCTGCCAAGCCTCCTGCAGACAGGCACACGGCGCTGGATTGAAATCAGGCTTAGGTAATTATTTTGGGGTGCCTGGGTTGATCTGACATGGAGAGGTGTGTTTATTTTTTTAATTTTTTTTTTTTTTTTACCTGAATGCAAAGGTAAAAACATAACTTTACAACCACTTCAAGGAAACTGATGCTTCCACAGCTGATGCTTCCCGCGGTTCCCATTCCATCGTACCACCATCTTTGGTTCAGGAGTCGGCTGTCACTTCGTGATGACACACAGGCGACTGACTCTGCTGCAAATGCGCAAGACTTGGTCTGCTGTGTAACTAGCTTTGCAGCCTCCTGGTACATGTGGCATTATGGCAGGAGACTAGGGATGGGTGTACTGGGATGAGACAATTTCAACCTCACCTAGGCAAGAAATAAGGAAGTGGGACCGGGTACCACCCAAATAAAAAAAAAAAAAAAAACAGGATGAGGGAATAGAAGAGAGAGAGAGAGAGAAGTCCATGCACATTTTTTTTTTTTTTTTAATCCTTAAGTGACAGCTGCAGTCTTGTTGGTTTTATTCCCTGCATTTATATAGCACGGAAATGTTATTGAGCCATTTGCAGAGTATATAAAACATACATCAGTCTCTGA
Organism: Rana temporaria; assembly: GCF_905171775.1. Classification (NCBI taxonomy): domain Eukaryota; kingdom Metazoa; phylum Chordata; class Amphibia; order Anura; family Ranidae; genus Rana; species Rana temporaria. The sequence goes on from NC_053489.1 coordinate 492,674,949, forward strand.
GCTTGTAATGTGTCATTGCACACACATTTTATGCTCCAATTTAATTTGAAGCAAGCTCACCTACTGTTATGGATTGTGTGTGGAAATTGAAGCTCCTGGTGAAAACAAAATACATGCACTGGCCCAGGTGGGAATTAGTCCAGGACCCCATGTTCGTGGGGGATTGTGCTATACACTTGGAAAAAAGATCTATGAATATAATTGTAAGTTAAAAAACAGTATTTCGGCTGTTACCCATGATAAATGCTTAGGGGCCCCCAATTCAGGCTGGCAAGGTCCGATGAGTTGGATGCTGCTCACTAGTGAGGGTGCAGACTGGGGAAAGGTTTGTCCAGACCCACAGCATGCTGTAAGAAATGGGAAGAGATAGCCCAGCCCATGTAGTTAGCAGGTACCTCAGCTTGTTTCATCCAGGCCATACCTCCAACATGTTTTGCCCCACCCCCAGGGCTGACATTTTTTTGAACTTGAAAAAACAAAATGATTGCAGTCAGCACTTCCATGAACTGTTAGACTGGGTTCAGTTATTCTTTAATTGCATCTTTCAGTGGTGTGACTTTAAAATACTGTATTATGAAAGACCACAAATGACATTTTGCATATTTCCATACAGAGTTCTTGGACAGGTATCCTGTGAGCTTGTGGCTCCCAAGATGAACCGCCCCACAGAAGGAATTCTTTTTTTCAACCTTGAACTTACAGCTATGGCATCTCCAGCATTTGAACCAGGAAGGTAAAACTGAATTCATCCAGTATATTGAGAACAAGTTTAGTTTATCTGCTTCATTACAGTTGGTGTATCTGGTCAATATGTAAAATCACACTGTATATTTGATTTCATTATTTCTAGCCTACTCCTATTAATCTGAACAATCTTGAAGTTTATAAAAAAAAAAAATTGAAAAATCATACACATTCTTGATCTTTATTAAAGTGACTAATTTTTTTGAAATAACAAACCTGTCATACTTGCCTGCCCCGTGCAATGGTTTTGCACAGACACCTTAGGTCCCCCACCAGAGGTCCTGGCTCCTTCCCCTTTGATGAGAGCCCACCATAGTGAGCTGCTTGCTGTGTAGGCACTCATGCAGGCTTGCTCCCGAGCTGCGCTGTGATCTGTGACACACAGATCACAACCCGGCCCCACTCTCTCCTCACTGGCTGTGGTTGACAGCTGGAGCCAATGGCGAGAGAGAGAGCCAATGCTCTCATGCACAGCGTTAGATCTAGATCAGACTGGGGGAGAGCAGAACACAGGTTTATACCTTGTTGCAGAGCATGCGGATATATGTTAAAAGGTTCTTCCAATCGCTCATATTTCCTTTCATTGTCCCCTTCACCTATAGGTAAGCCGACGATAAGGCTTACCTATAGGTACTGTAAATATCTTCTAAACATGCACCGTTTAGGAGATATGTACCTTGTAGTGCGCTGATGATGTCCGTGCTGTCCCTTCACTATCAATTGCCGTAACTGACAGTGCCCGCGCGAAGTCACGCGACTCTGGCCGCCAGGAGGAAGAGTGGCAAAGGTAGATGCAGCCACCAGCGGTAACAACGCGGGTTTCGTTTGCAGGCAAGTGCCACATGATGGGCTAAAATGCGATGCATGCTAGCCCATTATGCTTTTACTTGCAGGGGGGAAAAAAGAGGCCGTAAAACCCATCAGGGTTAAAGCGGAGCTCCACTGTGTTCTGGGAAACACACAGCTCCCAGAACACAGCGGGACCAGTGAAAGACGCACAGCGCTGCTCGTTCCTTGCTTGTTCCCTCACCGCTGATGGGGGCAGCCGAGAGACGAGCGATTGCTCGCCTTCGGCTGCCAACGTCGCTGGACTCCAGGACTGGTGAGTGTCCATTTATTAAAAGTCAGCAGCTGCAATATTTGTAGCTGCTGGCTTCTAATAAAAAAAAATTATGGCGGAGCTCCGCTTTAACCACTTGCTTACTATGCACATATACCCCCTTCCTGCCAAGGCGAAATTTCATCTTCCGGCACTGCGTCGCTTTAACTGACAATTGCGTGGTCGTGCGACGTAGCTCCCAAACAAAATTTATGTCCTCCCTTTTTTTTTTTTCTCACAAATAGAGCTTTCTTTTGGTGGTATTTGATTGCCTGTGCGGTTTTTATTTTTTGGGCTATAAACAAAAAAAGAGCGTCCAATTTTGAAAAAAAACACACAATATTTTTTACTTTTTGCTATAATAAATATCCCATTAAAAAAAAAAAAATCTTAGTTTAGGCCGATACGTATTCTTCTACATATTTTTGGTAAAAAAAAAAAAACGCAATAACCGTATAGTGACTGGTTTGCGCAAAAGTTATAGCGCCTACAAAATAGGGGACATAATTATGATTTTTTTTTACTAGGAATGGCGGCAATTTATTTATTTATTTATTTATTTATTTTTTTGGGACTGCGACATTTTAGTGGACACTTTTGGGACCATTTACATTTATACGGTGAACAGTGCTATAAATATGCATTAAATACTGTATAAATGTGACTGGCAGGGAAGCGGTTAACCACTAGGGGGCGGGGAAGGGGTTAAGTGTGGAGCCTAGTGAGTGATTCTTACTGTAGGGGGAGGGGGGGTGACTGGGGGAGGTGACCGATCTGTGTCCCTATGTACAAGGGACACAGCATCGGTCTCCTCTCCCTGACAGGACATGGATCTCTGTGTTTACACACAGAGATCCACGGTCATGCTCAGTTACTGGGCAATCGCGGGTGCCCGGCGGCCATCGCGGCTGCCGGGCACGCGCATCGTGTTCCTAGTAACGTGCCGGGTGCGCCCCCTAGCGGCTTTAAAAGACGAGGACGTCATATGACATCCTGTCAGAATAACTGAGCTACCTTGCTGCCGTCAATTGACGGCGGCTGGTAGTATAGTGGTTAAGGTAACTTCTAGCGTTGCAACCACTTTAAACTACGGTAAAAGGACATATTTTAAAGCCTAATTCCAGGTTTTGTGTTACATTAAATGGTTTGTTTGCTTGCCCAAACAAACTATTTCCTTTTACTAAAGGATGTGACTGCTGTCAGCACTGTACAACCTGTATGTGGCATTGACTATAAACAGTATTCTTGTCCCATTCTACTCAGCCATTTACAGGCAGTCTTGTATTTTTGACTGAATACAAAGCTTCTTCTGATTGGCTAAGGTGGGTTAATGCTGTCATGATCTTCAGTCAATCGGGGAAGTGTTGTATTCATTTATAAAAATACAAAACTTCCCTTGAGCAGTGCTCAGCCCTGTTTTAATTTTGTTTTAGGGACAGGAAGCTCCTGTACCACTGCCAAAACACAACGCTGTATACTGTATATAGGTGAGGCTACATACAGTTCTATATAGCACTGACAGCAACAGCATCTCTTGGTAAAGGAAATTGTTTCTTTAGACCAGCTTGATCCAAACTATATAACGTAATACAGATCTGTTATTTGTGATTTGAAAACTCCTTCATACATTGTTTTAGGCAAAGTTTTTTGCTTAGACTGGAACAGGGCAGAGCTTGTCATGTTGCCAAATTTTCAGGTCTAAAGTTGCCGTTTACCAGATAGAGAATGATTCTCTGAAACGGAATATAAGGTGAACTGAGTGTTTATACAGCCCTTTCTGGTCAGATGTATAAACTCTGCATCAAGGAGAAACTCTTCTTTTCCAATGTTTTTGTTTTGATAAAATTGTTGAATAGCTATAGGTTTTATAGTAGAAATATTCACTGCAATCCTAAAATACTATCAGGGGGGGTCTCTTTCCTCCAATCAGCTCTCAGAGCTATCCTCACTGAGATCTGAATAGTGTAATTTTAGCCATCTGCCCCCTTTGTTCTGAACTTTCAGGCAAGCTTTATGCCGCGTACACACCATCACTTTATGTGATGAAAAAAATGACGTTTTTGAAACTTCAATTTTCAATCCTATAAGATTCAATTTCGAAAAAACAGTTGAAGTTGGGTGACCCTTGGGTGAAAACATTGACCCATTCTTCTTTCCCAATGCCCGTCAAGCTATAGCTCCCATTTAAGCATGTTTACTTGAAAAGAGCCTTTGGCAATGTATGGTGAGCTTAAACTAACCTTTTCTATTTTAGACCATCAGAACTTGTGGTGAGACTTAACAGACTGCTGGAACGGTGTCTCAGGAATTCCAAGTGTATTGACACTGAGTCACTTTGTGTTCAGGCAGGAGAGAAGGTGAGTGGCTTGTTGGTGGTATAAATTTGTTCTGTAGTAGTGGTAATGTGTATGGGGGCACACCAAGGTTAGAAAATTGTGCCTTGGTTCTGAGGCTTAAATACTAGCTCTGATGTTTTTTATTCAAATTTTTATGGACATCAGATAATGTTTCCCATATACCCCTAATGTTTCTGGAAACAAGCCCCACATTTTTTTTGTCATTCTGATTTTTCACTAGAGATGAAACCCGTTGCAGATGAGTATAATTGTCTTTAAAGGAAGGGGTTAATTATGTTCCCTAGGTGTGTTCTAACTGAAGGGGGGAGGAGGGAATGACTAGGGGAAATGACAGATCTCTGTAACGAGCGATCACAGGTGCCCGGTGGTGATCGCACCCGCCGGGCCCGCGCGTCGACGCCAGGGGCGCCCCCAATGGCTGGAATGCGAAATGACGTATAGCTACGTGATTTCGCACAGCCGATCTGCCGCCGCCGCCGGCTGGTCGGCAAGTGGTTAATATAAAAAATAAAAGAAATACATTTTATATATATATATATTATTTATTTATTTATTTATTTATTTTTTCCCCATAGTGTCACCAGTGCAGTACAGGGTTATCATATGACTGATGTGGCGGTGATCAGGGATACTGACTGGTGGCAGTATGTTTAACAAAAAATAAATTTTTATTTCATCAGGGATTTGTTTTTTTGATGATCATTGTAACAGCAATGTTTTTAGCTGTCATAAATGGGTTACATTCCAAACCGCTGTGATTACTAGTGTTTGGCTACAGCTAGCTAATCACATGGTACAGGTTGCTGTGATTTGGCCCACAGGTATCACATGGCACCTGAGCCAATCGCTGCATCACTCAATAGGAAACACAGCTGTTATGAATGAAATTCATTCATAGCAGCTGTGTTTTATATTGAGTGATGCAGTGATTGGCCCACAGCTTTGCCTTTAGCAGCCAGGTCCCGGGATCTGCAATATGCTGCTTCCAGGGTACACGGCAGTTGTGGGAGCTGCATGCCCCTAACTCGGATCAGGCTAGATGACTAATATGTACGTAATCCAGGCTGCCTGTGCTGACTAAATGCAGGAAATGGGCGGTCGGCAAGTGGTTAATTGTGACTGATACAAAAGATACATTTGCAACTCCTGCCCAAGTAAATTGTCCAAATGCATGAAGAAGATGACAGGCTTATGAAAATAGGTAGCATTCTTTCTGCTAGAACTGAAAAATGTCTAATGTATTCATGTTTTTTGTTGTAATGGTTTTGTATTGAATATTCAAACAATTACAATATAAATAATACATTGAAAAGGATATAGAAACACGAACGCAGCCGTGTGACTGAGTAGAAGTATATAGTATCAGACAGGTATTCTAACATTAAAGTGTAAATGTTAATTACAGCTTGTATAAGGTAATTATGTTAAATCATTGAATCAAATACATTCGAATAAACAGTAGAGAAATCAATGAAGAACAGCCTAGATTCATGACCTGTTTATGAATCCAGACTGTTAGTCAATCCAGGATAACGAACTGATCAAATAGATAACAATATTTTGAATATAAATAGGGGAAAATAAATAGGAAAGGGATGAAGAGAAGGGATCTGCCATATTATAAATGTATCAAGAGAATCAAATAAAGAGGATATCAATTCCCGGAAGTGATAATTTTGTATGTATCAGTTGAAATGAATTTTAGCCAATCGGACCAAATATCTGTGAACCTTTTTTTGAGAATCTTTCGCTTGATGGATCAACTTCTCCATTTCCATGTTCCTCATGGTGCATCTAAACCAGTCAACTATTGATGGGGAATGAGTGGATTTCCACTTAGTTGGAATACACATCCTGGCAGCATTGATCAGATGCATTGCTATGGATCGGTAGTAGCCTCCAGGTAGCGAGGGAGAATAGTGTAGTAAAAATTGAGCAGGTGTGAAATTCAGATTGAAAGAGGTTATTTGGGAGATATATTTATGGACTTCTTCCCAATAAGGTTGGATGTTTTTGCAGGACCACCAAATGTGAAGAAAGGAACCCGTCTCGCTATTGCATCTCCAACAAGTTTTAGATACAGAGCTATTAATCCGGTGTAATTTAAGGGGGGTCATATACCACCTGGAAAGAATCTTATATGCATTTTCTTGCGTTTGAACATGAATAGATCCTTTGTGAATAAATTTGTATACATTCCTCCATTCTGAGTCTGACAAATCAAGCAAAAGATCTCTCTCCCACAGTTGATTAGCCCAATTAATTTTAGGTGTCTGATTGGAGAACAATAGAGAATATGTAGAAGAGATTAGATGTCTAAGAGGCCCATCATTGTCACACCATCTCTCAAAATCACTTTTTTCTCTCGACCAGTTCGGTCTGGGATTTGGTTTCAGGAAAAAATTCCTTAGTTGTACGTAGGTCCAAAAAGGAAATGATTCCACGTTCAATTTATTGGCCAAACCAGATTGGGATATAAATTCATCACCTAAGAAGAACTGTCCAGCTCTTACATTTGAATGAGGCCAACCGTTAGACAAAAAATCCTCATGCATTCCCGGTGTAAAACCAGGATTAAGTTTAATTGGGGTCATTGGACCGTCTGGAGAGGAAATTTTGTGTTTATTGCACGCTCGACGAAATGTAAGGATAGTCGGACGGATCAAGGGGTGTCGTTTACATGTTAAGGGAACATCAGTAGGTTTAATCCATTGAATTTGAGAGAGAGGTATCGGCGAGAACAAGTGTTCTAATTTAACCCAATCTTTGTATTCATAGTGAATATTCCAATCAATAATTCTAGTTAGGCAGCAAGCTTGATAGTATTTGTACATGTCAGGCAGACCTATTCCACCTGATGGTTTTGGGGTAGTAAGTCTATCATAACTCAACCTCGGGCGGAGTTTATTCCAGATGAAAACCGTGCACATTTTCTTGAATGAAGAAAAGAAGGCTTGGGGGACCGCAATAGGAACAGTTTGTAGACATATAGGATTCTTGGAAGAATATTCATTTTTACGATCGCAGCCCTGCCGAACCACGAGAAGAGTCCCGAAGACCATTTTAACAAATCAGACCAATTTTTTTGTAATAGGGGTGTATAATTTAGGGAGTACAAGTCAGTCGGACAAATTGGGAGCAGTATACCCAAGTATTTAATAGCTTGAGTAATGTATTCATGTTTATGTGCGTATGGCGCTTGAGCGTTAATTCATTCTACTGGCCAGAATATAAATTTATCTTGGCCATTGGAATACATTTACATGCTTGATTTTCTCTGCTCAATAGCTCTTCTCAGAAGGCGCTGTGTGTGTGTGTGTGGGTTTTTTTTTTTTTTTTCTCTTCTGCCTGTAAACACTGTTTAAAAATGCTTGCATGGCCACATAGGCTAATATAGACATGCTTTTGCAGACATATTAAATAAAAAAAACGCTGAAACGCTAAGTGCCCTTTTGTAAGCTCTGTGTGCATGAGGCCTTAGGATACAGGAATCTATATCGCATGCTGTCAGATTGATGAGATAGCTGGTATTGGAGAAGTGAACTAAAAGAGTGGCTTATAAAAAAAAAAATACTTTTGGAAAGCAGAAAACCTGTTTTTGTTTTAAAAGTTTCTTGTTTGTAATGTTTCATGTTTTGCACACTCCTCTCTACTGCAGGTGTGGCAGGTTCGTGTTGATTTACACCTATTAAATCATGAAGGTAACATAATTGACGCAGCAAGCATAGCAGCTATTGCAGCACTTTGCCACTTCCGAAGGCCAGACGTATCTGTCCAGGGAGAAGAGGTCACTGTGGTGGGTTTCACTTTTGTACTTTACAATTTTACAGTGTGTGTTTGTGTGTGTGTTATATCATATCGTACATGTAAAAATAATTCTGTAGTGAAGGCATATCCGCAGGTTGAGTCAGACACAGATTACTGCATGTTGTTTAGTGCTTTCTTATAAGATCTCTGTATGAGATATCGGCACTTGAGTTTTGGGATTTGCCCAGCCAGTATGAGTGTTTTTTTTTTTCCTGCTGTTGCTTTTCAATTATTCACCTATTTTTTTATATTACAGTGGTATCAAACTCAAAAGAAAACATTTTATTATATTGCAGCTTAGCAATTCTTAGACGTGATGTCTGAATTTGTTTTCTTTTTTTAGAGTTCCTTTCTTCCTTGCTTACAACGATCAGCTTTTATTTATTTAAGTAAAACTTTTATCCTAAAAGCAAACCTGCTGTAACTGATTATAAAGTGTGAGCTGCGGTTTGACTTCAATTTGTTGTATGTAAATCTGCTAGTACATTTAACACACCCCCCCCCCCCCATATTGACAGTGCTGCTGTCCACGGGTGTCCCTGCGCTCCTTCATCCGGAGTCCAATCTCAATCCAGTTCTGTGCCCGAGAGCAGCGGCTCTGCTTTCTCTCGTTTTTCATAGGACCTAAATGGCAGCAGATTGAGCCATTGACTTCTCTTGCTGTCAATCGCAGCCTATGATGTGAGAGCGGGGGGGTGGGCCCGAGCCACACTGTGTGTGTCAATAGATGCACAGTGCAGCTCAGGATCGAGCCTGCAAGAGTGCCCCCATAGCAAGAAGCTTCTGGCAGGAGGAGCCAGAAGTGTTGACAGAGAACCCCAGAAGAGGAGATTTGGGGCTATGTGCAAAATCATTGCACAGAGCAGGTACTGCGTTTCCCCAAAAGTAAAACTTGCCTCGAAAATAAGACCCCAGTGTGAACCAGGGCTCAAGGTGGAAAAAGTTCTGAAATTATTTCTTTGTCTCATTTTGTTACACCACAGAAACCAGACCTTTTTTAATATCCACTTTAAATCAAATGTTTACAATCACTTAATCTCAGAGAACCTGTCATGGCTGGTCTTATGCAAATACTTTTGTTATTAAATTATAACTATGTAAGAATATTTCTAAAAGATTTATGTGTTTACTTTTGCTCTGCTGATGTAAACTGGGCAAAGCGGCGAGTTTTATTGCCTCCCTCCTCTGCATCAAATATTCATATTTTCTTCACTCCCCCACCGGGAGAAATAAAGTAACCGGTACCGTGTGTATGAGGAAACGTGCAACCGATTTCCCCTTTTCTTATGTGCTTAAGTAAGGCAGCAGTGCTGTTAACAGGGGTGGCGAGACCTTTTTCTAGCCCTGTGTGATCCAATGACTAGAATTACATGGAGCTTACAAAGGGACTTCCCTCCGTGCCCTTGCTGGGTGTGTAGAAGGAAGACGAGTATGTGCGTACACGCGATTGGAAATTCTGACAACAAATGTTCGATGTGAGCTTTTTGTCTGAAATTCCGACTGTGTGTAGGCTCCAATCGGACATTTGCTGTAGGAAATTCTGACAACATAAATTTGAGAGCTGGTACTCAAATTTTCCAACAACAAAAGTTCTTGTCGGAAATTCCGGTCGTCTGTATGCAATTCCGAGGCAAAAAAATCCTATGCATGCTCGGAATCATTGAACTTAATTTTTCTCGGCTCATTGTAGTGTTGTACGTCACCGCGATCTTGACATTTGGAATTTCAGACATTTGTGTGACCGTGTGTATGCAACACAAGTTTAATCCAACGTTCCGTCGGAAAAAATCCACGGTTCCGATCGCGTGTACGCGACATTAATTTGATCCTTTTTGCTTTGCCCTTCATGTGCAGGTTTGTTTTAGAAATACGAAACCATAACTTTTTGGATGAGATTAATCGTGGTTGAGTTTTATTCAATCCATTTTCTATGTGTAATTTAAAATCATGATATTTTTTTTTTTCTTCCTTTTTTATATTGATTAGTATTCCCTAGAAGAACGGGAACCTGTTCCACTGAGCATCCATCACATGCCCATTTGTGTCAGCTTTTCCTTTTTCCAGCAAGGGTAAGATAGAAAATACATCTTTGTTTGTTCTCTTTATTAGACCAGCTTAAAACGTTGTTTCTGACCAAAGGGTGTGCTTTTGTGGTTCTCTGCAATTTATTTGCCAATAAAGTAATATTTTGACATGGCTCTTTAATATATGCCTTCAACCTTTTGGTGTTTATAAATGGGCCCCTAAAGTGTAATAAACCACTTGGAGGAAGTAAACCCTCCATTCGAAAATGAAAAAAATACAAATCCTGCCAGACAAAGGCATAATCAGCTAGTATGCATAGTAGCTGATTATGTTTTACTTGCCTCCAATCGAAGCCCCCGCAGCAGTCCACACTTCCCCCGCTGGTCGCCGACATGTCCCAGAGTGACTTCTGGGTCTTGCGGCTCCAGCGCTGTGATTGGCCGGAGCCGCGATGACGTCACTCCCGCGCATGCGCTCGATAATGCAGTTGCTTCAGTGTGCATGTGCCGCATGACGTCGGCACATGCAAATACAGGGATATCTCCTAAACCGTGCAGGTTTAGGAGATATCCTTGTGAGCTACAGGTAAGCCTTAATACCTGTAACATTAAGTTGTAAACAAGGGTTTACAACCACTTTAAAGGAGAGAAGATACCCCCATCTACTCTGTTATACTCCACAAGTCTACTTCATACTACACCACTGTTTTATGGTATATTCATAATGTGGAGCCTGAAATGTCCTGTGGAGTTATTTTAATTGGTTTACAGTATAACCGGTCGACTTGGCCTTGTGTTTTGGATCATTGTCATGTTGGTCCCATGATCAGCTTCCTGACTGATAAATGCAAATGTTCCTCCAGAATTGTTTGATAACATACTGCATTCATCTTGCCAACAACTTTGACCAAATTTCCTGTGCTTTTTGTAGCTCACACATCCCCCCCCCAATACATCAGGGGTCCACCTCCGTACCTTTTTATCATAGGCCTTGTTGACTCCTCTCCAAATGTAGCATTTATGGTTGTGGCCAAAAAGCTAAATTTTGGTCTCGTCACTCCAAATAACTTTGTGCCAGAAGGTTTGAGGCTTGTCTCTGTGCTGTTTAGCGTATTGTAAGTGGGATACTTTGTGGCATTTGCTTAGCAATGGCTTTCTTCTGGCGACTCGACCATGCAGCCCATCTTTTTCTTCGTGTGCATCCATTATTGTGCATCTTGAAACAGCCACACCACATGTTTTCAGAGTCCTGTATTTCACCTGAAGTTATTTGTGGGTTTTTTAATTTTGCATCCTGAACAATTTCAGCCACAACTGCCAGGAAAATTTTAGTTGGTCTACCTGACCGTGGTTTGGTTTCAAAAGAACCCATAATTTTCCACTTCTTGATTTAGAGTTTGGACACTGCTGATTGGCATTCTCAATTCCTTGGATATCCTTTTTATTAGGGTTGTCCAGATACCGATACTAGTATCGGTATCGGGACAGATACCGAGTATTTGCGGGAGTACTCGTACTCGCGCAAATGCTCCCGATACCTAAATAGAATACTTTTTTTGTATTTATCAACATGTTCTATGAAAATTCTTTGAGTTTTTTACTACTGCGTGACAAGCAAATAAAACATTTTTATTCATTTTTACTCATTTTTATTCTTTTATAATGTCTTGAGTTAGAGTTCTTCATAATTCTAAAGAAAATATCCTTAGTCTGTATTGTGGTTTGAAAACTGTCACATGACATTTAAAAAAAGTATCGGTATTCGGTATCGGCGACTACATGAAAAAAAGTATCGGTACTTGTACTCAGTCCTAAAAAAGTGGTATCGGGACAACCCTACTTTTTATATCCCTTTCCTGTTTTATACAGTTCAACTACCTTTTTCTTGCAGATCATTTTGACAATTCTTTTGCTTTTCCCATGACTTGCAATCCAGAAATGTCTGTGCAGCCCTGGATGAAAGATGCAAGAGTCTGTCAGGAGTCCAGAAACTCATTGACCTTTTGCACACACACATGAATTACAAGCAAACGGATCACGGGTGAGGATGGTTACCGTTAACCACTTCCCACCCGGTCAATAGACAATTGACGTCCGGGAAGTGGTTCTGTTATCCTGACTGGACGTCTATTCTAACATGCAGGCACGTGCCTGTGGGGGCGCGCGGCGATCGGTGGTGCGGGGGACATTCTGAAACCCTGCATCTCCGATCTCGGTAAAGAGCCTCCGGCGGAGGCTTTTTACCACGTGATCAGCCATGTCCAATCACGGCTGATCACGATGTAAACAGGAAGAGCCGTTGATCAGTTCTTCCTCACTCGCGTCTGACAGACAGGGGGGGTATACAATGATTGTTTATCAGCTTAGCCCTCCTGCAGTACCTACACTGGACAACCAGGGAAGCCACCAGGACCACCAGGGAAGGGGGCAACATGTGGATGGCCAGGTATGTACCCCATGGCCATCCACATGTTAAAAGATATTCGCAATAGATGCCAATCGGTGCCCACAAATGGGCACTGACTGGCAACATGGGCACAACATAGAAAACGTATAAAAAAGTGATGCCCAGGAATGCCATCATCAGTGCCACCTCTCAGTGACCATCCATGCCCATCAGTGCCGCCTATGAGTGTCCATCAGTGCTGCATACCAGTGCCCATCAGCGCCACCTCATTGGTGCCCATCAGTGCAGCCATATCGGTGCCCGTAATTGAAGAAGAAAACCGTATTTAAAAAAATAATAATAATAATTTACAGAAAAAAATAACGATTTTTTTTTTCTCACTGCAACCTTGCAATCACTGGGCTCTAAGATGAATGCAGAACACGCCTACATCATTAGAGTGTGTGTGTGTGTGTGTGTAATATATATTTATACAAATTTTAACAGTACCTGTATATAATAATTTATTCTCGAGTATGCATAAATATATTTTAAAAAGTCACGCTTGTGTGTGTGTTTGTTTGTTTTGTATATATAATTTTTATTAATGTAAAACTTGGTCATAGGCTCTGAGAGCTATTACAAAGACTAGCGATGAAATTTGTACATCTGCAACTATTTTGTAGTCATGTTGGCTAAATATGTAAAGATTTTTATGTTTACTTTCATTTATTTTGCATATAGCACATATTTATTGGTGGATCCCAGTGAACGTGAGGAACGGGTCATGGATGGCCTTCTAGTGATCGCAATGAACAAGCACAGAGAGATTTGTACTATCCAATCAAGTGGGGGAATTATGCTGTTAAAAGAACAGGTGATGTCTATTTGTTCAGTGATCTCACATCCTTCAGTAGGCTGGTTGAGTTAGACCCCTTTCACACTGGAGCCGTTTGCAGGCGCTATAGCGCTAAAAATGGCGCCTGCAAAACTACCCTAAACAGCTGCTGCTGTTTCTCCAGTGTGAATGCCTGAGGGTTTTCACACTGGAGTGGTGCGCTAGCCGCATCTTTGGAGCGGTGTGTATACCGTTCCTTCACCGCTTCCGCCCATTGAAATCAATGGGACAGCGTGGTTATACCGCCGGCAATGCGCCTTTGCAGAGGTGCATTGCGAGCGGTTTTAAACCTTTCTCGCCTGCTAGCTGGGGGTAAAACCGCCCCGCTAGTGCCCGACTAGAGGGAAATTAGCGGTAAAGCGCCACTAAAAATAGCTGTGCTTTACCGCCACCACACCTCCCACCCCAGTGTGAAAGGGGCCTTAAAGGATAAGTTCACCTTTTTTCACAAAAAATAATAAATGCATATTTTTTGCATTTATTTTATTTTTTGCAGGAGCCTGTAAAGCATTAATGGTAGTTTTAATAACAAGCACTTTTCCAAATTGATATAAAGCTGCTGAACACCATGTTCTCTCTAGTCTATGTAATGTAAATCATCCTAATCCTTGTGATTTCCTGGAGCTATTATAGAGATGCTGGCTGGGGGAAAATAAATTGTGCTTGGTAAATGTTGTGGTCAGCATTGGCTAAATATTTGATCTATTTTAAATCCATGCAATATAGTAGATATAAAACATATGTTGGCCTTTTCTTTCTCTTTTTTTTTTTTTTTCCCTCTTTCTTCCATGTGTGCTTTGACATGGGGTTATGGGGAGGAAGTGACCTACAGCAGGGCTCAAAATTGTCCTGAGCTACTAGCCAGGCCTCAAAGGTTACTCGCCACCAGTGCCCCACTCGATCCCTGCCCCGCCCCTAGACACGCCCTCATAAATTATCTTATGAAATTACATTTATTATTTATTTTTGCATAAAACATTTAACAACAACTTTCAGTGCAGCCTTGCCTGTGCCCACCATTGTAGCCTTACTGTGTCCATTGCATCCTCGCCTGGGCAGAGGAATGCGTGGCTGGAGGAAGAGGAAAGCTGCGGGATAGCACGCTGTTACCAGCGCTTGCATTATAATTGTCTCCGCTCTGCTCGACACAGCCCCGCCTCCTGCTGACCCCGTGCCTGTGGTGGATAAAATGCATCGCAGCATTGAACCAGCGTTCTATCTATCACATGCGCAGATCAGGAGGAGGCGCGGGGCTGTGTCGAGCAGAGCGGAGACAATTATAATGTAAGCACACGGTAACAGCGTACTATCCCGCGGCTCTCCTCTTCCTCCATGCGCTCTTCCCTTGGGCCAATCGATGATAGCACGGCTCCCATCTCGATCAACCCCGCCGGCGGTGCTCTCTCCCCCTCCCCTCCAAGGCAGGCAGCCCAGCTCGCAATCCCTCGTTTTCCACTTTTTTGCGAGTAGGCGAGTGGAAAATTTGAGGGCTGACCTACAGTATCTCACAAAAGTGAGTACACCCATTACGTTTTTGTAAATGTTTTATTATATCTTTTCATGTGACAACACTGAAGAAATTACACTTTGCTACAATGTAAAGTAGTAAGTGTACAGCTTGTATAACAGTGTAAATTTGCTGTCCCCTCCAAATAACTCGACACACAGCCATTAATGTCTAAATCGCTGGCAACACAAGTGAGTACACCCCTAAGTGAAAATGTCCAAATTGGGCCCTATTAGCCATTTTCCCTCCCCGGTGTCATGTGACACGTTTGTGTTAAAAGAGCAGGTGTGATAAATTTGGTGTCATGGCTCTCGCTCTCTCATACTGGCCACTGGAAGTTCAACATGGCGCCTCATGGCAAAGAACTCTGAGGATCTGGAAAAAAAGAATTGTTGCTCTACATAAAGATGGCATAGGCTATAAGACGATTGCCAAGACCCTGAAACTGAGCTGCAGAATGGCGGCCAAGGTCATTTAGTGGTTTAACAGGACAGGTTCCACTCAGAAAGGGCCTCGCCATGGTTGACCAAAGAAGTTGAGTGCACGTGCTCGGCATCAAATCCAGAGGTTGTCTTTGGGAAATTGGTAACTAGACGTATGAGTGCTGCCAGCATTGCTGCAGAGGTGGGGGGTAGGGTCAACCTGTCAGTGCTCTGACCATACGCCCGCACACTGCATCAAATTGGTCTGCATGGCTGTCATCCCCAAAAGGAAGCCTTCTTTAAAGATGATGCCCTCAAACAGTTTTCTGTAGATAGACTAAGGACATGGGTTACTGAACCGTGTCCTGTGGTCTGATGAGACCAAGATAAACAAACATATTTGGTTGAGATGGTGTCAAGCGTGTGTTGGGGAAACCATGTAAGGAGTACAAAGACAAGTGTGTCTTGCCTACAATCAAGCACGGTGGTGGGAGCATCATGGTCTGGGGCTGCATGAGTGCTGCCGGCACTGGGGAGCTACAGTTCATTGAGGGAACCATGAATGCCAACATGTACTGTGACATACTGAAGCAGAGCATGATCCCCCTCCCTTCAGAGACTGGGCCACAGGCAGTAGTCCAACATAACTACCCCGAAACACACCTCCAAGACGACCACTGCCTTGCTGAGGGTAAAGGTGATGGACTAGCCAAGCATGTCTCCAGACCTAAACCCTATTGAGCATCTGTGGGGCTTCCTCAAACGGAAGGTGAAGGAGCGCAAGGTCTCTAACATACACCAGCTCCGTGATGCCACCATGAAGGAGTGGAAGAGGACTCCAATGGCAACCTGTGAAGCTCTGCTGAACCCATGCTCAAGAGGGTTAAAGCAGTGCTGGAAAATAATGGTGGCCACACAAAATATTGACACTTTGGGCCCAATTTGGACATTTTCTCTTAGGGGTGTACTCACTTTTGTTGCCAGCGGTTTATACATTCATGGCTGTGTGTTGAGTTATTTTGAGGGGACAGCAAATTTACACTATTAAACAAGCTGTACACTCACTACCTTACATTGTTGCAAAGTGTAATTTCTTCAGTGTTGTCACCAGAAAAGATATAATATGTGTTACTTTTGTGAGTTACTGTATGTAAGTGTTTGCATTGGGGCACAGCACACCAACATCAAAACCTCATCACAACTGTGATCATGGTTTGGGGCTGCTCTGCTGTGTCTTGGCCTGGACGGATTGCTATCATCGAAGGATAAATGAATTCCCAAGTTTATCAATATATTTTGTAGGAGAACTTAAGGCCATCTGTTCACCAGCTGAAGCTCAACAGAAGATGGGTGTTGCAACAGGACAACAACCCAAAGCATAGAAGTAAATCAACAACAAAATGGCTTAAACAGAAGAAAATACGCGTTCTGGAGTGGCCCAGTCAGAGTCCTGACCTCAACCCAATTCAGATGCTGTGGCATGACCTCAAAAAAGCCATTCACACCAGACATCCCAAAAATATTGCTGAACTGAAACCGTTCTGTAAAGAAAAATGGTCAAGAATTATTCCTGACCGTTGTGAACGTCTGATCTGCAACTACAGGAAACGTTTGGTTGAAGTTATTGCTGCCAAAGGAGGTTCAACCAGTTATTAACCACTTCCATACAGGGCACGTATACACCTTCCCGCCCAAGCCAATTTTCAGCTTTCAGCACTGTCGCACTTTGAATGGCAATTGCGCGGTCATGCTACACTGTACCCAAACAAAACTGGCGTCCTTTTTTCCCCACTAATAGAGCTTTCTTTTGGTGGTATTTGATCACCTCTGCGATTTTTTTTTTTTTTTTTTTTTTTTTTTTGTGCGCAACAACTAAAAAAAGACTGAAAATTTTGAAAAAAAATATGTTTTTATTTTTTTCTGTAAATTTTTTTGTAAATAAGAACGTTTTCTTTCAATTACGGGCACTGATATGGCGGCACTGATGGGCACCGATGAGATGGCACTGATGGACATCGATGAGGTAGTACTGATGGGCACAGATGAGGTGGCACTGATTGGCGGCGCTTGTATGCGGCACTGATGGACACACATAGGCGGCACTGATGGGCACACATAGGCGGCACTGATGGGCACACATAGGCGGCACTGATGGGCACACATGGGCGGCACAGATGGGCACTCATGGGCGGCACTTATGGGTGGCACTGATGGCTACTTATGGGTGGCACAGATGGGCACTGATAGGTGGGCACTGGGCATGGATGGGCACTGTGGGGCGGCACTGATTTAGCTATGTTGCCAGTCAGTGCCCATTTGTGGGCACTGATTGGCATCTTTTTTTTTTGTAATGCTTTTTTTTTTTTGCCCACCCTGGTGGTCCAGGGTGGGCTTCCCTGGTGGTCCATGTGGCGATCCGAGGGGGGGCTGCGCT
This sequence comes from Rana temporaria, assembly GCF_905171775.1. NCBI lineage: Eukaryota > Metazoa > Chordata > Amphibia > Anura > Ranidae > Rana > Rana temporaria. The sequence goes on from NC_053489.1 coordinate 492,692,627, forward strand.
GATAAACAATCAGCGCGAGCCCCCCCCTGTCAGGAGAGCCGCAGATCGGCTCTCCTCTACTCGCGTCTGTCAGACGCGAGTGAGGAAGAGCCGACAACGGCTTTTCCTGTTTACATCGTGAACAGCCGTGATTCGACACGGCTGATCACGTGGTAAAGAGTCTCCGTGAGAGACTCTTTACCGAGATCGGTGTTGCGGGGTGTCAGACTGACACCCCGCAACAACGATCGCCGCGATGCGCGCCCCCGGGGGCGCGCAGCGGCTCAGAATCCTGAGGACGTCATATGACGTCAGGATCAGACAACCACTTTGCCGCCGTCAATATGTCATTGGCGGGCGGCAAGTGGTTAAATCCAAGGGTTCACATACTTTTTCCACCTGCACTGTGAATGTTTATGTGGTGTGTTCAATAAAAACATGGTAACATTTAATTCTTTGTGTTATTAGTTTAAGCAGACTGTGATTGTCTATTGTTGTGACTTAGATGAAGATCGGATCACAATTTTAGGATCAATTTGTGCAGAAATCCATATCATTCCAAAAGGGTTCACATACTTTACTTGCAACTGTATATACAGCATGTGTGCTTGTATGCAGGAGTGCCTGATAGAAAGGGGCATGGAGGGACATATATGTGTGATCATACAAAGCAGGGCATTGCTGTATGTGTGGCTTATAGGTAAGAGCAAATTAACCTGGCTGTATGTGTGGTTGCATGGGAGGGGGGGTCCTAGATGCAATAAGTGCAGTTACACAGAAGAAGGGTATATGTGCTCTTACAGATTTAGGGCCTAAAAGAAGCATGTGTCTGTCAAGCAAAACGTTGCGAGGAGGAAATTTGGCATTCAAGGTTGAGGCTCTCATGCTTTGTTACATGTATTTTTGATGCTAAAAAAAATATCCTTGAATTTTGGGACCAAACTACAATAATACCTCAAGATTATAAGAAAAATAATATTGGCAATAATGCCATGCAACCTGTATAAAAGGGTACAGGAAGCGTGTATTGTAATCCAGAAGGTTATGGTTTTACTTGTGGTGCCTCTTGTCACATAAATGTGACTACGATGGCATGGCCTGCAGGCACCTCTGCACATTAAGTTACCAAATAGTCAAATGCCGTCATATCATGTCTATGTGCTTTTAGTGTCATACTGTTTCTCAAACAGGTTCTGAGGTGCAGCAAAATTGCTGGCGTTAAGGTGGCTGAGATTACGGAACTGATTCAGAAAGCCCTGGAAAATGACCGAAAGGCCAGGTGAGCCAAGACTTGCAATGGAGATGATAAAAGCCGAATGGTGGTGTGCATGTCATTATGGTTTTTATATCTTTTTTACAGAAAGGAAGGAGGCAAATTTGGCTTTGCAGAGTCTCTTCCAGACCAGAAAATAACTGCTCTAAAGATGGAAAAAATCCCTGTAGATACTAAAGATGTAGAGAACAAAGCTGAAGAGATCATTTGTAAATCGGAGCCTCCATCAGATGTGTATCCTTTATAACAAATGTGTCATTTGGTCATATACTGTATACTCTTAAAAATAAGTGGGGGGGGGGACTTGTCACTAAATGCTCAATTAATACAGAAGTGATATGGTCTTACCAGAGCTATACTGCTATTTCTAAAAAAAAAAGAAATTTTTAAAGTAAAGTGGTCTTGCGTGCTACTAAAAGAAATGTGTTTAAAAAGAAAGTCATTGATGTGCCCAAATTCTCCTTCAGTCACTGACTTGTTATGCAGAAATACTGAAGGTCCTTCACCACAGTTCTAATGGGCTGTAAAATGCAGGCCCATTTAATTTGCTGAGTCCACCATCACCTGACCCTCTGATTCCCCCCCCTATGGGGATGAAGACTGTTGTCCCAGTTCTGGAGACCTGACCCCCTGCTGACCAGTCTTGTGCCACCCCGTTTTGTGATATCCTCACACTACAAGAGTTTCTGAGAGGACCCTGCCACTGGACAGCTCATTGGGTGTCCACCTCAGCTAGGTAGTGACGTGGACATGCAAAAAAGGGCCCTTCCAGTCTGCAGTCCAGAAGATAGGTTTCACACCTGACTGAATTATGGTAAAGATTTGGGGCTTTTAGATTTTTCTTTTTATTGCATCCTGGGGTGGGTTAGGGTATTGTTTGTGGGCAGGGGTGCAGAAAAACAACCACAGGGGTTATGAGATCGTTTTGCTGGGATCCAGGAAAGTAGCAAAGACTTGCCTTGGGAATAAACTTGCTCAACCGAACTCTACTTGAAATGGATAATCATGGCATTTATTTCAGAGAGGGTTATTTTTCTTAGCTTTTTTCATTCAGCAATGAAAAACCGGTTGTTTGGGCTGCTGGCACTGCTCAGATTGGAGAGGGAGCTGGAAATGCATGGGGAGAGTTGGAGGAATCGGAAGAAGAGGAGGAGGAGGATGATGATGAAGCAGTTTTGTTGATAGAGACTAACACTACAAAGAAAATTTCAAAAAGTGAGTTTATTAGAATTATTAGTCAAGATCCTATTGTGGTTTGCAGGTGGAGTGTACTGTGTAAGAGCTTTTCTCATGTTGTATAATCTGAAGGTTAAGACTGGATGCTATGCATTCCTGTTCAACATTCACTGAGCTACTGTATATGTGTGTAAAATAAGTGAAATGGCTAGTATGTTTTATTTGGTGGTTTAAAAAAAGCCTAAGGACCTTTTATCATAGTGAACACAAAGTTTATTAGTGTGAAAATTGTTGACTGTCCTACAGTCAGTAAAATTGAATGTGACTGTAAGGTTTACACTTGCAGAAGCCCTTGTCATCCCTCTGAAAAGCTAACTGGAATGGATGTTGTTTTATGGGCGATGAGGTGTTATGTGTTTTTTATCATGGCCTGTTTTAACCCTGTAGACTAGAGCCTGGACTAGCTAGAACAGGAGAAAAAAACGTGCTTTCCATATAATAAACAAGGCGGGGTATCAATGGGGAAATAAATATAGGAAATGGTTGGCCAGAGCAGTCAGGGAAAAGAAAAATATCTTTTATCCCTAAAATCAAGAACGATAAGGGAGAGATGGTGCATTCGTCTCCTGAAATAGCAGAGGTATTTCATGCATATTGCAGCTCACTATATAATGTGAAACAGAGAGGGGAAGATGGACAGAAACGAGATGCAAAAGTTGATGAGTACCTGCAGGGCCTAGACCTCCCCATGTTGCTCAAGGAGGGGCTTGTACAACTTAAAGCCCCAATTACTCAAGAAGAAATGAGAACATCAATAAAAAATATGGCCCGGGAAAGAGCCTGGGCCCCGACGGGTACTCTATTTTATATTATAAAAGATTTCAAAAGCTTTTGATCTCTAAATTTATGTGAATATCTGAATACCTTAGCAGAAGGAGAGACCCTGCGAGAGGCATCATTACTGGCCTATATAACTCTTATTTTGAAAGAAGGGAAAGTCCCAGCAGTCCCAGCGAGCTGTAGGCCAATTTCTCTGTTAAATACAGACATAGAGTTTTGCTAAAATAATTGCAGAGAGATTAAAGCCGCTATTGCCAAGCTGGGTACATAATCAGGGCCAGATTAAGAACATCATGGGCCTGGTGCTGAGGATTTTGGTGGGGCCTTTTAGGCTGCATTCACACCTCCGCGACAAGTAACGCCGTGTACGCGGCGTATTTTGCCGCGAATAGTGTAACTTTTTTTTTTACAAATCCTTCCTATTGCTTTGTATGGCCGAATGCCAATGCCGCCTGAAAAAAAGGGTCCGGGACTTTTTTTCATGCCGCATGTGTACGGCGTCTATGAGATGTGAACCATCTCATAGACAGCAATGGGAATTCTCCCCTCCAGCGGCACGAGCGGCCGGCGTTTTGTCGCGGAGGTGTGAATGGGGTGTAATAAATAATAAATAAATGCGTGGGAATGACATGAACGCAGCCCAGCCAAGGCAAGTGACCAAAGGCACAGAACCCAGAAGGAAGACCGGGTGAAGATGGAAGTGCCCGGGCCCCGTCTGATTCATCACAGCGCAGCACTGGAGGGCTCAGTCTGAAAATTGAAGTGTACACTAATGTGCTAATATGCTGTGCATACTTGTACGTTGTGGCATAACCTACCCCAGGGCCTCTAAAAAGTAGTAATGTCAGGAAAGTTTACTACCGCTTTAATATCACAGGAGCCTCTCATGGGGCCCCCTACTGACCCGGTGGACCTTGGGCAGTGCCTAAGTGCACAGTTGCCAACATTTAAAAAATATTTTCAGGGCCACTTTTTTATATAAGTGCTATATTTAGAGTAGCTGAGATCCCCGGTGTTCCTCTATACATCATAGTAGTAATCACAAAATTAAATGAGTACTAATAATGGGGCAGAACAAATATGAGAACTGATATTTCCTTTAGTTGAACTAACAAAAGTGTGTCCATTCTAGAGCTGGTAACATTGAGGATATTCAGTATAATTTTAAAGAACTGTTTTTGTGGGTAAGCGACATAGGGGAGGAGTATGGACGGTATATAAGTGGGAAGTATGTGCAGGTGAGGGAGAGGAATGTGGAGGGTCTAACAGTGGGCACTATGTACAGGAGAGGAGTGTGAAGGGTATGACAATGGGCAGTATGTACAGGAAGAGTGAGGGGGTATAAACAGAGGGTAGTACGTACCAGAGAGAAGTGTGGAGGGTATGATGGGGCAGTATGTACAGGAGAGGAGTGTGGAGGGTATGAAAGTGCGCAGTATGTACAGGAGAGGAATGTAGACGGTATGGTAGTGGGCTCTATGTATAGGAGAGGAGTGTGGAGGGTATGACAGTGAACACTATGTATAGGAGAGGAGTGTGGAGGGTATGACAGTGGGCACTATGTATAGGAGAGAGGAGTGTGGAGGGTATGACAGTGAGCAGTATGTACAGGAGAGGAGTGTGGAGGGTGCGACAGTGGGCACTAAGTACAGGAGAGAAGTGTATGACAGCAGGCACTATGTACAGGAGAGGAGTGTGAAGGGTATGACAGTGGGCGCTATGTATAGGAGAGGAGTGTGGAGGGTATGACAGTGGGCCACTATGTACAGGAGAGGAGTGTGTAGGGTATGACAGTGAGCACTATGTACAGGAGTGGAAGGATATTTAGGGACTGAGTAGTGGTTAAGCGGGTCATACATGGATTGAAATTACGCCAATTATGCAGAGACCAGCCATAGTCAATCTATGTATGGGCTAGCTGGTTTTACACAAGTCAATCTATTAATCAACTTGAGTACAACCAGCCTGTTTTTTTTTTTCTTAAAACAATCAGTGCTGCCAGCTAAAGTTAGCAACACTGATCATTGTACGCACTGGCAGAACACAATAACACTGCAGGAGTGATTCCCCCATCCACAGGTCAGCAGATGAGAGGGTGTGTGGGGACAGGCTGGGGAGAGATACTAGTCAGTGGCTGGGTAGGCACTGGTAGTATCAGAGCCAGATACACACAGGTTACATACGCCACGATCGTTAGAGCGAGAAAAATAATTCTAGTACTAGACCTCCTCTGTAACTCTAAACATGTAACCTAAAAAAATGTAAAGCATCGCTTAAGATACCAAAAAAAATTGTGCTAACTTAACTAACTAACTGTTTTTTTAATGAATGAAACATTTTTTTCCAAAAAAACATGTTTGAAAAATTGCTGGGCAAATACCGTGCTAGAGCTGCACAATTAATCGTTAAAAAAATCGTGATCTCGATTCAACCCCCCTGACGATCTTCAATGCAGAGTTTGCTGATTCTTTCATATAACTGTGGAGAGACTTTCAGCTGTCAAAAGAAAATATCTGGGCAGTCTGCCAAGTTTTTAACAGGAAACATTGTAACTGACACTTCCTTCTTAGATCAAAGGGATACACTTCTGTGTGTAAAGAACAAATCTGGGCAGTCTACCAAGTTTGTAAACAAAATGAAACATTGTAACTAACATTGTAACTAAATGTAACCACTTAAAGTCCAACACTTGTTTCTTAAGTTAGAAAGCAATATTATTTGCTAGAAAATTACTTGGAACTGCCAAACATTATATATATTTTAGCAGAGACTCTAGGGAATAACATGGCAATTGCTGCAATATTTTATGTCACACTGCATTTGCCCATTTCAATGAATAAAAAAAAAACATAAAAACAAAACAGTGAAGTTAGCCCATTTTTTTTTTGTTTTAATGTGAAAGATGATGTTACGCCGCAACAATCGTGAGAGAATAGTGATCTATCTTCTAAGCAAAAAAATTGCAATTCTCATTTAGCCAGAATCGTGCAGCTCTGTACCCTGCAACATAAAAAGTGCAAAGACCACCATAGAGTAATTTTCTAGCAAAAAACAAATGATGATTTTTACATGTAGTAGAGAAGTGTCAGAATTGGCCTGGGTGGCAAGGGGTTAATTACCATGAGTAATATACAAATAATTATTATAAGCACTGTGATCCTATCAGTCTGCTGCAGTGTGTCAGCTTGTATTTATATTGGCCGCTCTGAATGTAGCTTCTGACAGGCTGTGCAAGCAGGCCCATATCTCCGGAACCATAAATGATAGCCGTCCCATATTTTAACCAGTTGTGGGGTAGCTCTTCCCTGCCTACCCCCCACATGTGGGGTTTCTGTGACCTCTGGTCATCGAGCTACAACCCCCCAAATTCGATCTTAAAAAAAAAAAAAATTCTTAAAAAAAAAAAAAAAAAATTTTTTTTTTTTTTTTTTTTTGGGCAAATGGGCCTATCTTGAGGAAGGGGCCTGGAGCTGCAGCTCCATCAGCCCCATTGTTAATCCGGCCCTGTACATAATGATCAGGTAGGGTTTGCGACAGGGAGAGAGGGAAGGGATAATGGCCTGAAATCAGTTTATTTTTTTTTTATTTTTTTTATCATTCATGAAGTAAAAGGGGGGTACCCCAGTCGCATTCCTGACGATTGATACCGAAAAGGCCTTCGACAGGATGGACTGGGGTTTCATGTTTGGAACATTTAGACATCTGGGTATTGGGGTGAGGGTGATGAAATGGATAGCTGCTTTTTATCATCCAACGGCTAAAATTAGAATAAATGGGAATCTATCTCCTCCTTAACTTATTTAACAAGTCAGGGGTGCCCCCTCTTCCCAATGCTGACTTTATTTAAAATAAATATGTCCAAATCTGAGATTTTGAATATCGCTATCCCAAGGGAGGAGCAGCGGGCAATCCAACCTAAATTCCATTTTGTATGGTGTAAGGCGGGACTGGGGTACCTGGGAATAAAATTGACTGCATCATTGGATACTATGTTTAGGGCCAATTATAAACCAGCGATTAAAGTGGATGTTATATATATATATATATATATATATAAATATATTTATTTATTTATTTTTATTATTATTATTATTTTATTTTTTTAAACCTCGGTCCGTTTCGCCCCCCCCTTGCTGTGAGTGACAGGTTATTTATATATCTCGTGCACAAGCCTGTGACAGGCACACCCTGTGTAAAAAAAAAATTCACATCCACCTCCTCTCCCCTCCCCTCCAGCTCTCCCAGGATTGGCTGCCTTTACTGTGTTTTGACTGGATGTTTCTCTTCATGGGGTGTGATCCCCAGATCAGGGTGATGAGGAAATGTATGCAGTGAACAGCCAGCAGAATATACACAGACAAGTGATTGGGGGGGGGGGGGGGGGGTTCATGTATCTAGTCAGAGCTGGGCAGAGTAGAAGATCCAGTGATATTATTAATAATAATATTAGTATAGTGCAGTGTGTGTCTGAGGTCACCTGATCACAGTTGCAACATTCCTTTCCATCACTATTGTGTGTTTTGTGGGGGAGGGGTGGATTTCTCACTTTTTATAATTGCACCCAGTAAGGCTGGATCACATTTGTGCACGGTGCGAGATCGCATGTAATTCGCACCGCACTGCAAATCGCATGCGATGTCCATGCAGTGCGATTTCAGCCATACAGATAGTATGGCTGATATCGCACCGCATTCGGACCAAACTCACACAGGACCCTTTTTTGGTCCGCACCAGAATCGCATGGGTTTTCACACCTCCGATTCATGTCCGAACTGTCAGTTCGCAGTGCGATATGCAAGCTGAAATGGGGGTGTCATTAACATTGTATGACACTCCCCAGCAGTTTGCATATGGCAGTGTGAACTGCCGTGCGAGTCGGGTGCGATGTGGGAACCCGCAGTGGATTCGCCAATGTGAACCGAGCCTCAAAGCATACAGCCTACAAATGTCACCTGACTGCTCCCACAAAGGCTCGGTTCACACTGGTGCGATTCGGGAACCCTGCGAATCCACTGTGGGTTCCCACATCGCAGCCGAATCGCACAGCAGTTTACACTGCCATATGCGAACTGTTGGAGCGTGTCATACAATGTTGACGACCCCTCCATTTCAGCTCGCATATCGCACTGCAAACTGACAGTTTGGACATGAATCGGATTGCACAGGTGTGAACACCCATGCGATCCAATTCTGGTGCGGACCAAAAAAAGGGTCCTGTGCGTGTTTGGTCCGAATGCGATGCGATTTCAACCATACAGTTTGAATGGCTGAAATCGCATCACACAGACATTGCATGTGATCTGAACAGCAATGCAGTGCGAATCACATGCGATGTCTGGCATGGCACCAGTGTGAACTGGGTCACCTGACATTTTTTACAATTTATTTTTGTACTTCTTTTTTTTTTTTTTTTTTTCACAATGATATCCTACCAAGGATGGTTTACATCTTTCAAATGATCCCAAAAACAGTACCGCAGGGCTACTTCAGGAAATTAAGATCAATGTTACTAAAATATATTTGGGCGCATATGCAATCCTGGGGTGTTTATGTAACACTGGGGAAAGCAAAAAGGTCAGGGGGACTAACCGCACCGGACTTTGAGAAATACTAGCAGGCGATTTCTGTCTCCGGGACGGTAGAGTGGATTCATAATAAAAAAGGGAAAAGTTGGGTAAATATGGAGATATCGCAAAGTAAAGTTAATTTAGGAAAGATGGTTTGGATACCACAACAGCACCGGGATTTAACCATTGGACACAAACCCACTAACTAGAAATAATTTTAAGATTTGGGATGGCCTAGGGAGATTGTATCATTGGGACTGTAATTCACCATTAACCGATTGCCGCCCGGCGCACGCAGATATACGTCTGCAGAATGGCACGGGCAGGCAGAAGGACGTTGTGAAAATAGTGGTTGTTGTGGAAGCACGCGCAAGCCACGATATCCGTGAGGCCGAACGTGGGTCCTGCGGACTCGATCGCGGCAGACAAACCCGCGATTGTCTCACGGAGAGATAGAACGGGGAGATGTTGGTGTAAACACAACATCTCCCTGTTCTGCCTAGTGACACTGTCACTGATCGTGTTCCCTGTCATCGGGAACAACGATCAGTGACGTGTCAAAGCAAGTCACGTCCCCTGACCGTAAGAATCGCTCCCTGGGGAACGCTTAACCCCTACAGCGCCACCTAGTTGTTAACCCCTTCACTGCCAGTGTCCTTTTCACAGTAATCTGTGAATTTTTATAGCACTGATCGCTGTAAAAATGACGATGGTCCCAAAAATGAGTCAAAGGTGTCCGATGTGTCCGACATAATGTCGCAGTCATGATAAAAATCGCTGATCGCAGCCATTATTAGTAAAAAAAAAACAAAAAAAAAAATATTAATAAAAATGCTATAAAACTATTCCCTATTTTGTAGATGCTACAACTTTTGCGCAAACCAATAAACGCTTTTTTTTTTTTTTTTAACCCAAAATTATGTAGAACACGTATCGGCCTAAACTGAGGGGAAAAAACTTTTTTTTTTTTTTTATATATATATTTTTTGGGGATATTTATTATAGCAAAAAGTAAAAAATATTGAATTTTTTTTTTTCAAAATTGACGCTCTATTTTTGTTAGTGCAAAAAATAAAAAACGCAGAGGTGATCAAATACCACCAAAAGAAAGCTCTATTTGTGGGGGGGGGGGAAATGTACATTTTGTTTGGGAGCCACGTCGCACGACCACGCAATTGTCAGTTAAAGCGACGCAGTGCCGAATCGCAAAAAGTGGCCCGGTCGTTTAGCAACAAAATGGTCCGGGGCAATATCTATATTGGGCACAAATTATTTTAAGTCAAGGAAAGGGGAATATATATATTTCACTACATGGGCAAAAAAAGAGGAAATACTATTAAAAGATGTGATGAAAGGTAATAGGATATGCGGAAATTAAATTGGGAAATAAGCGACTAGACAAATGGAGGTAAACAAAATCCGAAACTTTGCACAATCATTGTCACAACTATTATGGGAAAAGGATACATGAGGTTAATGGAGAAACTATTCTGCTCCCCCCCCCCCCTCAGTTTAAACCAAAAGTACCATATATACTCGAGTATTAGCTGAGTTTTTCAGCCCTTTTTGTAGGGCTGAAAATACCCCTCTCGGCTTATTCTCAAGTCAGTGTACCTTGGGCATCCAATTTTTAAAGCTCGCTGCTTCCTCCTGGTCCTGTCCCATTCCGTGATAGGCGTTTGACACTGTATTCAGTGTTCCGCCTATCACGGACCTTCTCTTGTCCAAGAATGAAAGAACGTCCATTATAGACGGAACGCTGAACACTGTGTCAAACGCCTATGGCGGAACGGGACCAGGAGGAAGCCGCGAGTTTTAAAAAATGGACAGCCGCAGCGCAGCCTGTCAAGCATTTCAGGTACGCTGCAAAAGGGGCACAGCGAGGCATGCAAATGGGCACAGCGAGGCGTGCAAATGGGCATTGTTGACCCTCTTTTCCGCTTACAGTGGCTGCTGCATTCTCACCCTAGGCTTATTGACTTGAGTCAATACGTTTTCCCATTTTTTTTGTGGTAGAATTTGGTGCCTCGGCTTATACTCTAGTACAGGGCTCAAAATTTCAAGTCCTGAGCTACTAGCCAGGCCTCAAGAGTTACTCGCCACCAGTTGCCCCACCTAATTTATACACTGCCCTGCGCCTAATTGCACCCGTAAACATGCCTCGTAGATTATCTCATGGAATGACAATGTTTTATGCAGAAAATCTCTCTCTCTCTCTCTCTCTCTCTCTCTCTCTCTCTCTCTCTCTCTCTCTCTCTCTCTCTCTCTCTCTCTCTCTCTCTCTCTCTCTCTCTCTCTCTCTCTCTCTCTCTCTCTCTCTCTCTCTCTCTCTCTCTCTCTCATGGCCGAACCACTCGCGGCTATCTTCGCCACCCCAGTGCCTCCTCCTACCCCCCCTGCTGTCTTCTGGGAGACACACAGGTCCCAGAAGACAGCAGAGACCAGTGGGATCGGGCAGCGTGATTCACGCATGCGCAGTAGGAAACTTTTGAAGTGAAGACAAGGCTTCACTTCTGATCTCCTTACTGAAGATGGCGGCGGCAGCAGCCGAAGGGACAGATGGGCTTCGGGTGCCGACATCGCAGGAGCCCTATATAAGGAAAGTTTCCTAATTTTTAAAAAATCGTCAGTTGCAGTATTTGTAGCTGCTGACTTTAAAAACATTGGCGGAACTCTGCTTTTAAGAAGAATGAAAATTTTAATTTATTCAGCATGAAATGGAACTTGGTTATGTAGCATGAGGCTGTATATTCTGCAATATTTACATTTTTGGTAAACTCATTCAATGAATCCAAGCTCTGGAAGCTGAGATAAGATGCACTGGCAATGGTATTGTTTTACTCAAAAGAATTTGAGTAATTCTCCAACTGTGCAATTTAACCTAAAATCGTTTTTAATATCGCTGTTTTACTAACCTGACGGCTTCTTATTCTAAATGGGGAAACCTTCATTTTGTTTGCAAATATTTTGCAATACGGCACTGCGTCAATTTAACTAACAATTGCGTGGTGGTGCGATGTTGTACCCAAACAAAATTGATGCCCCCCCCCCCCCCCCCCCCCCCCACACACACACACACACACACACACACACAAATAGAGCTTTATTTTGGTGGTATTTAATCACCTTTGCAGTTTTTATTTTTTGCGCTATAAACACAAAAAGAGTGAGAATTTTTGCCATAATACATAATAATAAAAAAAAATCGAAACCTTTATTCATTAGTTTAGACCAATATGTATTCTTCTACATATTTTTGGTAAAAAATCCTAATAAGCGTATATTGATTTGGTTTGAACAAAAGTTGTAGTGTATAAAAAAGGGAGTGGCGATCTGTGTTTTTTTTTTTTTGCGGGACTGCGACTTTGCGGCAGACAAATCTGACTCCAAGTGACACTTTTTGGGAACCAGTAATACCAATACAGTGATCAGTGCAAAAAAAAAAGCACTGATCAATGTATAAATGGCAGGGAAGGGGTTAATACTCTGGGCCAAACAAAGGATTAGCGGTGCTCCCTGGGTGTGTTCCAACTGTGGGGGGCTGGGCTCACTGGGACAACAGAGATCACTGTTCCTGATCACTAGGAACGGCAGATCTCCATGTTTTCCCCTGTCAGAATGGGTATCCACCTTGTTTACATTCTGCCTCTCTGTACCGTGATCGCGGGTGGGTGGCGGACATAGAGTATCTCATGCACAAAATTGCATACGGGTACATACAAGGCCGCCCTGCTGCAGTATATGTGCGGTGGGCGGTACGGAAGTGGTTAAAGCGGTTGTATACCCGCTGACACTTTTTTTTTTTTCTACACCTGTAAAGGCAAAAGGCATAATGAGCTAGTATGCACCGCATACTAGCTCATTATGAAATTCTTGCCTTAGAACGAGGCGTCGGTATCTCACTTGGTCCACGCCGAGGCAGCTGACATTTTTCCTCGGCGTGTCTTCCGGGTATTGTGGCTGGAGCTACGATGTCATCACTCCCGTGCATGCGAACGGGAGACTTTTTACCGGCATTCAGCCAAGAATCTTGCAGATGTAGCAGATAGAGGATTGAGACAAATCATTTACTACTGGCAGGGGTGCTTAGAATGATCAGCTTTTATTTATGTAAAACCTTTATCCCAAAATGAAGAAACTATCTGCTGTAACTGCTTATAAAGGGTTCACTGGAGTTCAGCTTCAATTTGTTGGTGTATCTAAATTTGCTAGTACATCCAATTCTCCCCTTCTCTCAGATTAACAATGCTGCTGTCCAAAGGTGCCACCTGTGCTTCATCTGTGAAGTGGAGGTGCTCTAATATAGGAGTTGTCACTGACCAGATCACCAGGTGAAAAAAGGGGGGGGGAAAGCCTAAAAAAAAACGAAAGCAGCCACCACATGTAATGATTGGTAAGCTGCAATATGACATTTTTTTTGTGTTTTTGGGTTTAATACCGCTTTAACTTTACTGTTGCTAAATGTTCACTGTGTATTGATTTTATACTGTGTTGCAGATGATGTTGTCATGGTATCTGACGACAGTGAAGAGGAGGAAGTGATTATACTACAAGCTGGGGCACAATGAAAAAGGTATCATTGTCATTCATGTTATAAAGCGCTGTGCACACTGTTGGTGCTATATAAATCTTGTATGATGATCATTATATATATATATATATATATATATATATATATATATATATATATATATATATATATATATATATATATATATATATATATATATATATATATATATATATATATATATATATAATTTTCTATCCTGACTTTTTTTTTTTTTTCTACACCTATCCCATCAATTATTAATGCAGTTGCCAGTATTTTACCTCTTTTGTAGACTGCATTCCTTTATGTAAATGTGACATTTTGAATTTGATTGACATCTTGGCCTACCTGCTGTGAATGACGCTTTACATTCCTTGTGGCATAAAGCTTGTAGTTGTCAATATCTTCGATCCTAAATCTTGTGAGCCCATAAAAATGCAGTGCTGACCAGTGTGTTCAGATTATCCTTAGACCATCCTTTCTATAGTTTTACAAATACTGTAGATATTAGAGCATGAACAGCATGGGTTATTGTGGTTGCTTAAATGACCTATCCCTGACCTGGAGTGTGCACAGGTCAGAGGTTAAAGTTCACTGGTTGCATTCTTAGGACCAGTTAAAATATAAAGTCAGCAGTGGCAGTTTCCATAATTCCATCCTGACTGGCATCCTTTTAATTTTATGTTGTATCTCCTTTATTCTAGATAAGCAGCATTGACCTTTTATGGTATAGTTCAGATGTAGTCACTGATCACAGATGAGCCTGTTTTATAAACATTGACTACATTCAGCCATACTGGGCTTTTTTTTCTTCTTCTAGGAACAGCTTAGCTGCTACAGCCTCCAAAGGGGGCAATGAGTCTACAAGCAAGATGTCCAACCATAAGAAGAAAAATACTCACTGGCGTCCATCCGCAAGGCAATAATCTTACCCATGTAGCCAAATACTGGTCATAATATATCGCTGAGGGCTTTTCAGAGAACTGTGCAGCATGTAGAAAACAGTTTGGATGTCTTGTTCCTAGAGAGATCCTTTATTTTTACTTTTGCTATTGTGAAAAGACACGCTCAGTGCATTACCACCACCAAATTGTACTAAATACAAGAGCCATAATCATACTCCCAAACATGAGGAGGTACAAGCATTTCAATACCCAACTCTATCTGCCATTGTTGCTGTAGTTGTAAAGCTGACACATTTTGATGGACATGCCCCGTTCCTCAAAACTGACCCAATCTGATGCAGTTCCACAATTTTAGAGTGACTTGAGTTTTGAAACTCACATTTTGCGAGTATCTTTTTGGGTCTTGTATTTAATCACTTCCGTACCAGCGATGTACCCGTATGTCACTGGACTTTAAGTGGTTATACTGGGATGATGCCTGCAGCTTTTTTAGAGCCGGCGGTCGGCTCTCGTGTAAAAGCAATCCTAGCGGCTAACAAGCTGTGGGAGGGGACACCTGCCACCTTCCGTGGTTTTCTCTGGCTCCCCTGTCCCACTGGGAGACCTGAGAAACCAGCTGGTGCATCAACAGTGGCATTAAAAAAAACTCATTTTGTTACAGCAGAGGATGTCATATATGTGCCCAGTCTTGCCACAAATAATTAATCCAGCTCTGAGCATTCCTCTTATCTACAGTAAGATAAAAACGGACACACAGAGAAATGGGTGTCTCTTTCTTCCCCCCCTTGCTGTGAGTGACCTGTGATTTCCTTATCTCATGCACAAGTGTGAGAGAGGCATTCTGTGTACTTCACATCCACTCCTCCTTTCTTCTCCAGCTCTCTGAGGATTGGCTGCTCCACACCTCAGTATAATTGGACATGCTGAAATCATGTGGTGACTCTCCTGGGTTTTGACTCGATGTTGGTGATCGTGGGGCATAATCCACGAGACCAGCAGAAGTTCAGTGTAAGAAATATTGATGCCTGGCCAGGGGGAGTGTAGAGGTGAATGGGGAGTCGACTGACATCACGACTCCACCCACCGAGCTCCAGACAACAGACCCACCCACAGAATGCAGAGTATTGCAGGGCTCCAAACCGCTAAAAGGGAGATATTTGACAGGTAAGGATACATGCAGGAGGCCTATCTATCCTTATAGATCAACACTATGGAAGTAATTTAGAAATGATGAGAGTGGGTTTACATCCACTTTGGGCAGAGGAGGGATTTGGGGTCTTATAGACCTGAGATTTCTTCATAAAGTACCCGTCACATGGCCATTGCTGTCACAAGGATGTTTTACATTCCTTTTGACAGCAATAAAAGGGATAAAAAAATAAAGTAACCGTGTAAAAATTATGGTTAAAAAAAATGTAAAGTCCCCTAAACTCCTCCCCTGTGCGCAAAGGTAAATGTGCACGTCGGTCCCACATGCACACACTCCCACAGATGTGCAGTATCGCTGTGAATATCAGATCATGGGCAGTAGGTCTAGCACCCGACCTCCTCTGTAAGTCTAAAGTGGTAAGGTCTTGTGCCTATGAATAGTAAAATTTGATGCCGTTTGTTGCCATTGAAAGGGGCGTGTGCAATTTTAAAGCGTGACATGTTTGTTTACATTTAACATTCAGTAAAAAGATACTAAAGTACCAGAGAAGGCTTGGTCTGGATATGGTTAATAAAATTTGGTGGTGGTAATGCATTGGGTAGTTTCGCCGTCTTTTCACAGGAGTGTCTGGAGTTTCCCAGCTTGAGGAGGGCAGCATCGGATGTAGGACTGAGTGAACGCTGAAATGTTATTACAAGATTACTGTTGCTATTGTCTATTTTGTAATTTTTCTGTAAATGTTTTTGCAGGTTTCCATGCTTTCTTTTTTATAAAAGGAATTAAAAAAAAAATCTCTAAAGAGGAATTAAAGAACTTCAAAGAACTGTGTAAAATGATTACATTCCTGGCTGGACGTGGCAGTGAGTGTTGCAGACATTGCCTATAGTTTAGAATTGCAACGGATGCTAAAAAATGTGTGAGAGGTTAAAATGCCCCTGGCACTTAGATTGTTGTCCGTGAAGCTGAAAAATCTCAACACAGGGTGAGGCTATGAGTGTTTTTTAGTCGTCACATTCTGGTGGCAGCAGTGAGACCTGATGGCGTAACAGTCCCATCCTAAACGTCTGTGATCATGCTGGAGACCTCCAGCTGCAGAGGCCATTCTGCTTCTTGTAACTGGTGTCGGCTGACAATGTCAGGCAGTTTGTGGGAACCATTTTAGAGGGTTGCAGAGAAGACAGATTACTTTCTGCCTAATGAAGCATCCTGCCACTGACTGCAAAGAGGGATTTCTGGTGTCCCCCCTTCCTGTTGATGTAAGCCACTTTGTGTCATTGTTCAATAAGACTAGTAGATGATGCCCTCTGACTCCTGGAAATAAGTCGGAGTTGTCCATACTGCAGTTGGCTTCCCCCACATCTTGGACAACTGTCTGGATGCTTCCTTGGTGCAGGTGTGAATGGATTCTCCACCATTAGACTGCATGTTGTATCTTTTCCAAAGCCTCTAGAATCCTGGGAGCAGTCCTTAGAACTGCCTGAAGGGCTTTCTGGTAAAATTGAACTTTCTGAACTGCAGGAAACCAAGTTATCAAGAGACTCTGTGTAGATCATATTATTCTGCTAGTTGCTGGTCTGCAACAGAATGGGATATATTTTCTCAATTTTGTCTGCTGGTAGAAAAAAAATTCTGAGCCCGGGTTGATATTGGCTGGATAGAATATTCTAGAAACCAGACGGCTTGTAATTGGATGAGTCATGATTGTTTTCATTTCTATGACTTTATCTCAAGATTTGGGTCAGAGAGTAATGCCGCGTACACACCATCACTTTATGTGATGGAAAAAAAATGACGTTTTTAAAAACGTCACTTTAATTGACTGTGTGTGGGGGAAAACGTTGTTTTATGTCTTGTAAAAAACGACCAAAAAAAATTGAAGCATGCTTCAATTTTATGTGTCGTTTTTCAAAAGTGCACTTTTTACTTCACAGAAATTGACCGTGTGTAGCAAAAAACGTCGTTTTCTAAGACGTTTTTTCATCCACGCATGCCCAGAAGCTACTTATGAAGCAAGCTTCAATGGTAAAACGTGGTGGAACGTAACCTCACTTTGCAAGATCATTGTGAGAAAACGATGGTGTGTAGGCAACTTCGTCTTTGAAAATTGAAGTTTCAAAAACGTCATTTTTTACTTCACAGAAAGTGTCGTTTTTTTTCATCACATAAAGTGATGGTGTGTACGTGGCATAAGGCCTGGTACACATGGGCTGATTATCGGTTGGTTCATCAAACCATTTGACTTGTGTACACCAGTCTGTCTGACAGAAGCTGGCTGAATGGGCATGCTGGAAAACCAGCATCTGATCAACGTTGGCAGCTAGTAGTTACCAGCACTAACCTGTGTGGTCTGACAGGGGAGGGGGGGCATAATACAATAGCTCAGTGGGGGAGATCACTGTACTAACATTGGACAGTTAGTACAATGGGTCCCCCCCCCCCCCCCCCGTGATCCTTATCATGTGTAGCAGATTATCTAGAACTAGTTTCTCCCGCCTTGGAGAATATCTTTAAGGCTGAAGACAGTCTGAATGGTAGTTTGATCTCTTCTCCCAACTTCACAACTAAACACAAACATCTGTTAGATTCTTATGGAAACTTTTAGATGAACATCTTGGTTTTAGAATTACCACAAAAGTCTCTTTTTGACTGCAAAGAGATGGGTTTAATGACGCCACTTCCACCTAAGTGTGTATATTTGTCACTACCATAATCCTGTACATTGTGTCTTCTAGAAGACACACATCTAAAAGTTTTTTGAATTTATATCTACACTCCCTGTTGACACTAACAACTGTGGAAAGGATTTCACAATCTCACCGTTTCAACAGTAAAGAACCCCTTGCCTAGTTTGGGCGGCACGGTGGTGTAGTGCAGGGGTCTCCAAACATGGCACTTTTGCCTAGCCCTAAATAAGGTTACTGATTTGAATCCCAACTACGACACTATCTGCTTGGAGTTTGCATGTTCTCCCTGTGCCTCTGTGGGTTTCCTCCCACACTCAAAAAACATGCTGGTAGGTTAACTAGATCCTGTCTAAATTGCCTCTAGTATGTGTATGGGTGAGAGTGAGTGAATTGTGTGATGACACTGCAACATACTGATTTATCACAAGAGACCCCCAAACCCATAGAGATATTGCCTGAGATCATTGAAACTGCAGATACTGTAGTAAAAGCACAGGACAGAAATATATTGACATCAACAGTATTCAGTGGGTTAATGGAGGGGGGAGAAGATTGTGTTTCCCCTAGTTCTAGTCTAAGCTCAATTGTAAATCCGAGCCCAGATATAATACAGCAGAAACATGGAGATGAGGAGATTGATATCAGGACTTTGCTTTTGGCTCTCCCAACCAGGGCAGATTTACAAACATTGCCAACACGTGCTGATATGGAGCAATTTGTCTCTAGAGTGGAGGAAGATATGGAAGCTTTGGTCACCAGAGTTGAGGAGACACATCGGAGAGATTTGGAAGCAGTACGAGGAGACATAAAAACACTTTCGGATAAATTAGAAATTAATGAGAGCCGGTTGAGTGTCCTAGAAAATCGGTTTACACATTTAGAGCAGACACAAACACAATATCCACCGACGTGTAATGACATACAGTTAAAGCTGGAAGAAATTGAGGACCGTAGCCGTCGCAGAAATTTGAGGTTCAGGGGGATCCCAGAAACAATTGAAAGAGAGAAACTGCAAGAGACTATTTATTCAATTTGTCTTCAATTAATTGTTACTCCCCCATCCCAAACATTTGAATTCGAACGAGTTCACAGATCACTGGGTCCACGCTCAGTAAATGCAGATAGGCCTAGGGATGTGATTTGCTGTTTCCACCGATATTCAGATAAAGAGGCTATTAGCCGGGCATCGTGGGAGGCGGGGGAGATAAGATACGAGGGGTCTCAAATAAAAATTATGCCTGATCTCTCACGGAATACCCTTCAGCGGAGAGCAATACTACGCCCCCTATTAGATATCATTAAAAAATGTGGTGGGACGTACCGCTGGGGATACCCGCTTTCTTTAACAATTAAGAAAAATCAGCAATCCTTCCTTCTTAAACAACGCACAGACTTACCAGAATTGTTTAAATTTTTGGAAGTAGATTCTGTGGAAGTGCCAGACTGGCTACAATTTATTCCTAATTTTTCTAAACGAATAAAAAATGTGGTTATAGATAAAAAAAACGCCAACCCAGAAAAAAGAAGGGGGGAGATACCTGGGTCCATCTGAAGTGAGATAGAAAATATGAAGAATACCCCTGATATAATTTTTTTTTTTTTTTTTTTATGTCCCAACTTTTTTTCAGGAGGGATTTTCCGATTTTTTTTTTTTTAAATCATTTAAATAAAAGTTGGATTTATATGTCCCTTCCCAATCCCTCTATTTGTGAAAAAAAAATGTCCGTTAAGGACCATTTATATGTTGTTTAAGGGGCAGTAAGAGGGAAGAAGGAAGGGTTAAGGGAAGAGAAAAAAGGGGGAAGGGAAAGGGAAGAAATGGGAAAAGAAAGTGAAGGAACAGTATATGGTGATGAATTTAGGTGAAGGATAACTGGATATTATCCTGGAGGTTTCTGCCCCCCCTTTTCTTTTTCTTTTTCTTTTTTGGAAACAAAAGGGAAGAGAAAAAAAAATAAAATAAAAAAAAAACATGTCCCAACTTTTTTTCAGGAGGGATTTTTCGATTTTTTTTTTTTTTTTTTTTCATTTAAATAAAAGTTGGATTTATATGTCCCTTCCCAATCCCTCTATTTGTGAAAAAGTGTCCGTTAAGGACTATTTATATGTTGTTTAAGGGGCAATGAGAGGGAAGAGAAAAGGGGGGAAGGGAAAGGGAAGAAATGGGAAAAGAAAGTGAGGGAACAGTATATGGTGATGAATTTAGGTGAAGGATAACTGGATATTATCTTGGAGGTTTCTGCCCCCCCTTTTCTTTTTCTTTTTTTGAAAAAAAAAAGAAGAAAATAGAAAAAAAGAAAACATGTCCCAACTTTTTTTCAGGAGGGATTTTCCGATTTTTTTTTTTTTTTTTTTTTTAAATCATTTAAATAAAAGTTGGATTTATATGTCCCTTCCCAATCCCTCTATTTGTGAAAAAAAAATGTCCGTTAAGGACCATTTATATGTTGTTTAAGGGGCAATAAGAGGGAAGAAGGAAGGGTTAAGGGAAGAGAAAAAAGGGGGAAGGGAAAGGGAAGAAATGGGAAAAGAAAGTGAAGGAATAGTATATGGTGATGAATTTAGGTGAAGGATAACTGGATATTATCCTGGAGGTTTCTGCCCCCCCTTTTCTTTTTCTTTTTTGGAAACAAACGGAAAAAAAAAAAAAAAAACATTTCCAACTTTTTTTCCAGGAGGGATTTTTCGATTTTTTTTTTTTTTTCACTTACATAAAAGTTGGATTTATATGTCCCTTCCTAATCCCTCTATTTGTGAAAAAATGGCTGTTAAGGACTATTTATATGTTGTTTAAGGGGCAATGAGAGGGAAGAGAAAAGGGGGGAAGGGAAAGGGAAGAAATGGGAAAAGAAAGTGAGGGAACAGTATATGGTGATGAATTTAGGTGAAGGATAACTGGATATTATCTTGGAGGTTTCTGCCCCCCCCCCCCTTTTTCTTGTTTTAAAAAAAAAAAAAAGTGTCCCAACTTTTTTTTTCAGGAGGGATTTTTTTTTTTTTTTTTTTCATTTAAATAAAAGTTGGATTTATATGTCCCTTCCCAATCCCTCTATTTGTGAAAAAATGGCTGTTTAAGGACCATTTATATGTTGTTTAAGGGGCGGTTAGAGGGAAGAAGCAAGGGTTAAGGGAAGAGAAATAGAAGTGGATATATACGTTTAGAAGATTGACTACAGATGGTAATTGTAGTAAACTCAGAGCCGGGGTGGATAAGAGGTTAGGTCTGAGCCCCCCTGTCATCTTGTGCCAAAACCCCCAATTAGGTTTTACCCACTGAAGTCACAGTCAGGTGGCTCAGTTTTGGGTGCGCGCCCGATTGGGCCTAGAAGGGAGGGAGGGATTAGAAGGGGTTAGGAAGGGGCGTATAGGTAGGTTTGGGAGGGGTGCTCTCCCCCCACCTTTTATTTTATTTTTGTATTTTTTTCTTTTTTTTTTTCTCTTGTTGTTGTTGTCAGTGTTGTCTGAAAAATGGAAGAGGTGAAGATTACCTCCTTGAATGTTAAGGGTCTTAATGTCCCAGAGAAAAGGAAAATGTTGTTGAACGATTTGAGGCGATCCGGGACAGATGTAGCCTATGTTCAGGAAACACACTTTAAGGCAGGTAGACTCCCTCTTCTTCAAAATAGATTTTTCCCTTGTGTGTATCATGCTCCAAACCAACAGGCTAAATCTAAGGGGGTCTCAATATTAATATCTAATCGAGTGCCATGGTGCTTAGTGGACAAACGGGTAGACCCTAATGGGAGATTTCTTTTCCTTAAAGGAAGCATTGGAAACATTAAGGTAACATTAGCAACAATCTATGTACCAAATAAACAGCAGGACCAGTTTGTTAAAAAAATTCTTTCAGAATTAAGGGATTTTATAGAGGGGAGATTGATTCTGGGAGGGGACTTCAACATCCCCCTAGATCCTAGAATCGACACCTCCTCAGGAACTTCAGCTGTCCCCTGTCGGGTCCGAAGAAGTATACTACAAAAAATGCATGAAATGCAAGTGGTAGATGCCTGGAGGACTTTACATACAAAAGAACGAGATTATACTTTTTTTTCCAACCCACATCAAGTGTACTCGCGTATTGACATGTTTTTGATTCCACACTATTTAATTTCAGACGTTACAGAAATCATAATCGGAAATATAACATGGTCGGACCATGCTCCGGTTTCGTTGTGTCTCTCCCTGTCTAACCTGGCCACTCAACGTAAGGGATGCTGGCGATTGAATGAAAGCCTTCTTCAAAATCCTGAAGTAAGGGACGATGTATCTAAAGAAATGATAGCATATTTTCAGATAAACGACATTCCTGAGAGTGACCCAGGTATGATTTGGGAGGCACACAAGGCCGTGATCAGAGGAATTTTAATCAAACATGGAGCAATTTTGAAAAAGAAAAGGGAAAAACAGACCAAAGAATTATTAGATGAGATCCAGACCTTAGAAACACAGCATAAAAAGATACAGACAGCATCAGTAGGTAGGGAGCTGGGACATCTGAGAAGACAACTGTCGGAGATCTTACGGTTTAAAGCAAAAGCCCTAATCCAACGAGGGAAACAAATAGATTATGAAATAGGAGATAAATGTGGCAGATTGTTAGCAGGGAAAATTAAAGAAAAGAATAGGTCAACTTATATATCACAAATAAAAGATAAAGAGGGACATTTAAAACAGATACCTAAAGATATTGCCCAGACATTCGGGAAGTATTATGCTACTCTGTATAACTTGCCTCACGCTACTTCCCCTCAGTCCAGGATAGCAGAATATCTAACCTCGACAGGTATGACGAGATTACCCTCACCAGCCCGTTATAGTCTGGACACTCCTATTACGGTAAAAGAAGTGACTGAAGTATTAAAATCATTCAAATCTGGAAAATCTCCTGGTCCGGATGGCTTTACTATAAGTTACTACAGAGAATTTTCTGAGTTGCTAAGTAAACAAATGACAAAAGTCTTTAATGCGGTGGGTCTGACTTCCACATTCCCTATGGATACCCTGAGAGCACATATTACGTTAATTCCAAAAGAGGGGAAGGACCCGGCGGATTGTGGAGGTTACAGACCCATCTCGTTACTGAACACAGATTTAAAAATATTTACGAAAATATTAGCAACCAGAATACAATCATGGATCCCCCAAATAATAGATTTAGACCAAGTAGGGTTCGTCCCCACGAGAGAAGGTAGAGATAATACAACAAAAGTTCTTAATTTGATTAATCAGGTAAATGATAAAAAAATACCGTGTGTATTTTTAAATACAGACGCGGAGAAGGCATTTGATAGGGTAGACTGGCGGTTCTTATTTGAGGTGCTGAAACAAATAGGAATGGGAGAACGAATGATTAGCTGGATTAAAAGTGTTTATACAAACCCTCAAGCGGTTGTAAAGGCAAATGGGGTCCTTTCTGAACCCTTCAGCATCTCGAATGGTACTCGCCAGGGCTGCCCCCTCTCACCCCTTCTCTTCGTTCTCTCTTTGGAACCATTGCTGAACAGAATTCGCCTGAATCCGGATATACGGGGTATTAGGGTTGGGGAAGGAATCCACAAGGTTTCTGCTTATGCGGATGATATGCTTTTTTCAGTAACCGAGCCTCATATTTCTCTCCCTACTTTGCTGAGTGAGATTGAGAAATATGGCACTCTCTCTAATTTAAAAATAAATCAGACTAAATCAGAGGCCATGAGCATGTCACTATCCCCTCTTTCCCGGGATTCCATTCGGGCGAATTTTTGTTTTAAATGGAGTCCAATGCTTAGATACTTGGGCACAAATATTCCATCAAAAGAAAAGGACATTTTTAAAATGAATTTTTTACCAATGTATAATCTATTACGAGCCCTACTTGACAAATGGCGACTTGGTTCCCATTCTTGGTTTGGCCGCATTAGTATAATCAAAATGTCCGTTCTTCCGAAAATTTTGTATTTACTTCAGGCGCTACCAATTAAGATTCCAGTGACTTTTTTGCGTCAGATACGTAGTTTATTTATGAATTTTATCTGGGCCGGGAAACGTCCTAGGATTAAAAGAGATCTGTTGACTATGCCTAAGAATCTTGGTGGAATGGGGGTCCCAGATATATTTAAGTATTATTATGCAGTACATCTATCTAGATTAGTGGACTGGTGTAAACATGTTAGATCTAAGAGGTGGGTTGACATAGAACAACAGCTGAGCACAGTTCCTTTAGGTAGAGCACCTTGGTGCTATACAGTATTACCGGCTCCTCTTAAAAATCACCCTATAATTGGCACAACACTAAAAATTACTGCACGTATATGCCAAAACGGGAACTTTTCTACAGTGCGATCACCTTTGTTTCCCATATTGGGGAACCCAAGTTTTAGTCCGGGTAATGAAAGAGGATCTTTCCGGTTATTAATAGAGAAAGGAGTATATCAGGCCTCACATTTTATTATATCAGAAAACTGGCCATCGATTAAAACATTAATACAAATAGGAGGCCCTTTTGAAGTCAATATCTGGCAGGCGTTGCAATTAAGTAATTTTTTTAGATCATTAGGCCCGGGAAGTAATTTTCATCGTCAGTTAACAATCTTTGAGTCGTACTGTAATGATTTAGAACCACTAGCCCGAGGGATCTCTAAAATGTATGGACTATTAAATAAATTTAGGGAGGATCAGGAGATACCAGGCCTTAACAAATGGGAGAAGGACCTAGATAGGACCTTCTCTGCATTACAACGTAAACAGATTATCTTTTTGACTCTAAACTCTTCAATCTGTACACGAATTCAAGAATTAAACTATAAAATCTTGATGCAGTGGTACCATACTCCAGTACGACTCAAAAAATTCTGCAATGAAAATTCTGACAGATGTTGGAGATGTGGAGAAGAAAGCGGGACATTGATTCATATATTTTGGTTTTGTAAAAAAATAAGAGTTTATTGGTTGTCAATTATGAGAATCTTGCAAAAAATTTCTGAGTTAAAAATACCCAATGATCCCGCTTTTTTCCTACTTCACCTATCTGAGATTCCAGTTCAGACTTATCGGAACTCAGTACTGTGCCATTTGGTGAATGCAGCTAAAGCAGGTATACCCTTACGGTGGAGGGATACTACGTCACCAACAGTTTTAGAGTGGATAAATAGAGTTAGAGATATAGAAGCTATGGAAGACCTAGTTCTCTCAGCTAAGGGTAAAAATAAACTATACAAAGAAACGTGGAAGAGCTGGAATTTGTTTAAAAATTCAGATGAGGGGAAAAGATTAATGACTGAACCTGATAAATGAAGAATCGGATACGCGCAGGGAATTATAATGTAAAATATAATATGAAGGATAAACCGACTTTCCTGTTATGAATTGTGGTTTAAGGGAGGGAGAGGATGGGGCTCCCCTTCTCTCTCCCCCTCTTTTATCTTTTTTTCTTTTTTTTCTCTTTTTTTTTTTTTTTTCTCTCGTCTTTTGAGGGGGGGAGCTGGGAAAGGGCAGATGCATCACTTGTCTCTCTGTGAGAGAGAGTGATGACTAAGAAAAGGGTTAGAGTGGGAAGATTTAGTGAGGGAGTTTATGGGAGGGTCCAGAGCGAATATGTATGTATTTTTTTTGTCAAGAGGATTGTATTCATGTTTGTTTTTGGCAGAGTATTTGCCCTGTGCCTTTCCATATGCTGTTTTATGTAAAGAAAAGAAAAAAACAAATAAACATATAAAGTACAAAAAAAAAAGAATTGTGTGATGACAGCCTGTTGGCGGAAAATCCGACCGTTTGTACGCTCCATCGGACAATTGTTGGTGGATTTTCCGCAAACAAATGTTGGATGGCAGGCTCTAAAGTTTTCTGCTGACAACGGTCTGTTGTCAGATTTTCTGATCGTGTGTACAAAAGTCCACAGTACAAACACGCATGCTCAGAAGCAATGCTCACCAAACGCATTAGCACAAGGTGCCCAAAGGGTAGCGCTAAAGAGTTGAAAAAACACGTATGTCTCTATGTTCGTGTTTGTTGGCCAACAATTGTGTGCCATTTTTGTATGCAAGACAAAATCCAGGCACACGCCCTTCGGACAAAAGTCAGGCGCTTTGTCTGTGGAAGATCCGATTGTGTGTGTACGAGGCTTTAGAGCAGGGATGTGCAATTGGCGGACCTCCAGCTGTTGCCAAACTACAAGTCCCATGAGGCATTGCGAGACTCTAAGCATTGAGCATGATAGGCAGAGGCATGATGGGACTTGTAATTTGGCAACAGCTGGAGGTCCGCTAATTGCATATACCTGCTTTAGGGCCCTTTCACACGGGGCGGATCAGTAATGATCCGCCTCCGTAAGCTCAGCGGGGATCGCTTCGTAAATCCCCGCTGAGCTGTCGGATGACAGGGCGGTCTCCGCACACTGTGCAGGGACCGCCCTGTCTTTTCTCCGCTCTCCCCTATGGGGGATTGGATGAACGCGAACCGTGTGTCCGTGTTCATCCGATCCGCAGACGGAAGAAAAAATAGGGTTTTCTTCCATCTGCAAAATCGGATGTTTGCGGAGGCGGATGATTACGGTTGTCAGCGGATGTTTATCTGCTGACACCCGCAATCACATAGGGACTAATGTATGTCCCTTTTTCATCCGCAAACGGATGGATGAAAAAGCGGACATACGGTCTGCACGTCTGAAAGGGGCCTTAGAGTGTAAGCACTGATGTGAATGTATATGTAAAAAAATTGACGGCTCTCTATAAGTACCTGAAATTTGCCTTGTCCATTTTCATTGTGTGACTGTGTGTTTCCTTTAGAGACCTTAAAGGGGTTGTAAAGGTACAATTTTTTTATTTTATTTTTCATAAATAGCTTCTTTTACGAGCACGACACTCCATACCAGGGAGAAAGCCTCACATTACTGTGTGGAGTTACAGACAGAACAGGAAGTGAGGATTTCTCAGAAGAAATAATGACATTCAAAAGCAAAATCGAAGGATGAGGTAAGTGAAGGAGGACTGCACTAAGGTAAAGGAAGCTATTTAGGGAAAACAAATTGCACCTTTACAACCCCTTTAACCACTTAAGGACCGCCTCCTGCACATATACGTCGGCAGAATGGCACGGCTGGGCACAAGCACGTACAGGTACGTGCTCTTTAAGTGGCCAGCCGTGAGTCGCAGGCGCGCGCCCGCGACCCGGTCCGAAGCTCCGTGACCACGGGACACGATTGCCGCTGGAGTCCCGCGATCGGTCTCTGGAGCTGAAGAACGGGGAGAGCTGTGTGTAAACACAGCTTCCCCGTTCTTCACTGTGGCGCCGTCATTGATCGTGTGTTCCCTTTTATAAGGAAACATAATCAATGACGTCACACCTACAGCCACACCCCCTACAGTTATAAACACAAATGAGGTCACACTTAACCCCTTCAGCGCCCCCTTGTGGTTACCTCCCAAACTGCAATTGTCATTTTCACAGTAAACAAAATTGTGTTAAAATTGTCTGTCATAATGTCGCAGTCACGAAAAAAAAAAATGCTGATCGCCGGCCATTAGTAGTAAAAAAAAAAATAATGAATAAAAATGCAATAAAACTATCCCCTATTTTGTAATTGCTATAAATTTTGCGCAAACCAATCGATAAACGCCTATTTCGATTTTTTTTTTTTTTTACCGAAAATAGGTAGAAGAATACGTATCGGCCTAAACCAATGAACATTTTTTTATATATATATATATATATATATTTTTTTGGGGGGGGATATTTGTTATAGTAAAAAATATTGAATTTTTTTCAAAATTGTCGCTCTATTTTTATTTATAGTGCAAAAAATAAAAACCGCAGAGGTGATCAAATACCACCAAAAGAAAGCTCTATTTGTGGGAAAAAATAGATTTTTGTACTCACCGTAAAATCCATTTCTCTGAGTAGATGGACGGACACAGCAGCCTTTGACCTTAGGGTATTATATCCGATTCCTTACAGGAGAGATTAGGCAGAAAACATCAGTTTTAGTGTTAAAACACTTTCCTCAGTACAGCTCCTCCCAGGGGGTGTGGTCCCCTGGATATAACCCACACTCTGCCTCAGCAGCTCCAGTTCGTAACAAGCAGTACAAATAAAAGGAGGGGTGGGTTCTGTGTCCGTCCATGAACTCAGAGAAATGGATTTTATGGTGAGTACAAAAATCCCATTTTCTCTTCCGTTCATGGACGGACACAGCAGCCTTTGACCTTAGGGACGTCCCCAGGCAGTGTCAAAAAAATTTGAGGGGTGGGGAAAAAAAACACAGCAAACCAAGCTACTCCCCAAACAAAAACCGGAGTTTCTCAATGGAGGAACTCCAACCTTAAACTGCCGCTTGTAACACCTTGCGGCCGAAGGAGGCATCCAAAGATGCACTCACATCCACCTTGTAAAATTTTGAGAAGTTGTGGATTGACGACCAGGTCGCTGCCTTACACACCTGTAACACAGAGGCTTGATGACGGAAAGCCCAAGAGGCACCGATCGCCCTGGTCGAATGCGCTGTAACCTTTAAAGGGAGGTGCCTGCCCCTTCAGGGCATAGGCCTGAAGCATAACCTGTCTAATCCACCTAGAAATGGTGGCCGACGAGACCGCCAGACCTTTTTTAGGACCATTCACCAACACAAACAGTGAGTCTGACTTCCGGAAAAGAGCCGTAGCAGATAAGTACACACGTAGGGCCCGAACCACATCCAGAGAATGTAAAGTGGCCTCCTTTGGGTTTTTCGGCCGAGGACACAAGGATGGTAATACAATGTCCTCATTAATGTGAAAAGCCGAAACGACCTTTGGGAGAAAAAAAACGTCTGTGGCCACAGCACCACCTTATCCTCATGGATGACCAGGTAAGGAGCCTTGCAGGACAAGGCCGCCAGTCAACAAAAGGATCTTCCGAATGTCCTCAAAGGGAGCTTCTTGAAGCACCGAGAGGACTAAATTCAGGTCCCAGGGGGGCAGTGGAGGACGCACAGGAGGGGCCACACGCCGGACCCCCTGCACAAACGTATGCACCAAGGGTCGCTGAAAGTAAACAGCTAGAGCCGAAATCTGACTCTTAACCATACTCAAGGCGAGAGCTCCACGCGGTAAGAACAGCAGAATCCGGGACACCATGTATGTACGGGGGTGCCATTTCATCTCTTCACACATAGAGATGTAGGCCTTCCACGTACGATGGTAAATTCTTTGTGAAGTAGACTTCCGTGCTCGTAGCATGGTAGAGACCACCGAGCCTGACAGGCCCCCGGTCCTTCAGTACCTGGCTCTCAACAGCCACGTCGTTAAAGCCAGCAACTGTAAAGCAGGGTGGAAGATCGGACCCTGCGACAGAAGATCTTCTCTCAAGGGTAGACGCCAAGGGGCGTCTGCCACCTGATGCACCAGGTCCGCATACCAGGAGCGGCGTGGCCAATCTGGGGCGATCAGGATTGTTGGAATCCCTTCGGCTTTCACTCTGCGCAGCAGTCGAGAAAGAAGCTTCAGAGGAGGGAAGGCGTAAATTAGGCGATAGTGACCCTATGGTGTCACCAGTGCGTCTGACACGTCCGCCCACGGGTCTCTCGACCTGGCCACGAACCGTGGCACCTTCCGATTAAGACGGGACACTAGAAGGTCCACGTCTGGAGTGCCCACTTTTGGCACAGACTCTGAAACACCTCCGGGTGGAGCGACCACTCTCCTTGGTCTAGTGTTTGGCGACTTAGGAAGTCGGCTTGCCAATTCTGTACTCCCGGAATGTACACGGCCGACAGAACCGGAACGGACCTTTCGGCCCACCGAATGATTGTGCGCGACCTCCATCGCTGCAGCTGAGCTCCGTGTGCCACCCTGATGATTGATGTACGCCACGGCCGTGGCGTTGTCGGACTGGATCCTGACCGGTCGGTCCTGCAGCTCCAGGGACCACCTGGCAAGACACAACTTGATTGCTCGGAGCTCCAGTACATTGATTGGAAGGCGGGACTCCTCCAGAGTCCAGCGCCCCTGGGTTGACTGGGTGCCCCAAACGGAGAGGCTGGCATCCGTCGTGACCACTGTCCAATGGCACCGCAGAAACAACTTCCCGGTCCGAAGCACCAGAGATGTCAGCCACCATACCAGGGAGGACTTGACCAGGTGACTCATCTGAATCTGGTAATCCAGAGATGAAAGGAGCTTGTCCCAACGTGACAGAATTTCCTTCTGTAGCACCCCGGTGTGGAATTGGGCATACAGAACTGCCTCGAAAGAGGCCACCATCAGACCCAGAACTCTCATGCAGAATCGTAGAGATGACCACTTCTGGGTCTACAACTGCTGCACCGCAGATTGCAGTGTCTGAAGTTTCTCTGTTGGGAGAAAAACCTCTCGCCTTCGTGGAATCCAGGACTAACCCCAGGTATTCCAGTCGCTGAGACGGAACCAACACTGACTTCTGGACATTCAGAAGCCAGCCGAACTCGGAGAGTCTGACACGTGATAGACACGTCCTCTTCTAACTCTGAGCTTGAGGAAGCTCTCAGAAGAAGGTCATCCAGATAGCCTCAGCGGGGCGAGCACCTTGGTGAAAACCTGTGGTGCCGAGACCAGGCCAAACGGGAGGGCCACAAATTGAAAGTGGTCCTCCCCGATCGCAAAGCGCAGAAACCTCTAGTGCTTTGTGCATATGGGAACATGTAGGTATGCGTCCATGATATCCAAGGACGCCATAAAGTCCCCCTGATGGAGCGTTGCCACTACCGAGCGAATCGATTCCATCCTTAATTTTTGCACTTTGACAAAACAATTGAGGTCCAGGATTGGACGGACCCCTTCCTTCTTGGGGACTACAAACAGATTGGAGTAAAACCCCTGAAACCGTTCCATTGAGGGAACTGGCACAATCACTCCCCTGCCCAGTAGATCCTGGACAGCCCCTGACAGATCCTCCCGGGGCTCTGGAGGAAGCTGGAGATTGGAAGGAAAAAATCTGTTTGGTGGACAAGAGGAACCCGAGGAAACTACTTCGCAAACCCAACGGTCGGAGAGAAGAGACCTCCACGAGCCTCGAAATCGCGAAGCCAGCCCCCCGCCCTCATGCGGAAGCAGGTTTGTCCGCAGGCTTGCGGTACCAGGTGCGCTTCTGCCCTGCAGCGGGGGTATTGGCACCCTGAAAACTTTTTCCTGCCGCACTGGGCGGAAGGCAAAAACGATTGGGGGTAGTAAAAGAGGGCCCTTGCTTACGGCGAGGCTCCTTGCCCTTCCCAGACTGTGGGAGCAGTGTGCTCTTACCACCTGTGGCATCCTTTATGATGTCATCCAGGGACGCCCCAAAAAGCCGTTCACCCTTAAAGGGTAAATCCACCAAGGCCTTCTTGGAGGACTGGTCCACAGACCAGCACTTCAGCCACACAAGGCAGCGTAGTACCACCGCGTAGGCGGAGGCCCTGGAAAGCAAGGGGAGCGTATCCATGGCCGACTCACAGACAAAATTCAGACCCTGAACCAACTGTTCAGCCAGGTCCTTGCAGGTCCCGGAAGCATCTTGCGCCTCCAGCTCCTGTAGCAAAAAACTTTGCCCGTTTGGGCAGTGTCTGTGACACCAGAGTCCCGGCCAAAACCAGTCTCACAGCTGAACCCACTACTGTGTCCTGTCTGTGGGGTCCTTAAAGGCGGGAGCCCCTTCCACCGGTAAGAGACATCCCCAGAAGCAGGCTCAGGGAGGGGGCACTTTTTACCCCCCTTCTGGCCACTAGTCGCTTCAAACCAGGCGAGAAACGCCTCAAGGACAGCCGTCATTGCCTCAACTAAGGGTTAACTCAGGCATTGTTGGGGCAGAAGCTCCTGGTTCAGGCTCCATGATGCCCCACCGCTGTGCCACCCTAGTACTGCAAAGCAGAACAACCCACCGGTCACCTCCCGGCTGCAAAAACAGAAGACAGGGGCCCCCAGGGAACTCACCACCCCACCCGGTTGCAGTGTGAGCTGAAAACGCAGAGAAGTGCTGGCTGCGCTGCGTCTGTCCCTCAGGGATGATTCGCGGGCTTTAGCAGTGCTATTTCAGGCACAAGAGGCCAAGACTTTTCCAAGATGGCTGCCGTCTGACGTAAAAAGCACCATGCGGGCTACAAGAAAATGGCCGCCGACCATGTAAACCGCGTCCGCGGCAAAATGGTGGCCAAACGCAGTTTAAAAATCCAGTAACACAACACACGGCCAGCACACACAGCAGCACCCCCAAACGTAAAAAAATCGCAGCACCTCGCAACACACGGTCTCCGGTGGCGATAAAACCCCAAGAGGCCCCCCCTCACAGCCGCCACCCAATATGGGGAAGTAGGGAGAGGAAAGCAGGGCGGACCCTCAGTCGACCTCCCCAGGGAAGCACCAGCCATACCACCTTGCCAGGGCAAGGGGCCACTACTTACCGCTAAACGACATGGCTGTCGGCCAGACACACTGTGACAAGGCCATAGAGACCGGTCATATGTGTGCTCTGGAACATGTAGTTCCCCGGCCGCCCCTGGAGCAATGGGGCCTGTCGTGGACGACCCAGAGCTGAGCTGAGGGCCGGCACACGCTCGATGGCCGAACATGGGGGGACTACAAGAGTCAAGACCCAGCCTGTCACCCAGTCGGCAGTTGATAGAAGAATCTCAGGATTCAAAAAATGCAGGAACAAAACAAATAAAAGCGAAAAAAATCGCAACAAAAATTTCAGCGTACAGGGACTCCAGAAGGTCATGTCTCTCCTGACATTAGGCAGAAAAAAACTGGAGCTGCTGAGGCAGAGTGTGGGTTATATCCAGGGGACCACACCCCCTGGGAGGAGCTGTACTGAGGAAAGTGTTTTAAAACTAAAACTGCTGTTTACTGCCTAATCTCTCCTGGAAGGAAGTGGATATAATACCCTAAGGTCAAAGGCTGCTGTGTCCGTCCATGAACGGAAGAGAAAAAAGGACGGCAATTTTGTTTGGGAGCCACGTCGCACGACCGTGCAATTGTCAGTTAAAGCGACGCAGCTCCGAATCGTAAAAACTGGCCAGGTCCTTTAGCTGCCTAAAGGTCCGGGTCTTAAGTGGTTAAGTTAGTTTCTCCCAATGCAAGAGCCATCATTTGAAGATTTGTATGTCATACTCAAATCCCCTCTTGAGCACCTTTTCTCCAAGGAAAGTAAGTTGAATTTTTTTGTAGTCTTCCTTCAACCCCCTTATTGCGTTTCTCTGGACTTTCTCCTGTTCAAGAATATTCTTCCTAAGGACTGGTAACCAAAACTAGACTGCATACTTAACTCTTTTGCTGCCAGGCCCTGTGCTCCATTTTGTACACTCAAGAGGCCAGACCATTTTTCAGTTTTTTATTTTTCACTTATAGCTTTCAGAATTTGTGAAAGACCCCCCAAACCATAGATTTTATGAAATTGCATAAGTATAATAAAAGGAAGGTGCTACTGTGTGTTTTTTTTATATATATATCCCGTGGTATTTGCACAAATGTTTATCAAACCAATATATTTGCAAAAAATACACTAAAACCATTATTGGCAGATACAAACACAGATAATACCTACTAAATATAAAAGCTTAAAGGGTTTGTAAAGGAATTTTTTTTTCTATCTTAAAAGCTTCCTTTACCTTAATGCAGTGCTGTTTTCATGTCCTCATTGTTCGTTTTTGCTCTCAAGTTGCTGTAATTCTTCTCTGATCTCCACACTTCCTGGTTGTCTGTTTCCTGATAACCACAGTACTGGGAGCTTTCTCTCTGTGGTCACTAATCAAAGAGGTGTGATGACTGTGTGTCTAAAACCCCTCAGCACCAATCAGTTTAGTTTTTCAAACCATCACTGCCCTGTATTGGCTCTGTACATCACAGAAGCAGGAAACAACATGCAAAAACGAAACTAGAAACTGCAGGTACATTATATGATTGATTTTTATCTATTTTTAATAATTTTTAAAAGGAATCTGTTAACTATTATGTCTCTATACCCTGTAAACAGTGATTTCAGCAAAAAAAAAATTCCTTTACAACTCCTTTGACCTGTATCAAGTAAATAAATAACAATGTTTTTTTAATTCTTACATTGCGCTTTTTTACAAAATGGTGAAAATCAAACGTACACAAAAATGTAAATTTCCAAATTTTGCAAAAGATCTGAAGGTTTTCATTTTTCTCTTGCAGCTTTCAGAATTTGTGAAAGACCATCAAAACCATTTTATTTTCTGAAAGTATATGACCTCTAGAATAAAAAGTAGGTGCTACTGATTTATTTTTATTTTTTTAGATCCCACTGTACTTGCGTAAATGTTTATCAAATCAACATATTCGCAAATAATAACCAAAAAACTTTATTAGCAGATAAAATCGCAGCTAATTTTTCAAAATTCCTGCTAAATATAAAAGCTTACCTGTATGGTAAATTGAGCCTTTTTGCAAAATGGTGAAAATCGAACATACTCCAAAATTTCTCGGTCACTTTAGGGGTTAATAACTCTGATCAGTGGGTTGTATTCCACTGATCAGAGTTATAGAATTGAGGTGACAATAATATAAGCTTATAGGAAATGGAGAAATGAGGTCCGTACGCTGCACTGACCTGGCCACCTGCAGGCACTTCCATATGTCCGTACGGACCTGGCAGTTAAAGGGGTAAGTTTACCTTTACAGAAAAATCTGTAAGATGAACTTACACAGGACTGCTGACCTGCAGCACAGCGATCTCCCTTTCTAAGCCCTGCTATAGCCCCACCTCACGGCTCAGAGGCTTAGAAACCTCCTAAATGTTCCCCATCAGGAGGGACGTTTAGGAGCATTCTAATTGGTTGGTGTCATCACATGGGCAGCACTGGCCAATCAGAACCTGCTTAGCACATCCTCTCAGAGAGTGAAAACTGCAAGGCTTTTTTTTTTTTTTTTTTTAAAGCCCCAGACCCCTGAGGCGACTATACCAGGGCTCAGAACAGCAGATCGCCGCACTGCAGGACTTGGAGGGGCGAGAAAGCGACACTGTCTCGGTTCACTGTACAGATTTTTTTTCTGTAAAGGTGAACTTGCACTTTTTTGTAAAGTGGTAAAATTCAAGTTTTAAATTTCCTGTCTGGGCCAATTCTAACATTCCTCTTTTATATTTATGTAATCTTACTCTTTTATCTATGCTCTAAACAATTATTCCCCCTCCCACAGAGAAAAACAAACCCAGCCCATACGCTCCCCTCCTCAATTTCCCTACACCTTCATCAATTCCTTCAGGTTCCCGACTCCCTGAACTTCCGCCATTTCCCCCATATATTCCGGAATCTCTCCAGTGAGTAGTCTTCTATGTGGATAGTTTCTTCTATCATTTCAATTTATGCCTTGTAGACACGACCGTTTTTCACGATGAGAAAACTGCCTTTTTTGTATATTGATCGTGAAAACCGGTTATGTGTATGTGATGTTATCAGTTTTTTTTCTCGTTGCGAAAAACGGTTGTGTGTATGCTTTTTCGAAGGGGGAAAAAAAGCGCATGCTCAGAATCAAGTATGCAGCCCAAAGCGTGGCGCCATATTTGAAAGGAACTTCCCCTTTATAGTCGTGTTTTACGTCACCGCGCTTTGGTCGGATGTTTTTTTGCAGGAACGTGTGTATGCAAGTCAGGCTGGAGAGGAATTACATCGGGAAAAACGTCGTTCTTTTTCCTGCCGAGAATAATGGTCGAGTGTACGTGGCATAACAACCCAGTCCTTCATGCTCGGGACTTCCTGTGACCTTTTGCCCGCATTTAAGTAAGCTCTAACAAGCAGGGCCCTCTGATCCCTCCTGTATTGATTTGTATTGTGACTGTACTGTCTTCCCTGATGTAAAGCGCTGCGCAAACTGTTGGCGCTATATAAATCCTGTTTAATAATAATAATTTAAAAGAAATGGGACTAAGGTATTCCTATATTGAGGGGCCAAGTTTTATTTGTATTGTGAAATGGACAATCCCAATGATTCTTTTGAATCTGTTCTCCTGTATTTTGATAGGTTGCTGCCAAGTATCCCTCCTAGTAGGGTTGGATCTTTGTGCATTCCCACCATAGGTGCGCAAAGGTCCTTGGGGCATAACATCCCCTCCAACAAGTTGGAGGTCCCTCTGCCCCGATACTGTGTGCCCTCTGGGGGGGTTTACATACCATCTCGCCAGGAGTTTGTAGCACATTTCAACTGTCTTTGTATCTCCTGAAGATTAACAAGCCATTCTCAAAATGTTCCTTTTATGTTCCTCGTCTCTAAGACCCCTTTCACACTAGGTTGGTTTGCAGATGCTTTTGTGCTAAAAAATAGCGCCTGCAAATTGACCAAAACAGCGGCTGCTGTTTCTCCAGTGTGAAAGCCTGAGGGCTTTCACACTGGAGCGGTGCGCTGGCAGGATGGAGAAAAAAAAGTCCTGCTAGCTGCATCTTTGGAGCAGTGTGTATGCCGCTCCTGCCCATTGAAAGCAATGGGACACCGCAGCTATACTGCCGGCAAAGCGCCTCTGCAGAGGCGATTTGCGGTGGTTTTAACCATTTTTCAGCCGCTAGCGGGGGGGTAAAACTGCCCCGCTAGCAGCCAAATAGCGCCGTGAAATTAGTAGTAAAAATAGTGGCACTTTACCGCCACCGCACCTCCTGCCCCAGTGTGAAAGGGGCCTAAATGGGCCTATCTCCTCTTCCCATTTCCCCAAATATGGAGGGAATTCTGGTTCTGTTTCTTTAATTAGTATTCTATACATTTTTGATATACTTTGATTTAAACACAGGTAAGAGCAGAAAAGTTTCTCTGTTGTCCTCATGTGTCCTTTTCCCCGTAGTGGTTGTGGCAATGATTGTGTAAAACGCTATCGTATGCACCTCCATTTATCTAGTGGCATATTTCCCCATTTTTGTGTGATTTCCTCATAAGTGCAAATCCTTGTATTACATCTTGTAATAGTATTTTTTTTGCCCATCTAGTGAAATATATATGTTCTTCTTTCCCTGGCTTAAAATAATTTGTGCCCAGTATCGATAATAGTGGTGAATTATAATCCCAGTGGTGTGTTCTTTCTAAGCCATCCCAAATTTTGAAAGTGTTTCTAGTTGAAATCTCTGTGCTATCATGTTATCCAAACCATCTTCCCTAAATCTACCTTACTTTGTGAAATTTCCATATTTACCCAGCTTCTCCCCTCTTTATCATGACTCCATTCTACCATCCGAGAAATACAAATCGCCTGATAGTATTTCTCAAAATCCGGGGCTGCTAATTCTCCTGACCTTTTTAGCTTTTGCCAATATTGCATATGCAATTTTGAGCCGTTTTATGTGCCCAGATATATTTTAATATCATTGATCTTGGTTTCTTAAAATAGTCCTGGGGTACTGTTATTGGAATCATTTGGAAAATGTAGGTGAACCTTGGTAGGATATTCATTTTTTAAAGCATTATTTCTTCCTGTCCATGAAAGGGGCTTATGTCTCAGGTTCTCCAAGTGTTCTTTAATCTTATTGAGTGCTGGTATATAATTGGCCTTGATGCAATCAGTTTTATTTCCAGACATGGGCGTACCCCACCCCTAGCTCCAGGGGGCCCCTGCAGCCTCCCTGTCATATTATCATATCCTCCACAAAGTCCAGCTCCAGGTCCAAGGGCCCCACAGCCACGCTCCAGTACTGGGCTTCCACGGTCCACACCCCTCTGTTCTCATTGGCTGGGGACAAGCTGCAAGACATTTCCAGAATGGAGAGGAGCACAGGGTGAGAACAGCCCAGGGGGCAGGTCAACTTTTGCATTGGGGCCCACAAGCTTCGCCTGTTTCCAGATACCTCAATCCCTCCTTACACCATAAAAGGGGAATTTAGGTTGGATCGCCTGCTGTTCCTCCCTTGGGATAGTAATATTCAAGATCTCCGATTTAGACATGTTAATTTTGAAGTAAGTCAGTTTTCCATATCTGGTTAACTCATCTAATATAACTGGGATTTTTTTTCTAGGGTTAGACACATAGAAAAGCAGGTCATCGGCATATGCAGCTAACTTAAACTCCCTTTCCCCTACTTTTACCCCTCCAATATCTGGGTTTTTGCAGATAGCCATTAACGGGGGGTTCCAATGTTATTACAAACAGCATTGGCGACAGGGGGCACCCCTGCCTTGTCCTGTTAAATAAGTCCAAAGGAGGGGATAAGTTCCCATATATTCAAATTTTAGCCGTTGGATGATGATAAAAGGCCAATATCCATTTCATCATCTTTAACCTTTCCGCTATTACTTTAGCAAAAATCGTTATATCTGTATTTAACAGGGATCTTGGGTGATAACTCGCTGGGACTGTTGGATCCTTCCCTTTTTTTTTTTTTGCATGAGGGTTATATAGGCCAATAATGATTCCTCCCGTAGGGTCTATCCTTCGGCCAGGGTGTTAAGATATTCACATAATTTAGGGATCAGGAACTTTTGAAATCGCTTATATTATAAGGTAGAGTACCCATCAGAGCCATGCTTTTTATTGCTCTTCTGGAGTAATTGGGGCTTCAAGTTGCTCAAATTCTTCCTTAGGCAACATGGGAAGGTCAAGACCTCTCAGGTACTCATGAATTTCTCCCTCCCTACATACCTCTCTCTGATTCACGTTGCATAATGAGCTAAAGTATTCATGGAAAACCTCTACTATTTCAGGGGACGAATGAACCATCTCTCCCTGACGGTTCTTGATTTTAGGGATAAAGGAACGATTTTTTTCTGGCCAACCAGTTCCCAGATTTATTTCCCCATTGATGCCTCTCCTTGTTTACCATATAAAAGGCACGCTTTTTCTCCTGTTCTAAGAGGTCTGCTAATTGCACCCTTTTTTCTACTAATTCCCGTCTCTCCGGTATACCTTGGGGGTCTTGTGATTTGTTCTAAGTCCTTCATCTCTCTATATAGAGTATGACGTTTCTCTCCCCTTTCTCTTTTTTTCCCTGCCCCTGCCCCTATCAATATCCCCCTTATGACAGCCATATGTGCTTCCCACAGGGCTGAGCGGGGAATATCTGTTGTATCATTTACCACAAATACATTTTCAAGTTCCTGCTCGATTTGTCTTAATTATCCCCAGGTCTTGAATAAGGGAGTTGTTAAGTCTCCAGTTCCTTCCCGTCCTAGTATTTAATATTTCTAACTTAATCACTACTGGAGCATGGTCAGATAAAGTAATTGCGTTAATCTCCACCCTTTAAGGGACAGGAATAATTGATGTTCTGTAAATATGTAATCAATCCTTGAAAATGACCCGTGGACTGGGGAGTAGAAAGTAATCATCTCTATTTCATGGGTGCCTAACCCTCCATGTATCTACCAGCTGATGTTCCAGTAGTAATTTTTTTTTACAACTTTCTGTCTTTTAGCTGGTATAGCAAAAGCCCTGTTGTATCTATCTGCAGATTTATGCTCAAATTTAAACCCCCCACCATAAATGTACCTTCTTTTTTAAACTTTCTTTAAAAATAAGTCTGGTTCCCTATTTGGTGAGTATATATTTGCCAATGTACATTCCATATTAAACAAAGTCCCTTTTACAAAGAGAAATCTCCCCTCGGGGTCGGCCAGTTGCTCTCTTACTGTAAAAACTGTGGTCTTATCAAAACCTATGGCCACACCCCTCGAGTGGCTAGATGTTGAATTGCCATAGAACCACATAGGGAACGAATGTGAAGCCAGTCTACACCCTGAAAGCAAGCGATATACGTTTCTTGGAAACAGACCATATTCGCGCGCACGCCATAGAACCACATAGGGAACGAATGTGAAGCCAGTCTACACCCTGAAGCGCAATCGATATGCGTTTCTTGGAAACGGACCACATTCGCGCGCACGCTATAGAACCACATAGGGAACGAATGTGAAGCCAGTCTACACCCTGAAGCGATATGCGTTTCTTGAAAACAGACCACATTCGCGCGCGCCCCCCCAAAAAGGGGCTCTTTGTTTACTTTATACGTTTTGCTTGGGGTATTCTTCCCCCTTACATTATAAGTGATTACATTTATTGTGGCCATTGAGAGAGAAAGAGAATCCTCCCCCCTACAGGATGTACTAGTTCCATGTGTGGGCCCCGACGGCATCGATCTAGGTGTCGGTCAGTTCCCATGCTTCCTTAGGGGAGGTTACTCCTTCACCACCAGCCCCTCCAGCCCATCTCCTTCAACCCACCCACCTACTTATTTGTTTTTATTCCTTACTATTCTTCCTCTTCATATTACTCAGGGCTAATGTCATTCCATTATTCTTATCCCAGCCCGGCAGAGAAGGGAGCGAGGTCCAACTTGCTTCAAAAGTCCTGAAGGTTTTCGGGGAACCTGATAACTGCGCCCATCTCCCCCCGCCCCTCTTAAGGCACACTGGAAATCCCCACTGATATGACACATTCAATGTCTGCATTTGTTCTGTCAATGGTTTAAGAAATCTTCTTGCCAAAGTCTCTGCCGATAAATCTAAGAATATTTTCAATTCAGTTCATTCATATGAGACTCCTGCTGACCTCTGAATACTTTCCATGATTTTAGTTTTTTCTTCCACATAAAGGAACCTAACTATTACAGCTCTTTGATTATCGGCTTGGGCTTGATATCTTCTAATCCTGTGCACTCTATCCAATTTCAATGTTTCTGCTGCTTCCCTCCCCATCATGGGGTTGAACAGTTCCTGCATCACCTTTGTAGCACTACCCCCGGAGGAGCCGCTGGTTAGATTTGGGACGGCATAATTAAGTTACCTCTGTGATGTGTCTGGGGTTAATGGTGATGATGAGAGCAGTGACGGAATATCCAGACAGTTGGTTGACGTTTTCAATGCTTTTATTTACGGTCCAACCCGACCAACAGTCAACTCGAGGTAGATAGAATAGGTTGGTGAAAAAAAGGAATAAACTTTGCAGATTCAGGCTATGGATAGAAGAAGCAGTCCTGCCTCCAATAATTATGCTTGTTTCGTCGCCACTCCAGCCGGAGTGGGTACAGTGCCCCTGGACAGGTCCCTTTCACAGGCCTGGCAGCCAGGGTGTCACTCGGATCCACTGGGAAGGAACAGGTCTCTGCCACCGACTTGGCTCTATTAGGCTTTAGATTGATAGAGGGTCTCTGCCACAGGCCCAGTACTCAGGAGCCATATCGCTGGGGCCCGTGATGTGCGCACACCCTAAAGGTGGGTGCCGCACCTGGAACCAGGAACCTGCGAAGAACCCAGAGCACTGGACTCCGCCACAGAAATACCCCTCCCCAGCATGCCCCGCGAGGGAAACGCTCCTCTCATTTGCTGCTGGGGAAGAGCGGCTCCGCCTGAACTCCTCTGGCGCCACCTGCCATCCAGAGATGGAACTACATCTCTGGTGTACAGAATAACCCACAGGACAGTTCAGGGCTGGCGACAGCCAAAATTTAAACAGATCAACCCCGATGAAAGCAAATAACTCTCTCATCCCACTAAATTTAACATAGCACCTGTACTAAAAAAGTACACAGGCGCTACACCTTTGGTCATGGTTTTTATATTTCTCTGATATGCCTCTTATCCGTAGATTTTTTCGTCTGCTTCGATTT
Organism: Rana temporaria; assembly: GCF_905171775.1. Taxonomy (NCBI): domain Eukaryota; kingdom Metazoa; phylum Chordata; class Amphibia; order Anura; family Ranidae; genus Rana; species Rana temporaria. Next base: position 492,734,244 of record NC_053489.1, read on the forward strand.
CCTTGGTCCTCCATTTTATATAGGAGCAATCTATTTGTTTTCTGTTGGGATTTCATCTGTTCATTTCCTCCAGCTTTTGATCATATTTATCCATTCTTTCATCTATTTCTTCTACTTGTCCCAACACCTGCGATATCAGTTATATTTCCACCTTAGCCAGCATCTCTTTAATTTGGGGATAGACTTATTTGAGCCGTCTGTTGTCCCGAGTCCTCCGCGATCTCTGGGCTTGCACCTCTTTTTCTGGTCCCCGTTTTGTGCCTTAGAACTTCCTTAGGAGTTGTTCCCAGCATTCTTTTCCCGCGCAACAGACATGCCATTAATTTTCCCTGCTTTAGTGTCTTCCACTATCGTTTTGGGTTTGCCAGCTTTTGTATGTACTGCGGCAGCCTGCCTAGGGCTGCCATGTCTAACCAGCGGCTCCTCCGGGGGTAGCGCTACAAAGGTGATGCAGGAACTGTTCAACCCCATGATGGGGAGGGAAGCAGCAGAAACATTGAAATTGGATAGAGTGCACAGGATTAGAAGATATCAAGCCCAAGCCGACAATCCTGTTCTATGTCATGCTGGTCTCCGCTGACATATAGCGCTGGATGCCTCCTGGCCCCTTCCCCGCTGCCATGTCCATTCTATGTCATGCTTGTCTCCGCTGACATATAGCGCTGGATGCCTCCTGGCCCCTTCCCCGCTTTAGCTGGCTTTCCTCTAATTTTACTGGATTTTTTTTTATATAACTTAAAGGCATAGTTCGCTTACGTCGGCAAGCTTCCACACTTATAAGCACATAACCATAATTGTCAGCAAGTAGCTGGACTTATCAGCAGCATATATAACGACAAGACATAATAATCCAGCAATGTTTATCAATAGTTCCCCGGAGATAGTAATAGGACAATTTATCAGCAAATAGCGACCGTTATCGGGTAGATCATAAAATAGCAGCACTTGACAGCAAGAAGTGGAAGTTATCAGCAGCTAAAGGCAGTTATTTGCCGCAGTTAACAGCAAAAGCAAGTTATCAGGAAGCAGCAACAATGATCAGCAAGTATCATCAAATACCGGCCATTGTCACCAGCAGATGGTGAGAAAGATTTATTAGGAGCCTACTTTACACATAGGTGGATAGTCATGAGTGTCCTCTTGCTATGATGCAACAACAAAAAAATCTATTCTCGGTATCCTGGGCCATTTTACGGTTTGTCAGCAAAAGGCAATAAGTATCAGCAGGCAGCGACTGTTGGCAGCAAGTAACAAAATTGTCAATAGATAGTAACATCTGGATGAGTAACAACAGGTTTTAAAAAGTAGCAGCGATTATCAGCAAGCGGTAGTAGTTATCGAATAAGTAACAGCAGTTATCATCAAATAACTACCACTGCTTGCTGATGACCGTGGCAATCAACAGAGGCCAACAACAAGAGAAGGAGCAGTTTTCAGAGGGCCGCAACATTAGTCATGGTCAGCAGAGAGCAACAGGCTATCTGTAGGTAACATTTAATCCTAAAAAAAATAAGAGTGAGCTCAGTCTGTTTCACAGCTTCTGCGGTTGTCAGCAAATACCCAGTCCTCAAGAGGCTGCTGTAGATTTATCATCAAATAGCAACAATCTTAAACGAATAGTTACAGATACCAATATACAACGTAGCAGCACTTAATATTTAGCAGCAGTTCTTATCACCATTCCTTTGCATTTTAACAGCAATTAACATCAGAATTTGTTAGGGGCTATTGAATGGAAAAAATAACATTTTTTGTACTCACCGTCCATGGACAGACACAGCCTTGACATATGGGTTATGCTCCTGTTCATAGGAGAGGACTAGGCTGAACATGTTAGATATTTAAATACATGTGAGTTGAACAGCCCCTTCCAGGGGGCGGTCCCTCTAGACATAACCCTCCTCGATGCAGCCTCAGTTCGTAACAAGCAGAACAAACCTAAAAAGGAGGGGTGGGTGCTGTGTCCATCCATGAACGACAGAGAATTTTTTTTTACGGTGAGTACAAAAAAATCCTATTTTTTCTTTTTTTGTCCATGGACTTACACAGCCTTCACAAGTCTTGACATATGTGACGTCCCCAAGCAGTGTCAAAAAAATGAGGGGTGGGAACAGTATCAGTAAAAACAATTAACTTCACCCCCAAAACAAGCAGACCAGACACAAAAAGCGAGTGAGACCTCCGAAAGTGAGCCATAGCAGACAGGTACACCCGCAAGGCACGTACCACGTCTAGAGTATGTAGCGCAACCTCCTTAAGATGCGCCTGCCGAGGAAACAAGGATATAAGTACAATGTCCTCGTTAAAGGTGAAAGGCCGAAACCACCTTCGTAAGAAAGGAAGGTTGCGGGCGCAACACCACCTTATCCTTATGGAGGACCAAGTATGGCGACTTGCAAGACAATGCCGCCAATTCAGAAACACGTCTGACAGACGTAATGGCCACTAAAAAAAAAGCCACCTTCTAAGTGTCAGGAGAGGGATCTCTCTGATGTTTTCAAAAGGGAGGTCCCTGAAGAACCGAGAGCACCAGATTTAGATCCCATGGAGGAAGAGGTGGTTTAAGAGGGGGGGGGGGGAGTATATGACGAACCCCCTGCACAAAAAGGTACCCCCACCAGAGATAGGGCTGCCAAAGGCCGCTGAAAGAACACAGCCAAGGCTGAAATCTGTCACTTAATGGTGCTTAAGGCAAGTTTCTGTTCTACTCCACACTAAAAAAAAGCAGGACCCTGGAAACCGAATACGTCACCCCATCGCTTCGCACATAGAGATGTAGGCCTTCCAGGTGCAATGGTAGATCTTCCTGGAAGAAGACTTCTGTGCCCTCAGCATGGTTGAGATGACGGAGTGGAAAAGACCTTGGTCCCTTAGTACCTGGCTTTCAATAGCCATGCCGTTAAAGCCAGCAACTGTAAACTGTAAAGCAGGATGAAGTATGGGACCCTGAGACAGAAGGTCGTCCTGTATTGGCAGCCGCCAGGGTCCATTCGCCACCCGGCGCACCAAGGACGCCGGGGCCAATCCGAAGCGATTAGAATCATCGGGATCCCCTCGGCCTCCACTGCGGAGCAGACGAGGAAGCAACTTCAGTGAGGGAAAGGCACAAAGTAGCCGATACTGACCCCACCAACGCGTCTGCCCAGAGATCTCTGGACCTGGCCACAAACCTCGACACCTTGCGGTTAAGGAGAGAAGTCAGGAGATCAACGTCCGGTGTGCCCCACCTCCTGCAAAGGAGTTGGAACACCTCCGGATGCAATGTCCAGCATCTGGCGACTCAGGTAGTCTGCCTGCCAGTTTTCTACGCCCGGAATGTAGACGGCCGATAGAGCCGGCACGTTTCTTTCCGCCCACCGTAGAATGTGAGCGACCTCTGACGCTACAGCCGAGCTCTGTGTTCCCCCTGATGGTTGACATAAGCCACCGCGGTGGCGTTGTCCGACTGAATCCTGATTGGGCGACATTGCAACCTTCTCGACCACAAGGAGAGGCACAGCCTGATCACCCGAAGTTCCAGGACATTGATTGGCAGACGGGATTCCTGTAAAGTCCAGCGACCCTGGGACAACTGGACCCCCCTCCAGATGCCCCCCAACCTGTGAGGCTGGCATCTGTCGTAATCACCGTCCACTGAAAGGGAAAGAACGACTTCCCGGACCGAAGAGCCAAGGATCTCAGCCACCAATTCAGAGAGGCTCTGACTAGGTGGCTTACCTGAATCTGGCGATCCAGAGACAATGGAGATTTGTTCCATTTGGACAGGATCTCCTTCTGCAATATTCAAGTGTGGAACTGGGCATACGGTACTGCTTTGAAGGAGGCTACCATCAGGACCCAGGACTCGCATGCAAAAACGGAGAGACAACCATTTGCAGGATGCCAACAGCTTCACCGCAGACTGAAGAGTCTGCAATTTTTCCAAGGGAAGGAAGACTCTTGCCTCCGGAGTCCAGAATCAACCCCAGGTATTCCAAACGCTGCGTCGGTACCAGGACCGACTTCTGGATGTTCAACACCCACCCGAATTCTGAGGGTCTGGCTGGCAAAAGACACATCCACCTCTAATTTTGAGCCAGAAGCTGCTCTCAGAAGATCATCCAAGTAGCCCACGATGGCAATGCCTCACTGTCTCAGCAAAGCTAGAATCTGTGCAAGCACCTTGGTGAAAACTCTTGGTGCTGACACTAGGCCAAAAGGGAAGAGCCACAAACTGATAGTGGTCTTCTATTGCAAAGCGCAGAAATTGGGACATGCAAGTATGCGTCCTTGATGTCCAAGGACGCCAGAAAGTCCCCCAGATGGAGTGCAGCCACCACCGAGCGAATGGACTCCATGCGGCACTTCCGTACTCTCACAAAAGGCATTTAGGGCTTTGGGGTCCCAAGATTGGACGCACCCCGTCCTGCGGGACCACAAACAGATTAGAATAAAAAGCCTGAAACCTCTCGTCCTGCGGGACAGGTAAAATTACCCTGCAACTCAGCAAGTCTTGCACTGCCCCTAATAGGGCAGACTGACGAGCCGGAAGGAGAGAGAGATTTGAGGGAAAGAAACTATCTTGTACCCCGAAGAGACCACTTTGCAGACCCACTGGTCGGAGAGCAGGGAGGTCCACTGAGCTGTGAACCTGCGAAGCAGTCCCCCCACCCATGAGTCGGACGGGGGCAAAACTTCATGCGGTGGCGGGTTTGGATGCCGGTTTGTTCGGCTTACGCACCCAGGGACGTTTCTGTCCCCCAGCTGAGCCTTTGTTAGCCTGGGAGGGTCTACCCGCGGGGCCTGACTGACGAAAATACTACTTCTGCGTAGGAAAAGGACCCGGCTTACGGCATGGCTCCTTCCCCTTGGTGGACTGAGGGAGGAGAGTGCTCTTACCTCCAGTGACATCCTTAATAATGTCGTCCAGCGAGGTACCAAAAAGTCTCCCACCTTTGAAGGGTAAATCTGCCAGAGCATTTTTGGATGCTTGGTCAGCAGACCAACATTTCAGCCAAATCAGGCGGCGCAACACCACCGCCGAAAAAGAAGCTTTGGATATCAAGGGCGCTGCATCCAGGGTAGCATCACAGACATATACAAGGCCATGGACCAATTGGTCTGCCAGTCTAATAAATTCAGAAGGGAGTTGGTGCAAAAACTTTGCCCATTCAGTGAATGTCTGACACACCAAGGTTGCAGCTAAAATAGGCAGCAATGCAGACCCTAATCAGCAGGCGTGTAAAAAATGGCGCAGGCGAAACGCCGCAATGTGGATGAGAAGGCCGAATGGGGCTTCCTGAGAAAGAGCATACCCCCACAGACAAAAACGGGCCCAGACACCCCACAGTCCCCCAGTGGGAAATTGAGCCGCCCACAGGTCCACCCCGGTAGCAGCAAATGTAGAGCAGCATAGGGAAATGTGACAGAGCAGGGAAAGGGAGGATAAGAGAACCCCCTAACCCTAGGAATGCCCAGCCCTTCCGACCCACTGAGGCAGGAGGGACTGTACTTACCTGTCCATGCGAGGACCCACTGGTGCATTCCTGACAGGCATAAAACTGCGTTGGAGTAGCTGTCAGCCCGGTCCACTGAGTGAGACAACAGCCTAGTCATGTGTGGACCCTGGGGAAAAAAGCCCACGGCCACCCCAGGAGTCATGGGGTTTGTCGTGGCAGACCCATCACTTAGCTAAGGTGTGCTCACGCTCGAAGGCTGGACTGGGCAGACTACAAGGATCTATATATCCAGCCTGTCGCCCAGCCAGCAGTTGATAGAAGAATCTTAAAACAAAATAAAATTTCTTCAGGGCACTGGGCCCAAAAGGGAGCCAACGTCCTCTGCTAGGCAGGAAAAAATAAATAAAACTGAGGCTTCATGCTGCAGGGAGGAGGGTTATGTCCCTCCTGGGCAGAGCTGTTCAACTCTGTTAACCACTTAACCACCAGCCGCCGTCAATTAACGGCGACAAGGTGGTTGATTAACTGGGGGTGGACGTTATGTAACGTCCTCCCAGAATCAGGCGCGCACACGGTAATTTCCGTGACCGCCGCGGATCACGGTGAATTGCCGCTGATAGCGGCCGTTCACCACGTGATCGCTCCGTCCAATGACGGAGCGATCACATGTAAACAAACCGGCGTCATTTGATGACGCCGGTTCCTCCCTCCTCTCTCTGTACCGATCGGTACAGTGTGAGAGGAGAGCGCTGATGGCAGCAGCACTGTGAAATGGATCTGTGACTATTGCAGTCACAGATCTATCCATCCCTGCTCAGCCATCCCTGCATTAACCCCTGCAATACACTTCCTTCCCTGTAGAATACTCTGCAATACTCTTCCTTCCCTGCACAATACTCTGCAATACTCTTCCTTCCCTGCGCAATACTCTGCAATACCCCCTGCGCAATACTCTGCAATACCCCCTGCGCAATACTCTGCAATACCCCCTGCGCAATACTCTGCAATACCCCCTGCGCAATATTTTGCAATATCCCCTGCGCAATACTCTGCTGTACCCCCTGCCCAATACTCTGCTGTACCCCCTGCCCAATACTCTGCTGTACCCCCTGCCCAATACTCTGCGCAATACCCCCGCGCAATACTCTGCAATACCCCCGCGCAATACTCTGCAATACCCCCGCGCAATACTCTGCAATACCCCCATGCAATACTCTGCAATACCCCCACGCAATACCCCCTGCCAGTACTCTGCAGTACCCCTTGCGCAATACTCTGCAGTACCCCTTGCGCAATACTCTGCAGTACCCCTTGCACAATACTCTGCAGTACCCCCGCGCAATACTCTGCAGTACCCCCGCGCAATACTCTGCAGTACCCCCGCGCAATACTCTGCAGTACCCCCGCGCAATACTCTGCAGTACCCCCGCGCAATACTCTGCAGTACCCCTTGCACAATACTCTGCAGTACCCCTTGCACAATACTCTGCAGTACCCCCGCGCAATACTCTGCAGTACCCCCCGCGCAATACTCTGCAGTACCCCCGCGCAATACTCTGCAGTACCCCCCGCGCAATACTCTGCAGTACCCCCCGCACAATACTCTGCAATAGCCCCGCACAATACTCTGCAATAGCCCCGCACAATACTCTGCAATACCCCCCGCACAATACTCTGCAATACCCGGCCAATACTTTGCAATACCCCGGCCAATACTTTGCAATACCCCGGCCAATACTCTGCAATACCCAGAAAATACTCTGGGGGAAAAAATGCGTTTTAACCACTTCCCGCCCACGTCATATGAGGTCCTTGACTTTGTGCAGGGATATCTAAATGATGCCTGCAGCTACAGGCATCATTCAGATATCATTTTTTTCAGCCGGCGATTCCCTACACCATAAAAACAATCATGGCGGCTGTTCCGCCTCTTGATCGTTCTTACGGGAGGCAAAAGGGGACGTCCCCACTCCCTTTGCCCTCCGGTGCTTCTTCAGACTCACCGCTGCGATCGAAGCCAGGGTCGTTTTTTTTTTTCCCAGGCTTTCCGGCCTAGAGGTGAGATGTGGGGTCTTATTGACCCCATATCTCACTGTAAAGAGGACCTGTCATGCTATATTCCTATTACAAGGGATGTTTACATTCCTTGTAATAGGAATAAAAGTAATCAAAACATTTATTTTTGGGGAAAAACGTGTCAAACTAAAATAAATAAAGTAAAATGAACAATAAAAAATAAATTTTTAAAGCGCCCCTGTTCCCGCATGCTCGTATACAGAAGCGAACGTGCATGTAAGTCCCGCCCACATATGAAAACGGTGTTCAAACCACACATGTGAGGTATCGCTGTGAACGTTAGAGCGAGAGCAATCATTTTGGCCCTAGACCTCTTCTCCAACTAAAAACATGTAACCAGTAAAAACATTTAAAGCGTCACCTATGGGGATTTTTAAGTAGCGAAGTTTGGCGCCATTCCACAAGCGTGTGCAATATTGAAGAGTGACATGTTGGGTATCTATTTACTCGGCGTAACTTCATCTTTCATATTATGCAAAAACATTGGGCTAACTTTAATGTTTTTTTTTTTTCAAAGCACAAAACTGTTTTATTTCCCAAAAAAATGCATTCGAAAAATTGCTGTGCAAATACCATGCGCGATAAAAAGTTGCAACGACCGCCATTGTATTCTCTAGGGTCTTTGCTAAAAAAGCATATATAATGTTTGGGGGTTCTATGTAATTTTCTAGAAAATAAATGATGATTTTTCCATGTAGGAGAGAAATGTCAGAATTGGTCTGGGTGCTCCAGAACGCCTGATGGCGCTCCCTGCATGTTGGGCCTCTGTATGTGGCCACGCTGTGTAAAAGTCGCACACATGTGGTATCGCCATACTCGGGAGGAATAGCAGAATGTGTTTTGGGGTGTAATTTGTGGTATGCATATGCTGTGTGTGAGAAATAACCTGCTAATATGAAACTTTTGTGGAAAAAAAATAAAAATAAAAAAACCTTGATTTTGCAAAGAATTGTGGGAAAAAATGACAACTTCAAAACACTCACAATGCCTCTTTCTAAATACCTTGGAATGTCTTCTTTCCAAAAAGGGGTCATTTGGGGGGTATTTGTACTTTTCTGGCATGTTAGGGTCTCAAGAAATGAGAGAGGCTGTCAGTACATCAGATGTGATCAAATTGATCAATTTTCAGTAATTGGTACCATAGCTTGTAGACCTTATAACTTTCACCCAGACTAAATAATATCCAAATTTATTTATTTTTTTTAACCAAAGATATGTAGCAGTATACATTTTAGGCCAAATTTATGAAGAAAAAAACATTTTTTGCAAAATTTTATAATAGAAATGAAGAAAAATTTATTTATTTTTACATTTTCGTTCTTTTTTTCATTTATAGCGAAAAAAATAAAAACCGCAGAGGTGATCAAATACCACCAAAAGAAAGCTCTATTTGTGGGAAAAAAAGGGACAAAAATTTCATTTGGTTACAGTGTAACCATGACCGAGTTATTGTCATTCAAAATGTGAGAGCACCGAAAGCTGAAAATTGGTCTGGTTATTAAGTGGGTTTAAGTGCCCAGTTGTCAAGTGGTTAAAGTAACATGTATTTAAATATCTAACATGTTCTGCCTAGTCCTCTCCTATGAACAGGAACATAAGCCATATGTCAAGACTTGTGAAGGCTGTGTCAGTCCATGGACAAAAAAAAGAGAAGAAAAAAAAAAAGTTGACTGCTCTCAATACTTTTTAGCAAAAAACAGGATTATTTTATCTCTTTTTAAATGAATGTCAATATTCTGTTTGCTTTGCTTGCAGTAGCTTGGCATTGCTGAGCCCGTAATCTACTAGGACCCCCAAGTCATTTTCTATCCTCAATTCCCCCTTCATATTTTTGCCACCCAAATGTATCATTTAAAAATTTTCTACACTTCCTCATTGGGCATGTAGTTGCCCACCCCATTAATTTGTTCAGATTTTCTTGCAAGGTTTCCACATCCCATGGAGAAGTTATTGCCCTGCTTAGTATTGTCCACTGAGACTGAGCAGTTTATCCCATCCTCCATGTCATTTATAAATAAAATATAATTGGTCCCAGGACAGAACCCTGGGGGACCCCACTTTCCACTCAGACCATTTCAAGTACTGTCCATTTATCACCACCCTCTAAACTCACCCCATTTCAATCCATGTACCTGCCCTATGGTCCATGCCAACAGACCTTACTTTGTACAGTAAATGTTTATGGGGAACTGTATCAAATGCTTTTGCAAAATCATGATATTCATGATATGCCATGACTACAGGCCTTCCTTTATCTAGATGACAGCTCACCTCATAGAAGGTTAATAGAGTGGTTTGGCAAGAACAATTCTTCATGAATCCATGCCGATTACTACTAATGGTACCATTTGCAATATTAAAATCTTCTATATAGACCCTTATCCCCTCCAAGAGCTTGCATACCGTTTGATTTTAGGCTAACCGATATGTAATTCCCAGGGATATATCGTGGCCCCCTTTTTTTTTTTATATTGGTACTACATTGGCTTTACTCCAATCAACTGCAGAGTGCAGAGTGCATGAGCAATGTAGTTCCAAAACATCTGAGGTGCCATGGTTTGCAATTACCGCTTTAGCAAATAAAATGGTGAGTTTTGCCTATTTTCATGACACAATATTTGCACAGCTTTCAAATGCAAATTGTGGAATAAATATATTTTTAATACATGAATTTTACTGCTTGCCAACCAGCAGCGGTCATTACTGTTGGCTCTTCTGCGCAAATCGCTGCATGGGAGTGTTCAGGCAGCCCGCAATCACTTATTACAGAGGCAGAACTGAATTGTAAACAAGGCGATTCCCCCATTCTGACAGATCTACTGTTCCCAGTGATCTGTCATGTCCCTGCCAGCGCACCCCCCCCCCCCCCACAGTTAGAACATGTTTAACCCCTTCCTTGCCAGTGAAATTTTACAGTAAAAAGTATAGCACTGATCGCTGCATAAAAGTCAATGGTCCAAAAAAGTTTTAAGTGTCTGATCTATCTGCTGCAATCTCACTGATGCTACCATTACTAGGTTAAAAAAAATTTATATATATATAAATAAATAAATCCCCTATTATGTAGATGGTATAACTTGTGCAAATCAATCGCCTATTGCGACTTTTATCATTTTTTTTAAATGGACGCTCTTTGGTGGTTATAGCGTAAACAGTAAAAACTGCAGAGGTTATCAAACACCACCAAAATAAAGTTTTATGACGCTCCAGCTACAATATTCCACTTCATTACTAGCTGTGTGGGCAATATCATCCCTCATTCACTATCAAATCACTCATATAGACACACCCCCTCCCATTTATAATTTAATCACTTACAGACCTGCCACCATTAGTGTATGTTGGTACTTTGACATGGAATATCATTATGTCAGCAGATATACAGGCAGTCCGATTTCTTCAAAAGAAAACAAAGTATAGCCCTCTTTTCTTTGAGATCCTAGAAACTTTCTTCACATAAAACTATTGGGTGGGAGGGCGTGGTCTGGAGCTACATGGAGTAGGACGTGCTGGGTGAGCTCCGCTCGATATTGATCCTTTTACCCGATCCTGGGGGCTAAACTTCCCGCAACTTGGTCACAGAACTACCCCGCACTGTCTGCACATCTCTGAGCCGTCATGTCTCCCCCGAAAAGATCCGGCACCCTTGCCAAGTTAGATAAGTACTGCCACGAGGAGCGGGAACCTGAGGAGGAAGATGGCGTCGCCCCACTCCCGGAGGAAGACTAGCGGCCCTCTGGCGACACTGCCAGGGTGCTGGAGGCCATAGCCGTGTGCCAAACCACCCTCACCTCCAGGATCGAGGAGGTGAAGGTCAACATATCCCACATCCGCCAAGATATGCACAAGCTGTGGGAGCGGGTGTCCGAGCGATGTGTCGGCCACGTGGAGGAGGGCCTGCATCCACTCCAAGTCACTACCGAACAGCTACAACATCAGCTTAACGCGGTCCTCTACAAGCAGGACGACATGGAGAATCGTCTGAGGTGCAAAGATCAGAGGGAGCGGACCCCCACGTACCTCGAAAATCTGCTGGTCAAGACATTCGGCAGAGAGGCCTTCGCCTTAACCTTCATGGTGGAGTGTGCCCACCGCCTCGCTGCAAAACCCCCACCTGCTGGAGCCCCGCCGAGAACCTTCATAGCCAAGTTTCTGAACTATCGAGATGCCATCCTTCGACTTATCCGTGAGAAAGGCAACATCCTCCTCCGTGTGCATCACCTGCCATGCGCGATGCTTTTCCCTGCGCGGCTCCGGGTGGTGAGCGACAGAAAGGCGCAGTTCTTTGAAGATCCCCAGGCTGTCCTCTCCTGGTAGGAGTGCAGCAGTGAAGTCGGTCCGGTGCACGCCCAGCTTTCTGATCCCTGTTTGCCATGTGCGCCGCCTGCCCGGAGCCAGATGACCACCACTTTCTGTCCCCTTGCCATTTTTCCCAGAACCATGAGTTGGCACTATATGCTTTGCACCCCCTTGGCTGAAGCCCTCTGTGTGTCCCGCTCTCCTCCTTTGCCCCCACAACTTCCCCTGACACTATTTGTACGTCTCGAGCGGCTCACCCACATCCCCCATATTTGACACAAGTTGCGGCCCATGGAGCAGTCAGGCCTTTCCAGTCCCTTAAAGAAAGCTTTGCCCTGCCCAACCATACGTTCTTCCGCTACCTCCAGCTCCGACACAGTTTGGGGGCAGCATCCCCCATTCGAGTACCCAGTGGACATTGTCCGGGGCAGGGACCCCCAAGAAGCTGATCTCCCAGTTTTACACCTATCTTTTGGTGCCCTCGGCCGCTGCCACCGCCCATCAGTTGAAATCCTGCTGGGAACCTGATTTGAGCGGGGTGGCGGCTGAGGACTGGGAGGAGGCTCTCACCATTTGTAGAACTGTGTCTCCCAAGATCTGACCACCTCACCCACCTATATATATCCTTCATCGATCGTACCTGATGCCCTACCGTGCCTCTAGATACAACCAACTGCCCCGGATGCAACCATTCCAGCACCACTGTCTACCATCTCCTCTGGACATGGCCCTGCATACAATGGTTCTGGACCCAGTTGGTCCGGTTCCTTCACGACCGCATGGGCTCCCCGCTGTCTCTGCCCGTGTCGGTGTACTGGGGGCTTCTTTCACTCCCTGAAGCCGAAAAGTACTTGAATATTTATTTTTATTTTTTTTACACAGGAAACACTGTTCCTTGCTAGACTTTAGATAGCAAAGACATGGATGAGGGAACCCCCACGCTCCAGCAGTGGATCAGAGCTGTTAAAAACACTCTACCCTTCAAAAAGCTACTCTATGTCCATAGGGGGATGCCTGGACAAATACCACAAGGTGTGGGATAGGTGGCTGGGGGGGGGGGGACACTTCTACCTGTGATGTGCACAATTAGTCGTGTTCCACTTTGGTGGCCCCAGGTGCCCCCCTGCTGTCCCTACACCACTCTGCCCTTTTCTATAATACGTATGCACATGTAATGTTATTTTGCCATGCCTGTATGTACATAAATGGGTTTTATTAAATGGTAGTGCTTGTTGCACTAGATACTCGTTTGTATATTTTCTCCATGCTCAATAAACGTTTTGGAAAAAATAAAAACAAAATTAAAAAAAAATGGTGGGAGGGTTCAATTTGTTCAGAGTATTCTGGACAGCAAGAGATGGCTGTAAACACCACACTCCACCAATTCCTTTGTTAGGGGAAGCTAGGATCACACCTATGCAGGTTGATGTGTTTACTTGGACTGGTTTTGTTATTTCCCCACACTGTATTTGCATCTCAAAAATTAAAATAAACCCACACCTCAAAAAAAAAAAAAAAAAAAAAAAATTCATGTTATGTGCAGTTTATTTATGCAAATCTCTAAGATTGGTAGAAATTACTACCTGGGGTTTAAAAAAAATACAATAAAAGTACCATTTTATCATAGGCTTTGGTATAATTTATGTAGAATCACGAGACTACATCAGTGGTATTTTCCATACAAACATTTTAATGCACACCTGCCATTTACACTATAAAATACAAGAGCCAGTGGCTTTTACAACTGAACATTAGGCCAGTAACTTTACACCACATTAACTTGAGTAATTTACATATTCACCTTTTGTTAAGAGTATCAAATAAAAAAAGTGCTTCTCTAATCAAGATTTACAGGTAGAGCTTGTTGGACTGGGTCAGACAAAAGTCATATGCCTGGAAACTTGGATCTACCGTCATAATTACCGACTATGAGACAGATCTACCATCATAATTACCGACTATGAGACGCATCCCAACAGTTTACTACTCCTGTAGACAGAAAAATGTGTACATAGAATTTTTGCACAACTAGTGATTTTGATCAGAAGTAGTGTCAGCTTTTATAACAGCTGGTTGTCCTTGAAAAATCAGTTCTAGGGTGCAACCACATTTAAGCAAAATATGCCAAGCCTCTTGCAAACTCATTTAACACTACCAGTTCATATGGCTCATTTTAAGCCCTGTGCCGTTCCCATTGTGGTGGGGCAGGAACAATCTTTAGCAGCAATGAAACTTGTATTCAATACTTGACAGGATTTCTACTCAGTTTGTATAGAAAGAGCAAACACTGTTCTTGATTGGTTAGAACCTTAGGTGGGGGGGACCCCCATTAAACATACAAGTGTGCACAATAGAGCAAAGAACACCATGTGGGGGTGCTGTTGGATGAAACAGCACAGTTTAATGTGTTAACACTTGACCCTAGGTTAACTGCTAGTTAAGACCTGGAAAATCTGATTAGCCCACTGTTTTCACTAGCCATTGGGCCAGAAGATAGGCTCCACTTGTCAGGGTGACAAAGTTGTAATAGCCATCACAGCAAAACCAAGTACACCAACATGTAAACTGTTTGGATATGCACGACCACAAACCAACAACGATGCACAAGTCCCATTTTAACAGCAGAGCTGTACTCCGCAATAGGTCAGGTACAAGCTGCCTACATGACAAATCACTGGAGTGCCACTTGTCTGGTCTAGATGGATTCTTCAGTTGAACAAATGCAACCTCCATATTCAGCATTGACATAAGCCAAGAAAGCCCAACTCTTGGGCTAGTTTCTTTCCACATCCAATGGTAAACCACAGCATACAACTCCTCACACAGTAGATCGCCAACACATCTACAAGGAAGGTGCCAGATCTGCACCAATCTGATAGCCTTATGTGTTGTCAATTCTGTACAAATAACTTCCACATTAGGGAGGTTAAATAAGTGTACAAGCCGTCTTGTTCATTGAAACAAACGCTTGTGTGACCCTGTCACACCAAACACTTGTTTTGCTGTTTAGTGAACACTTATTGTCAATAACAGTGATTTATATAGTTTATAAACAAATATGTCAACTGCTTGGTTAGTGCAATCTGCACAAACAGCTTTATAAAATAGCATAGCTAAGCAAATATCTAAAACATACATAAAATTTACAGAATTTAAAAACCATAAAAACTTAAAACTTTGCTTCATAATTCTGTTCAGAGCAGATTCCCAATACCAGAATGAGTTACAAAAAACAAAGTCTCCAATAGAAAAATAACTGTACATCATGTGCTTTTTGTCCATATACATTAGAAAAGTCCAACTTTTAGGATTATAAAAATGTAGAAAGTGACTCTGGAGGATCAATTGTTGATGCACCTTGATACCTGGGGAGAAAAAAAAAAAAAAAAAAAAGTCCATTAGAAGGAATTAACCAGTTATTGAAAGGAGTAAACACAAGTGAAAACCACAGTAGGCTTACTTCACGTGTAGTCTTAAATTCTATTCAGAAAGGGCAAATGTGTATGGGTGCTGAAAGACAACATTTACTTCCTTCAGCCAGCTCTTGGGCTTAGGCAACTTATGTGAACCTTCGGCCCATACCATTAGATCTTTCAGTGGACATTTTAGATTACTAAAATTAAGTATATTAACCAAGAGCTGGAATCTGGTATGGAAGACTGCAAAGAATTGACAAAGTTGGAAAAAATATAAATTTTCTGATATAGCTTATTAGAGAGGAGGGAGAGAAAAAAAAAAAAAAACCCGGTGACAATACAGCTTGACATTTTCAGTAGAATTGTGGCACCGTTAAGAGATCATTGCATTTTTTTTTTAATCTTCAAGTCAAAGATAATAGAAATAAATGTTAAAGCAGAGGTTCCATTGCAAAAAAAAAAAATTAAAAGTCAGCAGCTACTAACACTGGAGCTGCTGACTTAATAAGGACACTTGCCTGTCCTAGTCGCCAGCGATGTCGGCCCTCACGGAAGCCGATCCTGGCAGCTCCAAGCACCGCCATCCACAGTAAGGCAAACAGGCAGTGAAGCCGTACGGCTTCACTGCCCGTTTCCTACTGCGCGTCGCTTTGTGAATGGGCCGGCTGCTTTCTGGGACACAGTTCCCAGAATGCAGCACGCCCCATTCAAAAGACACCGAGTGTAGGAGGAGGAAGAGAATCTGCCAGAGGATGAAGAGGCAGATTCAGCACTTCCGCATAGCAACAGCTATTTGTGGTGGAAAAAATTCAGGTGGAACCTCCACTTTAAGATAGAAGACAGATGGGAGTCTATCTTTTGACAACCAGCTCTTAGCAAAAAGGCCATTTAGGTTTGTTCAGCAATGTGTAGATTTACTCACTTTGCAGTCTTGTATTTCTCACGCACAGCCTGTTGTTGGTGGGTCGTTGCAGAAAGATAGGTACGATATAGATCCAAGATGCAAGGTTTAAGACTTTCTAATGAGTATTTTGTGAACTGGGCCAAGGAATCTGGCTGTGGAGGAAACAAAGTTTAAGTCACACTACTGTAAAATTAAATGCCCCACAGTTCTCAAACCAGCCCCGAGATTTACAGTTCTACCACAGAAATGTTAATCAAGAGGAAAAAACTACAGCTTAAGCCTTTTATGTGCACGGTTTAAATTGCCGTTTTCTAGCTTAATACTGAACTTTGGGAAAAGCAAAAATCTTGCGTGGGGAAAGGGAATAGCCACTCCAGGTGGGAACCCAGATGAAAATCCTCTGTTGCAGACAACTCAGGTGCAGGCAATACACTTAGCAAAGCAGGAACAAAGATGGTCTCTGAACAAATTGTAGTGCTGTCCTTTTAATAAAAGGCTACAAGTCACAGCAAAATAAACCTGACTGACGTGTTTTGCACTGAAACTAGTGCTTAGTCATAGCTTGTGACTAAGCACTAGTTTTAGTGCGAAACAGGTCAGTAGTCAGGTTTTTTTATTTTGCTGTGACTTGTAGTGCTGTCCTTTTAATAAAAGGCTACATTTTGCTCAGAGTGCGGCTGTCCAGAGACAATCTTTGTTCCAAAAATCTTGTGTGCTCGAGTATGACAGATCAGTAAACCGCCTCTGTACAGAACAGAGCGTATGTTGCTCACTGCCCTTTCCTTGTGTAGCATGTGACTGGTCTTATATCTGCTACCTCCTGTAGCGTTCCGCCTGTTCTTTAGCAGGACATCTTTGAGCCAAGTTTTTTTTTTTTTTAAACCCACTTGAGCTCCAGAAGATTAAGTAATGGCAGTAATCAGCCACCTATGGCAGCACTAATAGTAGGTCATGCAATCAGACACCTTGCGGGAACCAGTGACCAATACAGTGATCAGTGCCAAAAATATGCACTGTTGCTATACTAATGACACTGCCTGTGAGGAGTTATCTAGTGGGATCAAAGGGTTAAATGCTTGCCCAGTCCCTTGTGCGGCGTTCTACTAAGGCATGTGCTGGTTTTCATTCCCTGCTTTGCAGGGAAACAAACTGGCACATCCCCACTGACAGGACAGAGCCATGTCCCGTCATCCTCTTCACCATTCAGCAGGTGCTGGCCATCATTGATTGGCCAGCACCTGCTGTGACATATCACAGCCAGAACAAGCGTGCCCCCTACGTACTGGATAAGCGATCCACCACAGGAAAGTGCTGCTATACTCCCACATGAGGTGGTCAGCAAACAGTTAAAACAAAAATGTTCTACACACCTGCTCTGCAGTGGTATCACACAGAACATCCCTGGTCCTCCTTTTCTCAGGTTCCCCAGCAGAAATCTTGCCTTCTTAGTAACCCCATAGAAAAATTGCTACCCAAGTGGTGTCTATGAAGAGACAGCGGGACTTTGCCCTACTCACTGCATTTGATTGACAGCAGGAATTCATTGCTCCTGCTCAAGTCCTGTGTAAAGAGGAGAGCAGCATCTGTGCTGCTCTATTCTCACCTGCCACATGGGGGGGTGGACTGTAAAGCGCCCAAAAGAAGCTGCATCTGCAATGCCAATGTGAAAGCCTGAGTGATTTCGCACAGTGCTGGCAAGACATCAAAATAAAAAATAAAGCCCTGCAAGCCGCATCTTTGAGGCGCTTTAGGAGCCGTGTATACACCGCCCCTTCCCATTGAAATCAATGAGCAGCGCTGCCGAAAGCAGCCAAGCAGGGTCTCAGCAAAGCTTTACTAGCGTTTCAGGCTTTCACATTGGGATTGCAGATGAGGCTTCTTTCAGGTTTTTTTTTTAACACTAAAGCATATGAAAAATGCCTCAGAGTGAAAGGAGTCTTAAAGAGCACGTCATTTCAAAATCATGGGAGGGACGGAATAGAAAACAAAATAAAAATTGCATTAAGGTAAAGCTTTTATCACCACTTTAACAAACTCTGTACAAGGCATTTTGTGCACAGTAGATTTATATCCCTTATGGCAAAAAAATAAATAAATACAAAACAAACACAACCTACCCAAGTCTCATCGTTTAATGTATAGTTTGCAATGACGAAAGCCGATGCAGCAACAACAGATGGCACGTATCGGAGGAAAGGGTCTGAATCAATTAAGCTGAGCTCTCCCAGATACTGCAAAAAATAAAGTTACTGAAACATTTAGTAAATGCAGTGCAAAGTAAGCTTGCCAAATACCTGTGGCATTTTGATAAAGCAATTACTTTTTTACACATCAATAGCATGTTATATAGTGGTCCTAAACATCAGTAAGGCTCATTGTCAGACTAAAAACTAGGAGATCCAGGAGTTCTTGCCTATAAATGAAAATGTATTTTGCTGCAATATTATTGCATTGCTACCACTGCCCAAACCTTACGTTTGCTAGTTTCATGGCTGTTGTATGACCAGAGACATTCTGCATAGATTTGGTAAACTGTAGACAGTCAGTACTAAAAAAAACATTTTGGAATTTATAGCAACCACAAAGAAAACCATTTGTAATGTGTGGCAGCTGGAGGGTTGCATTAATTCCAGGCTTTGGTTAGGTTACACTGAAGGCCGTTTAGAAATGTCATACCACCATCAACTTATAGGAAAAAAAACTGTACTTGATATGAAACTTCTGGTTTTGCTGTATAAATTTTAGACACTCCCCGGTCTGGATACCCAAGGACATTCTGGCTAGTCAGTATAAAAATCTTTTGTAGGCCCTGGTCATGGGGGGGGGGGGGGGGGGGACTTGCCAGCCCAGATGTTTACACCTACTATTTAGCAGCAATGATCACATAACTGGCTGGTCTTGGACGACACTAGTGCATCAGTCGTTCTAGAGGCAGCACATTTTGAATCCTTTGAGGCCCTTCAAAATGCCCTCTACAGGGGGTTTTGGGGTGGTGGGGGTGTTCTGCAGTACCTTCAACACTGGCTAGGAAAGCAGTTATCAAGGCATGGCACATGGTAGTTGATTAAACCTGCTGATCTCTCAAAACCCATTAACCCAAATTTATTGAGCACTTCTACCATCCATGTTGGACTGAAAGGTCTGCGGTAGGCAGAGGTGCAGGGACTGGACGGTGAAGACCGGGAAATTTAACATGCCCCAACACCTCCACTGCATTCACCCAGCCTTGCCGGCCAGCTGCTCAAGATTCTCAGGTACTCCTGCAGGCTTCACACATATTCTGGGATTGCCACAGGACTATTGGCAGCTCAATTTATTCAAAGTTTAACCACCATTTCTATTCCCAACAATTAGTGTCCGTCTCCTTGGCCTGGTAAAACTGGCATTTGCCAAAGCAACATGCATCCCAATAGGCATTTTTTTTATAGGATAAAAGCTAGAGTGGAAGTCAAGCACTTTCGCCACCCTGTCCTCATGGAAGCAGTTAACATGATACCCCTCTATAAAGCAATGCATCTGTCTTAAGGATGCAAAAAAAAAAAAAAAAAAGCTGGCATTTGTGGGCAGACTAAGTCCACAACAGACTCAGATTTCCTCTGCATCTACATGATGTGCCAAGAGCTGAGGTCAATACTCTAGATTAACAGAGGTGTAAGCCTAGAAACCAAAATAACCACATTTACTCTAAATGTCCCTGTAGCATCCAGTGCAGACAACTAGGAACAAGATGAGGTTAAAGATGAGGTTCTTTAACATTTCCAGATGTCTGTTCAAATCACCCCTTTAGACACCATAGTACAGGAACTACTTTTGGGAAGCGGCGCACCGATTCAGACTGCAAATGCCAGCAATAGCCGCCAATTTGGCATACGATTTAATATGTCAAAATTGGCCCAATGAGAAATGTGGGCCGAGTCTCATTTTGGGTGCAAATTTCAAACATACACCTGCAACAGTTATTAGCTTCATCCCTACCCATCCGATTCAAATCAAGATCTTCGTTTTGTCAATAAAGCCCCATGCCAGGTGAACACACCTTGCAATGCAAGGGTTAACTGCTCATTTAGTCACAGGTAGAAGATGTAATAGCCCATTACCCACTCCAGAACCAGTCTGAGGCTCTGGCTTGTGGTTGCATGACCAGTCCCCTGAAGCCACTGGTACAGTGCAAGACCAATAGTCCTCCAATGTATGTGGGGATGGTGAGGGCCCACCCACAAGCTGAAGCACACCAGAGCAAGGAACAACATTACAGCTTATAGACTTAATTAGCAGTTAACTCTTGCAGTGCAAGGGGCCACCACAGCAATTCCCCCCCCCCTTTTAAAAATGTAATTTTTAACTAAGCAAATGACAAGATGCAACTGTAAACCAACACTTACCATGCACAAGCTTTCCATTTTAGAAGCCACTGGATGGAGACGAAAATACTGGTTGAGGTACTGTAGGATAGTTGGAGCAGCGAGGTCAAAAGACAGAACTTTAAGAACCAAATGTTCCATTTTAAGAACTTGTTTCTTGTTGTAAGTGTCATCAGTAATGTAAACAAATTCTGCTACTTCAGGCGGGTAGATCTCTTCAAATTTCCTGCATTGGCAGAAACGAGTCCATTAGCACTCAGGTTTAGGCAAAAAAAATGTATTGTTCTTTTGTAATAGGTGGGTGAAAATACTTACGAAGCTAAAAGCATAGCAGCAGTGCCAACTAATTGAAGCTTCCCCCGCAATACAGACATTGACGACAAGAACCTGTCAATGTAGTTCACAGCCAAATAAAGAGTCTCATTCTGCAGCTTGTACTCTTCACCAACTTCAACCAGCCAATCAACAAGGATGGCACGCATGTTATTCGTTATATCAGGCTGCTTCTGCATGTAGCCAGCCTTGGGTTTACACTTAATCTGTAGAAAGAAAAAAATTTCAGTATATTGCAGTTTACCAATCCTTCGATATGGTGGCTGCATTGGTTTCTTCAGCTTTTCTACTCCATATTCAACTGGAAAAATCAGTAGGTTTACTTTAAAGTAAAGCTCCAGGCTCCTTCAGAAAAAACCCCCCCCCCCCCCCCCACACACACACACAAACACCCCCCAGCAGCTACAAATGCTGTTGATGCTGACTTTTATCAAGATACTTACCGGTCCATGAATCCAACAGCATCTTCACCCAAGCAGAATTTTTAAACTGGCTCTTGGGTGCTGCCGTCACCATCTTAGCCAAGGGAAAAAACAGCGAAGCCTTGCGGATTCACAGCTAGTTACCCATTGTGCATGCCCGGGGGCTGAACTTTTGGGTGGTGCTTCGCTTTAAAGAAACTGGTCATGTATACAAGAACACAGCATTTTAAAACATGAATTCTTGCCGTTAGTCTAATTTGCTTTTGCAGAACTACTGCTAGAATAGCAAACACTTTGGTAAGTGTTGGAAATTGATGTAAATCACAGGGTGGATTTGACTTAAAAAGCAATTTAAATCATAATTTTTAAAGAGCAACCGTCATCTGTCCCACAGCATCTCCTCTGACCCACCCTTGACTCACCAACAGTCCCATTCACTTTAAATGGAAAGGCGGCAGTAGGTGAGGGGGATGCCCGCTAACAGGCGCTGCCATGGACCTTAAATGGCAGGTGCTCTCTAAATGTAAGGAAAACTTGAGGGTAGCTAGAATCTTTAACCACTTCCCAACCAGCTCTAGTACATATACAGCAGCAGGATGGCTCTAGTGCTTGAATCGCTGTATGTACGGACGCTGCTTTAAGAGCCATAGCAGGGACCTGCTGCCAGCCACCCGTGATCGCGGGCACGAGAGCCAGAATGGGGAAATGCGTGTGTGACCACGCAAATCCCTGTTCTGACAGGGAAAGAAACAGATAGTCTGTTCCTACTTGGTAGGAACAATGATCTGGCTCCTCCTCTAGTCGGTCACATACCCTCAGTTAGAAACACATTTAACCCCTTGATCATCCCCTAGTGTTAGCCCCCTTCCGACAGTGACATTTACACAGTATCAGTTCATTTGTATAGCACTGAGCGCTGTATAAATGTCAATGGTCCCAAAAAGTGTCTGAACTTTCCACTGCAATAAAAAAAAAAAAAAAAAACTATAACTTGTGCAAACCAATATAGGCTCATTGTGTTTTTTTTTTACCAAAAATGTATTGGCCTCAACCGATGAAGAAATTGGTTTAAAAAAGGGAAAGTTAACATTTTTTTTTTTTTAATTCTGTAAGGCAAATTACACAGGTCCCCCTCACTCTGAACTTTTTTTTATCTCATGGTTACTGTGAAATTACGTAAATGCATGTCTTCTCCCTTTGCATTCAATGAGTTTACCAAAAGTGCAAATACTGCAAAATACTGCAGAATATACAGCCTCATGCTACATAACCAAGCTCCATTTCATGCTGAAGTAAATTGTTAATATCTTAAATAAAAAAAAAAATCTATCTAAAAGAGGGATTACTAAAAAAAAAAAAAGCATTTTATTAAAATTTGATAAATCAAAAATATGATTCATCAAAATGCATTTTTTAAAACATTGATTTTTATCCACCCCGATATATCAGCATATCTTACCAAACCCTGTTAGAACAATCTATAGGGCAGTTGAGACTGGTAGTGCGAGCTTGCCTGTCCCCAAACTGGTATACCTACTAATGGAAAGCCTCAGAGGCCAATAGAAATATGAATTGGGTAAAAGTGCAGGCAATGTTGTAGCACCAGAGGCGCTAAAGCTTTCAAGATACTCACTGATCAAGCGAAAATGTTCAAAAAGGCTGGTTTTACAGAAGTCAATTAAGAGATCAACCTCTGTACAACCAGCCTGCCCATGTTGAAATTTGGCTGGTTTCTGACTCAACGGGCCATTCAGCCATGTCAAAAGGCTTTTGGAAACTGCAGCATTTGCCAGTGCACCTAGGTGCCTACACCGAACCAGATTCCGGTCTAACATTTAAAAGAAACAGTGCTTATATACACACACAGGCACCTTGTGATTGTATGTACTTTTGTCCCTGTGGCTCCCTTTTGGATTTTAGAGTCAGTCTATAAGAGTTTGTCAAGTAGAGCTTTAGCATTAACCTCACGGCACTATGCTGCCTGCTGTCTTGTGTCAAAGACCAACACACTAAAATTCTGAATGACAAGCAGATTTGCAGACACTACCCATTGCCGTTATATTAGCTTAGGACAGATGCACGCTAAACTACGCTGAATATATATATATATATATATATATATATATATATATATATATATATATATATATACATACATACATATACATATATACACACACACACATACATACATACATACATACATACATACATACATACACACACACACACAGGGCTAGTCAGAACACCAACTTACCTCCATTTCCCTGATATAAGTGTGAATCTCCTCTGCATAATCTTGGACTGCATTGCTACTGGCCACCTTTT
The DNA here is from genome assembly GCF_905171775.1 of Rana temporaria. Lineage (NCBI taxonomy): Eukaryota > Metazoa > Chordata > Amphibia > Anura > Ranidae > Rana > Rana temporaria. The sequence continues at coordinate 492,757,821 of NC_053489.1, forward strand.
CTTCCTCATCCACAATTGACATATCCATTGGAGAATCTGCAAAAAAAATAAATCCAATTTAAAAACGGGTGCATTTTTTGTTTTGGAAAATGGTGGTATTCGCCCATAGGTGCTTATGAAACTTTACAGCCCTGTGCAATTCCAAAACATTGCACAATCAGGGCTTCCGTGTTCAATAAAAATTGCTTGGCAAATTATATGCCTCAGATTTCCATAAGTAGCAACATTGTTGAAAGCTCCAAGCTTAGGTGCTTTAAGTGAGGTTCAGGTTTTTCCAAATAACAAACATGTCATACTTACCTGTGCAGTTCATTTTGCACAGAGTGGCCCCAATCCACCTGTTCTAGGGTCCCACGGCGGCTCTCGCAGCTCCTCCCCGCATTAGATAACCCCCTCTGGGAAGCCCTCGCCGATGTGTCATACGTCTATGGACGCCAAGCTATCCAATGAAGAGCCAAGAACCCGTAGAGAGCGCGACACAGGACAGCGCCCACAAAAATATGGGGCTTGAGTAAAACAGGGGGGCTGGACACTGCAAAGGATGCATTAAGGTGAAAAAACATGTAGCTTTACAACCCCTTTAAGGGACATTAGCCAAAGGATTGAACTTGCACAAGACACTGTACTAAAGCCATAATAGAACACTATATTCCACCCAAATACATACATTAGCGCAGGCTAACCCACACAGCAGCATTCAGACCACACGAAAACACCCTGATAAACTACTACTATATTTTCTATAGAAAATATTGCAAATGCACCAAACCTTTGGAAAGCAAGGTTTGTTTTGATCTTCCACATGGAGCATTAAAAGTATTAGCACAAGCAAAACCGCAGACCTACAGAAGGTGTTCTACTCTTTAATATTCTCTAGGCAGAGGAGCTCCAATTGAAAGAAAATGCTACACCTACTGTTGTGTACAAATCCATTTGGTTTAATACACGTAGTGCTTAATTTTACAGTGTAATGGGAATAGAACAAGTATACTTTCAGCTGAATGGGTGGTCAATACTATACTGCAGTGAAAGGTTTAGAAGATAGAAAAAAAACCTTTGTGCAGCAGCCACCCCCCCCCCCCCCCAATACTTACTGAGCGCCCCATCTCTCCAGCAATGTCTACGAGTTCCTCGGCCAGCAGCCCTCTTTTCCCGACTGGCCGAGACAGCAGCAGCACCATTGGCTCCCAATTGCTGTCAAAGTCAGTTAGCCAATCTGGCGAGGGGGTGGGGCAAAACCGTGGCTCCATGTCTGAATGGGCACAGGGAGCTGTGACTTTTCTCAGGTGCCCCCATAGCAAGCTGCAAGTATAAGGTTTGTTAAAACTTTAATGCATTCCCTGCGTAAAAGAAAAATGCTTTAGGTCCTTTCCTTCCCTGTGTGGAGCCTCCCCCTCTTCATACACTCTGGCAACAGCAGGAGCAAGGCCAAGCCCTGTTTGTCTATGGAGCACAGCTCCACACAACTTAGGCGTGAGCATGCACTGTGTACCCAATAGCAAGCAGCTTGCTTTGGGGGGCACACATAGGAGCCAAGATTGCCAGTGGAGCACCCTAGGAGGGGAGGTTCAGGGCCACTATGCAAAACCATTGCACAGAGCAGGAGAGTATAACATGGAGGGATTTTTAGCTTGTGTCACTGAGACAAAACCAATACTTTCATTACTATGTACTGAGCCATATGACCCAAGTGAGACCCCTTTCACACTGGAGGCATTCAGGTGCTTTATTGTAGAAAAAAAATGCATCATCTGCAATCCCAGTGTGAAAGCATGAGTGCTTTCACACTGGAAGCTGCGCTGGCAAGACATAAAAAAAAAAAAGTCAGGTTACAAGATCAAAATCATCCAATAGACAACCTGCTTGTACAACCTCTTTTATATCCACCATACTTATATTAGGAAAGCAAATAAAATACAAGTCTGGGGGGGGGGGGGGGGGGATCTGGAAAGGCCATATCAGAGGTTTTTCAATGTCTGGGCACCTGATCAACCAAGACTTGTCATAGCAAGCGACTATACATGGGGCTATCAGTTTTGTATTATGTGGCAGGTGTTATTTTAGTGCAGCTGGCTCATGTGTAATAACCAAGAGCAGCAGCTGTCAGGATGAGCTTTGCCTTACCATAGCTAGTATGGACTACTGGGATTTCGATGGGTTCCAGAGGCTTCCTTTGCCCGAGAGAAATTACCACTTTATTCAGCTGTTTCAGGTGTTCATCTTGCACAGGCTTTTTTGTAACTGGCTGCTTCCGATAGTTTGCACAGTCCGGCTCATCCACGTGGATTGCAAAGGTAGCCTGCTTGGGAGCTGCTTTTCCCGCTGGTAGCTTGCCATAATTCTCATCGTTGGTGCCCAACTGATTGCGTGCAGCAAGAACCTGAAGGTATGAAGAGAATGGTTCAATCTAGCAGTACAACAAACACAATTACAAACCATTTCCCAGATCTGATCAGCAATTCATTTAAAGAGTCTAGATTTATATGAAAACTTTAAAGTGGAGTTCTGCCCACCCCTCCAAAAATTAAAAGTCAGCAGCTGCTGACTTCATAGGATTCTTACCTGTCCTGGAGTCCAGCAATGTAGGCACTGCAGCTGATGTTTCCATTAGCCATCGGGTGCTGCCTTTGCCAAAAAGGGAACCTGGCAGCGAAACCTTACAGATTCACAGCTGGGCCCCTACTGCGCATGCACGCTGCACTCTTACTGACCCAGCCTTTTGATGCAACTTGCTGCAGCGAGGTCCACCGTAAAGTGGGGACAGGGTACTTGTCAAACAAGTACCCGCTCAAAAGCTGTCAAATGTGGCAGAGGGAAGGAGATCAGAAGTTCCATTTTTGGGTGAGACTCTGCTTTAAGGCTGATGCTGCACAAGATTTTATTGGCGATCACCGATGCCAGCTCTTAATCCCGATTTTCACCTCACGGCAATCCCGCGTCAGTGGGCGTTCCCAAGCACTGCCTGTGATTGACAGGCTTCCGAACGGCGCATACTGCGCGTCACGGGTTGCCGACAGAACCTGAACGTCGGTGCGCAGGCGCCGTATAGAGCCGCACCGACGTTCGGGTTTTTTTCTGCAACGCGCAGTATGCGCCGTCCGGAAGCCTGTCACAGGCAGTGCTTGGGAACGCCCACTCCCGCGGGATTGCCGTGAGGTGAAAATCGGGATTAAGAGGTATGTGCTGAGAAAAAAGAAAAAAAAAAAAGGCATTCTGTCGGTAGGATGGCGCGACTGATGTCAGAATTTTTTTTGAGGTTTTGGGTTTACATTCACTTTAATGCAGCAACCACCCCTTTCTTATCTGAACCTGATCATTCCAGCGATGGGGACAAGCACAGCAACTCCAGTCGCTGTCTCTGGTTCTTATTGGCTAGATCGATAGGATCCATTGGCGGTCAAATCCAGTGACACAGGAGCACAGCCCCCACACGAGTGCCCCCTTGGAAAGCAGCTCTGAGGGGGGCACTCAACACAAGCACCACAGAGGGGCCCCATAAAAAAATATATATATATATATATATATATATATATATATATATATATATATATATATATATATATATATATATATATATATATATATATATCCATGCTGTGCAAAACCCTTGCAGAGTAAAGGAAAGCAACATAATAAAAAAAAAAAAAAGTAAAAACATGACAGCGGTTACAACCCTTACTTTGTCCAATATATTTTTTTGCCTTCAAGTGATAAAGGTTCTCCCTCCCCCTTTCAACATGTTATACTTACTCTAGGTAATGGATTTGCAGAGCAGTACCGATACTCTTCTCGGGTCCCCTGCCACACTTCTGCGGTGGTAAAAAAAATGTGTTTGTTTTTTTACCACTGCCCAATCACAAGCACATGCTGTAGTGGGTGCAGTAAAGATGTAAAACGCATGCATTCCTGCACCCAATATATGCTGCCCTTTAGCAAACAGGAGGGGGGGGCCACAATAATTCTTAATAGCGCCCCTATTCATCAGAAAAAGCAGGTTTTTGGGTGCGGGAAACCACAGCACAACCTGTCTGCATTTTAGGCAAGGGGTGCATGTTCACCAAGCCGTTATGAAGGAGCTGCTGCACCCACACAAATGCAAGTCGCACCACCAGCAATAATATGAACCTTGCATAAGAGCAATTGGGTCATTATTTGGAGCAGACATATTGATGAAGATCAACTTCTGAGGAACAAAGGTCACAATTAGCAAACCCATAGAAATGTATTTGATTTGTGTCCTAGTATTGGGAAGGGGGGTAATCACCCATGTGTCAGCCCAATGGCTTCCATAGATCTGTTGAGTCCCTACCAGGTTTGTAGATTGAGACAAGGGAAGACCATTTACTAGATTGTAAGCTCCCATGAGCAAGGCCCTCCATCCCCTGTGGTCACTATATAGAACACTGCAGACATATATAACACTGCAATCCAGGCATGTCCCCCCAGCATACAGGATCACACTGATAAAGCTCTATGAAATAGCTGCCTACTAGCCATAAAAGCCCAATGATCTCAGCCCTGACAGTGTATTGATCCATAGCAGCAGCATTCAGTGTGGTCAGAGCTGGGAGTGCCAGGGAGGCAAGTGTGATCGATCAGTATTGGAGGGAAATAATCGGATGATGTATAGAGGCCTGGAACCCTCCTGGTGGATCATAACACGGTGCAGGCAGAATGCCGCCCTCCCCTTGTCCTCTCTGGGCCATGCCCCCCATTATTATAGAGGAACACAGGCCGATCAGCCATTACCGCCCGGAGAAAGGCCTGGCGAAGACACCGTGCGCGCCCCCCACTCAGCATTGAACGTACCGGGTGCTGCTTTCCTCCTCGTCCCTGGGCCCCCCGTAGCCCCCGATTTTCCTGTAGGACCCCGAGCACGGTGCGGCCTCCCTGGGGCCCGGCTTGCTGTAAGGGCGCCTTCCTGGGCTGGACGTTTTCCTGGTTCTCATCCCGCAGCACGTACTGCGACATCTTGGCCTGGGAGGCGGAATTAGGGAGGGTGCTCGGGTACACGACTCCTCTGTCCTTGTACTAGGCGGAGGGAGAAGCTCACTGCACACAGGACGAGGCTCTGCACTCGGCAGACCAGAGAGTCCCGCTCTTACCGGAGCTCACCGAGTACAATACCGACCCTGTACCCGCCACGCTCTCACTTTGTCCGGCAAATTAATTCCTGCGCGCTGCAGCGGACACACACTTCTCAGTTCAAGTAGCCCGCGACTATTGAAATCAGCCAATCACAGCAACGCGCGGGTCAACGTCATCAGGACTACGGGAGTCTGCAGGGGGAAAAAAGCCAAGCGCGAAAGAGGGAGATCAGCTGACTGTGATGTCAGAGGTGCTGGAGTAATGATAGTCACTAATACTGTATGTGGGATTGTGGGTGAATAAGACTCATTGTACAGGGATCAGATGGGCACGTGTTATCAAAGCACACGGGTTTTAATGAAAACTAATACTTTCTGGGAAAATGAGTGCTGGGCTTCATATTATCAAAGTACAGTAAAACCTTGGTTTAAGAGTGTTTTGCAAGACAAGCAAACATTGTTTTATACATTTTGATTTGATATACAAGCGATGTCTTGATATAAGAGTAGTGTCATGTCACAACTGGGTATAAAAGAGAGGATAGGCGCCTCTAAGTGTAGCAATATGGTTACATTTAATGAAGGTACAACATTTAGCAACACACATGGGCCCAGATTCAGGTACATTTGCGCTTTATTTGCGGAGGCACAGGGCAACGATTTTGCCCTGCGCCCCCGCAAATATTTTGCGCTGCCCTCGATTCACAGAGCAGTAGCTCCGTAAATTGCGAGGGCGCGCCGGCAAAATAGCCCGGCGTAAGCGCGCGCAATGTAAATGATCCCTGGGGGCGGGAATCATTTAAATTAGGCACGCTCCCGCGCCGAGCGTAGAGCGCATGCTCCGTCGGGAAACTTTCCCGACGTGCATTGCGGCAAATGACGTCGCAAGGACGTCATTTGCTTCAAAGTGAACGTGAATGGCGTCCAGCGCCATTCACGATTCACTTACGCAAACGACGTCAATTTTAAATATCGCGACGCGGGAACGTGGGTATCCTATAGCATTGGCTACGCAAACTACGTAATTTGCGTACGCAGGGCTAACGCAACGTTGTGAATCGGTGTTAGTATGCAATTTGCATACTATACACAGATCACAATGGGAGCGCCCCCTAGCGGCCAACGCAAGAATGCAGCCTAAAATCTGCGTGGCATAAGAGCCTTATGCCACGCAGATTTTAGGCTGCAGTCGGCGTAGCGATGTTCCTGAATCAGGAGTATTCGCTACACCGGAGCAAGTAAGCAATTGCGCTGTGTAACCTATGGTTACAGAGGCGCAATTGCTTCTTGAATCTGGCCCATGGTTAATAATAAAAGAGGCACATCTAAGTATGCAGGCATCCAGGGTAAAGCTGTCCACATAGACCGTCCCCCACACCGCCATCGACTTCCACGCTGCGCTCCATGAGCGGTTCAAACCTCACTTTGAAATCACTCTACTGCAGGGTGGTCTTACCGGTCACAATTGCGGACTGACAGAGGTGCGGAGGACGGTCTATTTGGACAGCTTTACCCCGGATGCCTTCATACTTAGATGTGCCTCTTTTAAACACTTCAATACCAGGCATTTTCACCCCCCTTCCTGCCCAGGCCAATTTTCAGCTTTCAGCACTGTCACGCTTTGAATGACAATTGCGCGATTGTGCGACGTGGCTCCCAAACAAAATTGACGTCCTTTTTCCCCACAAATAGAGCTTTATTTTGGTGGTATTTGTGTTTTTTATTTTTTGTGCTATAAACAAAAAAAAAGACTGACAATTTTGAAGAAAAAAAAACACAATATATCTTCCTTTTTTTTATAATAAATATCCCAATTTTTTTTTTAAAACATTTTTATCCCTCAGTTTAAGCCGATACGTATTCTACATATTTTTGGTAAAAAAAATCGCAATAAGCGTATAGTGATTGGTTTGCGCAAAAGTTATAGCGTCTACAAAATAGGGGATAGATTTATGACATTTTTTTTACTAGTGATGGTGGTTATCTGCAATTTTAGTCAGGAATGCGATATTGGGGCGGACAGTTCGGACACTTTTGACACTATTTTGAGACCATTCACATTTATTCAGCAAACAGTGCTATAAATATGCACTGATTACTGTATAAATGTGACTGCCAGTGAAGGGGTTAACACTAGGGGGCGAGGAAGGGGTTAAATGTGTTCCCTAGGGAGTGATTCTAACTGTAGGGGGAGGGGACTGACTGGGGGAGGTGACCGATCGGTGTCCCTATGTACAAGGGACACAGCATCGGTCTCCTCTCTCCCTGACAGGATGTGACACAGAGATCCACATCCCTGGCTCTGTAACTGCCGATCGCGGGTACCTGGCGGACATCGCGGCCGTCAGGCACACGCATCGGCACCCGCGAGATGGCAGAGCCACCTTGTGGATGTCATATGACAATACGCCGGTATTGAAGTGGTTAATCATCAACCATGTAAGTTGCTAAATGTTGTACCTTCATTAAGTGTAGTAATATGGTTACATTTAAAGGCGCCCCTCTTCTCTTTCATACTCTGTAGCTCCTGCTGGATTTTGCTTCTAATCCCCTTGTGGAGGCTTCTATTTGTAGATGGACATTTTATGGTTACACAACTTATCACATTGCTATAATCTTTTTACTGTATATGGACTATAAACTAAAGGACTTATGAATAAATGGTTGTGGAACGAATCATCCGAGTTTCCATTATTTCTTATGGGGAAATTTGCTTTGGATTACAAGCATGTTTCCGGAAACAAATTATGCTCGCAATCCAAGGTTTTATTGTATAAGTGAAGGTGATCCTCCTGAAGCTGAACTGTTCTGTGTGCATAGAATGTGGAGCATGGAACACATGGAGCAAGGTGCCACTTTGAATGTGGTTAAAAGACCACCGTTTGTAGATTAAGAAGGAACTCGGCTCCCTCTGGTGGCCAATTGTTGTATAGCCACCTCCTGTTTGGTTTTACATTGGTACAGCAACGGATTATGGGAATTGAAGTGCAGGGAGATAAAGACTCCATTGCCCTGGGTAATTGACAGACTACAATGCCCAGAGGGCAATTGTACCACCCAAAGTGCTTTGCACCCCGCATAGCCTGCTGGGTGAGGGAATTTAAGGAAGAGGACATCTTCGGCTCGCTCTCTTGGGACCGCCTTTTCGAGCAAGTAGGAGGCCTATCTCCAGAAGCTTAGGCCTCAGAAGCCTGGGCCTACAAACGCCTGTGTGGATCGCCCATCCTGAGGGAGGATTCCTGACGGAGTGTCTGGGCTACAGGGCTGGACTGGGACAAAAATTTGGCCCTGGACTTCATCCAGACTGGCCCACTTTGACAGGTTTCTCTAATGGCGGCCGGACAACTCCCACCCCCCCCCCCGGCCACCCAAGCCCCCTCTACCCCTTCACTAGCCGTTCTACTTTATTAGAGTAGAATGGCTGGTACTGGTACTCTTATAGGCAGTACCAGTGGGGAAGCTAGACATTATTTCACCCGGGGCAAAGAATCATTTCGGTGCCCCCCTTATGGGACAAGATTAGGCAGAAGTGAGAAACTCCCAGGCCATAGCTGTTGAGTCAGCTGTCTGTCCCCTCCCCCATGCTCCTCTGTCGTCCCCCCTGCTCCTCTGGTCCCCCACCTGCTTCTCTGTTCCCCCCAGGTGAGCGCTGCAGGGAGGGAGAGGAGGTGAGCACTGCGGGAAGGGAGAGACAGAGGAGCGGAGGGGGGGCGGCGGTCCGCTGTCACTGAAGCCAGCCCACTAAGCTATCGGCCCACCGGGAAACTCCCTGTAGTCCCAATGGCCAGTCCATCCCTGCCGGGCTACATCTGAGAGCAACCGATGACCTGTTGATCGGCAGTTTGTGACGGCCGTGCGGAAGACAGGAAACGTAGACGGAGCATTCCGGAGAGGCGAAGCCTCATTGGGTGAGACGGGCACCTGCCTAACAATATTGACTGTGTTGCAGGAAGGTGGTTCGAGTAGACTCACCATTGTTACTTGAAGGCCAACACGCCACATTCAGGGATACGTAGCATCCGGCAGTGACTGTGCAGCAGGGGGATTGGCGTGTGAGTCGCTAATATACCTTAACTACTCAGACGTTCTTTACCAGTTTACTTGTTCCCTTTGGATTACAAATTGCTTTATGTGCACCAACTTATGCTAGCGAAGACATCAACTAACTGTTAAGGAACGATTGCTTTAAGGTTTGGTCTGATCAACCAAGCCACTATAGTAGGACACGTGTCCAAGGACTGCCTGCTAGGTGGAGTTACGGAGATATATACTCTTATACATAAAGGGGTAGATCCACGTACCTGGGCGCATCTTCCCGCCAGGCGTAGCGTATCTAAGATACACTACGCCGCCGCAATTTTTTTTTTTTCGAATCCACAAAGAATTTGCGCCGTAAGTTACAGCGGCGTATTGTATCTCTGGCGGCGTAAGGGCGCGGAATTCAAATGGATGTAATGGGGGTGTGTTTTATGTTGATACGTTGTGACCCGACGTAAACAAAGTTTTTTTTTAACTGCACATGCGCTGTCCCTTGGGGGTATCCCAGTGCGCATGCTCGAAATTAAACCGGAACCAGCCAATGCTTACGACGGTGACGTCATTCTACGCAAATCCCTATTCGCGAACGCCTTACGCAAACAACGTAAAAATTTCAAAATTGTACGCGGGAACGACGGCCATACTTAACATTGAGTACGCCACCATATAGCAGCTTTAACTATACGCCGGAAAAAGCCGAACCAAAATGACGTAAAAAAATGCGCCGGACGTACGTTCGTGGATCGCCGTAAATAGCTAATTTACATACTCGACGCGGAAATCGACGGAAACGGCACCTAGCGGCCGCCGAAATATTGCATCTAGGATCCAACGGCGTACTAAGACGTACGCGTGTCGGATCGATCCCAGATGCCGTCGTATCTTGTTTTGTGGATACAAAACAAAGATACGACGCGGGAAATTTAAAATTACGCCGGCGTATCAAGAGATACGCCGGCGTAATGCTTTTGTGGATCTGCCCCAAAGTATTTAGTTCATACTAATTTGCACAGTATTGCTGTTATTGAGAGCTGGGTGAGGCCTGGTGAAGAGGTGCTTCAGTATTGGTAATACCCTACTGGAGGGACCCCTTTACTGTGTGCTTACACAGGTCTGTGTTTGATTGTGATAATTAAACCTGGTTAATATTTATTATTATTGACTCTTGCAGGGCCCTGTAAGCAGTCCACTGTACCTGTTTAACTTTGTTCATTTACCTTTATTACCAAGTAAACCTTTACCTCTTGGTCAATCAGAAGTTGTGTGTGGAGTTGATTTGTTGCCTTTCTGGACAGGTGGGCAGTATAAGGTAACAATATTTAATTGTGATTTATTTACTGTACATATCATTGTGGTACCCAACTCCAGTGGGTCCCACAATCATACTCATACCAGTTGTGCCAAGGGAGGGTTCGAGACAGTTTCAGGGGTTGATAGCCAGAGTACAGACCCAAAATATTTAGCAGCTCCTACGGGGGTAGTGCTACACACAGAACATACAACACAGAGAACAGAACACATAATACACAACACAGTAAATTAAACATAACATACAACAAAGAGAACGGAACATAGAACATACAACACAGTGAATCAAACATAACATACAACACAGTGAATAAAACATAACATACAACACAGAGAATAGAGCACAGACCATACAACACAGTGAATGGAACACAGAACAAACGACACATTCAATGGAACACAGAACATACAACACAGAGAATGAAACACAGAACATACAACACAGTGAATGGAACACAGAACATACAACACAAAACATACAACACAGAGAACGGAACACAGAACATACAAAACAGTGAATGAAACACATAACATACAACACAGTGAATGGAACATACAACGCAGTGAATGGAACACAGAACATACAACACAGAACATACAACACAGAACATACAACACAATACACTCCCTGATGTGAAATCATCGATCCTACTTTTACTTTGGGAAAGTGGAGTCTATGTATGAGAACCTATGGCATGTAATATGCTATATTTTGACCCAACAACACACAATCAATGTACAGATTTGTTTTATAATATTAATATTATTTGATACATTACTGTATACTTGTTATCTAGCTGAGTACGACACGTTGCCTTTTATCACAGGTCTTGTAAGACTTAAAGCAGAGTTACAGACATTTTTGTGTTCATTAAAAGTCAGCAGCTACATGAAGTGTACCTGCTGACATTTAATAAACACACACTTACCTGTCCAATGGTCCAGGGAAGCGGCTGTCCGAAGTCTCGCTTCTCACCCCTTCCTCTCCTCTCCCCGGCATCACTAGCATGGGCACCCCGTTGTGACAGTTTGTGGATTCACATCTGGGTGCGCACTGGACATGTGTGAGTCGCGCTGCACCTCCTTAATGGTCAGGCATTCTTTTGGGACCTGTAAAGTGTCCCAGAAGATTGCAGGGAGGGAGGGGGAGAGGAAAACTTCCTAGGCAGTCCGAGCGGAAATGGGAGCTCGTTACCTGTCAAAACTAGGTACCCCCCCCCCCCAAATAAAAATCATGTGCCAAATGTGGCATAAGAGGGGGGTCAGGAGTCCCTAAAGTGGAAGTTCTACTTTTGGGTGGAACTCCGCTTTAACCGCTTCAGCTCCGGACCATTTCGCTGGCCAAAGACCAGGCCACTTTTTGCGATTCGGCACTGCGTCACTTTAACTGACAATTGCGCGGTCGTGCAACGTGGCTCCCAAACAAAATTGACGTCCTTTTTTTTCCCACAAATAGAGTTTTCTTTTGGTGGTATTTGATCACCTCTGCGGTTTTTATTTTTTGCGCAATAAACCGAAATAGAGCGACAATTTTAAAAAAAATGCAATATTTTTTACTTTTTGCTATAATAAATAACCCCAAATAATATAAAAAAAAAATGTTAAAAAAAATCGCAATAAGCGTTTATTGATTGGTTTGCACAAAAGTTATAGCATCTACAAAATATGGGATAGTTTTATGGCATTTTTATAAAAAAAAATTTTTTACTAGTAATGGCGGCAATATGCGATTTTTATTGTAACTGCGACTTTATGGCAGACACATCGGACACTTTTGACACATTTTTGGGACCATTGTCATTTTTACAGTGATCAGTCTTATAAAAATACAATGATTACTGTAAAAATTACACTGGCAGTGAAGGGGTTAACCACTAGGTGGCGCTGAAGGGGTTAAGTCAGTACTAGGGAGTGATTCTTACTGTTAGGGGGCGTGGCTACAAATGACACGTCACTGATGACCGTTCCCGATCACAGGGGAGAACAGCAATCAGTGACATGTCACTAGGCAGAATAGGGAAATGCCTTGTTTACAGCCGCAAAAAATAAAAATAAAATAAAACAGAATTTAGAGGCTGAGAGCAATAGAAGGTACTTTTTTTAAATTAAGAATATATACTTGAATATATACTTGAATATATACTTGAATTGAATTTTCATAATTTATACTAGAGTTTTGTGTCACTTTAACTGTATAGATCATGTAAAGTACACAGTACAGAATAATATATAAATTATTGATCAGAGTTCTCCAAACTTTCTAAACAAAGGGGCAGTTTCCTGTACTTTAGACTTTAGGGGGGAGGGTCAGGCGGTGGCCAGTGGGAGTAGAAATGTCCTGGTATCAGTGGGAGTAAACAACCCCCCCCCCCCCCATCTTTGGTTTAAGTGGGAGGAATAATGCCACGTTGTTGGTACCCTTGGTATGAATAATGACCTATTGAGGTATTGAGGAATAGTGGTGTCAATGGCACAAATAGTGCCCTATTGTTGGTGTCAGTGGCAGGAATAGTGGTGTCAATGGCACAAATAGTGCCCTATTGTTGGTGTCAGTGGCAGGAATAGTGGTGTCAGTGGCATAAATAGTGCCCTATTGTTGGTGTCAGTGGCAGGAATAGTGGTGTCAGTGGCATAAATAGTGCCCTATTGTTGGTGTCAGTGGCAGGAATAGTTTTATATCAATCGGAACAATAGTGCCGCATTGTTGAATAGCACCCAGTTCGTGGGAGGAATGGTGCCCCATCATTGGTGTCAATTGAGGATGGAATAGTCCAGGGCCAGATAGAGGCAAGCAAAGGGCCAGATCTGGCCCCTGGACCACAGTTTGAACACCAATGTTATAGGTGAAGATGTATGATTAATGGGAAAAAATAGCAAATAAAGAAAAAATAATATAGGGCTAGATTCAGTAACACTTACGATGGGCGTATCAGTAGATACGCCGTCGTAAGACCGAATCCGCGCCGTCGTATCTTTAAGCGTATGCTCAAATTGAGATACGCTTAAATGTTGCTAAGATACGACCGGCGTAAGTCTCCTACGCCGTCGTATCTTAGGGTGCATATTTACGCTGGCCGCTAGGTAGCGCTTCCGTTGATTTCCGCGTAGAATATGCAAATGAGCTAGATACGCCGATTCAGAAACGTACGTGCGCCCGGCGGATTTTTTTACGTTGTTTACGTAAGGCTTTTTCCGGCGTAAAGTTCCCCCTGATCTATGAGGCATAGCCAATGTTAAGCATGGACGTCGGGACAGCATAGAATTTTACGTCGTTTGCGTAAGTCGTTCGCGAATAGGGCTTTGCGTAAATTACGTTCACGTCGAAAGCATTGACTATTTGCGACGTGATTAGGAGCATGCACACTGGGATACGTTCACGGACGGCGCGTGCGCCGTTCGTTAGAAACATAATTTACGTGGGATCATGTTTTATTTACATAAAACACGCCCACCTCTTCACAATTTGAATTAGGCGCACTTGCGCCGGCACATTTACGCTACGCCGCCGTAACTTAGGGCGCAGGTTCTGAGATACGCTACACCCGCACAAAGTTACGGCGGGCTTTCTGAATCTAGCCCTATGTGTATACAATTTTGACACAAGTCGTATTGTAATTGAATGCTATTAAAAATGTTATTTCTATTTCAATCTGCAGCCACTGTAATTTTCTGAAAATGCAATACAATATGGCACCCAGATATGTCATTTTCTGCTTGTGTGATTGGCTCACAAATTTATTAAAGCAGCCCTTCACTCTCCAGATCCATTTTAGCTCCCTGTACGCCCCCTTCGGAATATAAAGCACCATTTTTGTTTATTTTTAAAGGAACCTCCCTGAAATGAGTTTGCCACCTTCCTGAAATTAGTTTTTGCAGGTTGGAAAGTCTGTGTGATATATGGTCTTATTTATGGTATACCCACCAGACACATCTATATTGTGAGGTTTCCCTGGCTGCATGTTTCTTACAAAGCCCCAAACCCTGCTGCCATACATTTCCAAGATAGATGACATCAGAGAAGAAGATGGTGGCGTGGAACCCTGGCTGTGCAGCAGGAGAAAATTGGATTTGCAGGGCAGATGAGTATGTCTTCTGGTGAGAACTCAGCAAACCAGGAAGGAAGGGATATGGAAAAAAGGAGGGGGGTGAACTTTGTCTTGAAGGCCTACATTAAAAAGTCAGAAGAGCAACTGTTCTTTACACCTTGAGGTGACGGCACAATATGCATTCCAAAAGGGACAACCACAGAGGAAATGTGTGGGATGGACTGTCAGCTGTACATTGCCATATAAGTGCTACTTATGCCTCGTACACACACGGCCGGATTTTCAGAGAAAGAAAGTCAGACTGGCTTTTTTTCTAGGAAAGTCCGGCCGTGTGTAGCCTCCATCTGACAGACTCATGGCGGATTTTTGCATGGACAAGGCATAACAGTATAAAACTACCTAAGTTATCATCAAATATCATTAGTACATCCTTGGTCTATACCTGTGTGCAGGTCGATTACAGACAACATTTCAGAATTTCTTTATCAGAATTAGGATGGTCCATTGATATCGGTTATCTTTACTGTTATTGCAATTTAATGTATTTGTGCTGCTTCTTGCTTTTGCAGAATGCTTTCTGATTACTGGCTCTGGCTTTCTCCCTTTACACTAAAACACATGGGCGGTGGAGTATATTGTGTAGAGGCCGTGAGGGGCTATGATTTTATTGAAGTGTCACAAAATGAAACTTTATTCAAGTCTATGCAATTCAGCACAAAGTGATGCGCTGCGGTGCTGTGACAGCAGTGAGGTGCAATGTGTGAAAATTAGGCATTTATGGGATTTTTACACAATACACCGCAACCTACTTCAAGGTAGTGTTATGGTGCAATAGGTAACATAGAAATCAATTGTTTACTATGTGCCGTTGCATTGAACCCAGATCAACACAGCTCAACTGGCATGACGTGAACGTGCCCTAAGCAATGACATCCGTCACAGTCTTGGCACAGAAGCAAGTTGTGGGTGGTAAGCTAATGCCAGCGACAAGGAATATTTTGCACATACTGTAAAACTAAAAAAAAATATTAAAAGACTATACGTTCCCAATAGGGTATCATATTAGGGGTTGGGTTGAGTTTTTTTTTTTTCTTAAAGTGTATTTTGTGCGTGTACTCGAGAGAGGAGCCGGACTGCAGGAGTTGGGAGTAGGCAGGCCTCCCCCAGAGGCAATCTGCCACCTTTCTCCATGCCCCGGGTGGCAATGGTGGGTGTGTGAGGGGGTCCTCCCACACAGCCCGCCCTACCTGCTCCGCTTTGAAGCCCAACGGGGCAGAGGGACTCCCTATAAGGGAGTGAGAGGATCTAGCCCGCTCAACCAGCCCCGTTAGTCCTTCGCCTCTCTTTTTTAGAGACCGCGTGGTCAAAGTGCGTGCATGTTAACCCAATTTCGAGTGCGTGTAAGTGTGGTGGTTTTTGTGGGAGGGGGGTGGGCGTACTAAGCGCAGGTTTACCTCGCATAGCACACCCACCGGGAGCCAGGCTGAGACCACCAAGCTCAATTCACATGTAGCCGGGGCCGGGATCCGAACCCCTAGCTGCAGAGGTGAATGGCTTGTCAGCGCAGTGCCAATCGCGTTGAGCCACCGCAGCTCCCATTGGGTTGAGTTTTAAGCCTCGGATTAGGGGAAGTCAAAGTAGATTACCTTGAATGGAATTGTTTTGGGAAACAGCTAGATCGATGGGTTTAGTTCCACTTTAACCACTTTCCTACTGGGCACTTATAAACTCCTACTGCCCAGACCAATTTTCAGCTTTCAGCTCTGTCACACTTTGAATGACAATTACGCTGTCATACAACACTGTAACCATATGAAATTTGTACAATTTTTTTCACACAAATAGAGTTTTATTTTGGTGGTATTTAATCACCACTGGGTTTTTTATTTATTGCTAAACAAATGAAAAACAACGAAAATTAAAAAAAAAAATGTTTTTCCTAGAAAATGTGGATAATTATTGCGCTTACCAACAAACATGAAGTGAAAAAGTAATAAAGTGAAAATTAGAGCGGCTACATAAGAATGTGACAACAATTCAAAGAAAGAAGGTGGGTAGAATGTAGCGCTAAACGTAATATACCATGAATGTGTATACAAGTATATTAAAAAAACAATAAAGATAATAATTGGTCAAAATAGAAATTAATCTCCAAGTATACACATCAAGTCCCATAAAGTGAATCATTCCTTGTGAAACAAACAAAGTACATCACAGACAAGTAGTTATTCACAGGTAGATATTGATGAGACCGACAGGTGTGTGGAACATCTATGATAAAATGTCATCCAAAATGATAAGAATGGTTTCTCTTACCGGATAAGGTGGACCCGAGTGTCAGCGACAACGAGTCAAAAAGGC
Source organism: Rana temporaria (assembly GCF_905171775.1). Taxonomy (NCBI): domain Eukaryota; kingdom Metazoa; phylum Chordata; class Amphibia; order Anura; family Ranidae; genus Rana; species Rana temporaria. The sequence goes on from NC_053489.1 coordinate 492,774,661, forward strand.
ATGGATATCCAGATCAACGAATCAATCGAACATTCGAAGAAGCCTGAGGATCCCCAAAGGCGACTCAGATGAATCTGGTAGATGACTGCGAGGCTGGAAGGCTTATGACAAAATATGATACATGTAATATTTCTCCGTTACTGATGTGCGCTGATGAGGCTGCACTGATGGGCACTGATGAGGTGGCACTGATGAGGTGGCACTGATAGGCTGCGCTGATGGGCACTGATAAGGGCCGCATTGGTGGGCACTGATGAGGCTACACTGATAGGTGGCACTGATTGGCAGCAATGATAGGTGACACTGATAGGAGGCACTGATATGCAGCACTGATGAACACTGATTGGCAGCACTGGTGGGCACTGATTGGCAGCGCTGGTGGGCACTGTTGCGACTGCACTGATATTCACGACACTGACAATATCAGGACTCAAGTACTCACCGAGGCCGAGATGCTGAGGGCGGCTCACCTTTACGACCTAGCGCGCCCGCCCCCTGGAGTTGAGACAGGAGGCAGAGGCACAAGGAGGTACTGGTGCCAGCGGAGTAGCAGAACTGGATGGCGACTGTTGGAAGGTGGCAGCTGGATTTGCAGGGCGGCAGCCAAGGTAGGAGCCAGCAGCGCGGCTAGCGGTGAGCGGCACCAGAGACAGGAGACTGATGGAGGCTGGTCCGGGATGCGGGTCAAGTTCAAGTTCGAGGGACAGGCTGAGAAAAGTCCAGGGTGCAAGCCAAGGTTCAGGGGCAGGAGACAGCAGCAGATCCGAGTCACAGGCCAAAGGTCAAGGTTGGGAGAATGCAGCGAAGTCAGAGGCAAGCCAAGGTCAAGTTCCGGGAGAGAGCTGAGTTGGGAGGAAATCCGGGTAAATAGCACAGGGGAACCGCAACAGGAACACAGACAAGCTGATGACAAACCAGCAACCTGTCTAAAGACAGGGGCTGGTTTAAATAGGGCGGTCATGCCTCCGATTGGCCCCGAGAAGGTGCGCGCCCGTGCGTGCGCCAGGCCACCGCACCGCACATGCGCACACGCCTAAGGCCCCGTACACACGAGAGGATCCATCCGCTGAAAAATCTCAGTGGATCGGTTTCAGCGGATAGATCCCCTGGTGTGTACGTTCCAGCGGATATTTATCCGCGGAGATTTCCGAAATCCAGCAGATAAAAATTTGTTAGCATGCTAACAAATCTATCCGCTGGAATCGGCTCCAGCGGATCGATCCGGTGGTCTGTACAGACTCACCGGATCGATCCGTCCGAACCCGTCCCTCGCATGCGTCGTAATGATTCGACGCATGCGTGGAATTGCTTATATGACAGCGTCGCCGCGTCATCATCGCGGCGACGGCGCGACACGTCACCGCGGTGTAAATTCGGCGCGGATTTCGATCCGATGGTGAGTACACTCCATCGGATGAAAATACTCAGAGGATTTATCCGCGGATACGGTCCGGCGGACAGTATCCGCGGATCAATCCTCTCGTGTGTACCCGGCATAAGGCGCCCAGGTATGCGCCAAAGCGGCGATCTACCGCACATGAGGTATGTAAATGGCCTACACCTATAGCAAGGGCATTATTCAACTTCAGTTACAGCTGCACATTTTTCTTTTATCTACAGATGCCCCTTTATCTGCATAGGCAGTTTGTTGGTAAATGTGAACTAACCCTTTCAGTGTTGGGCACAGTGTAAGGCCTCGTACACACGACCGAACATGTCCGCTGAAACTGGTCCGGCGGACCAGTTTCCGCGGACATGTTCGGTCGTCTGGACAATTTTCCGGCGGATCGGACAGGTTTCCAGCGGACAAATATTTCTTAGCATGCTAAGAAACATGTCCGCTGGAAGCCTGTCCGTCGGACATGTTCGGTCGTCTGTACGACTCACCGGACATGTCCGCTCGGCCGAAAGCCCTCGCATGCGTCAAAGTGATTTGACGCATGCGTGGAAGCATTGACCATAGGTTATGTCTGGGTTTCTGCAGAGAGTTATAGTGTAGCACCCTCTACCTTAGGTAGGTAGGTGCTAGTGTAGGTTTTTTTGTAAGCTGCCAGAGAAAATAAATTTAAGCAGGCCTATGCTGTGAGCTAGGGCTGTTTGTTTTGATCTGGAGGCAGGGGAGTGGTTTAGTATAGCAGTAGGTGACTGACATGTGCCTTAGCTCCTGGGCACGTCCTCTGTTTCCAGGGAGAAGGTTCTGAAAAAGGGGCAGGGCAGAGAGCTGGAGTGACATGGGGTGCATGTGGGAGCCCTGACCAATCCCCAACTAGGATTGTCAGGGGGCAGGCCTCCTACTTATACCCATGGTCAGCCTGCTGGGGAGGAGTTGTCGCCTGGGTGAACTGGATGATGGAGTTAAGGAAGAAACAATATCAAGCAAGTGGACATTGATGGTCAGACTTTAAGGCCAAGGAAGTATGGTTTTGTAAAAAAATATAATTTAATAGCATATAAATAAATTAAACAGAATATACATAAAATAAATAGGTTCAAGAAAAATTATCACAAATTCATCAACAGTAGATGACCACTGTACATTCCTCCGAAGTCGCCAACGCACGTTTCGCCGTGGGGCTTCTTCAGGGCGAGGATGAGGAATATAGAGTTAGCAGAGAGATAGAAACTTATCTGCAATGATACAGTGTGGCATATTAGTCAAACAAAAATATTAATCAAGATACAGAATTAAAATAAAATGAAAAAGTGTCATAGTGTGTATTTACATGGCTGGTGGTCCCTCGATGGGTGCATCCACGGGGCATATAAGATAGAGACGGAAGTATACCAAGTCGGGAAGTAAGCTTTAGGTACAAGCTTCCAAGTATCGAAAATCTGGTTGACAAAAATATATATATGTATATATATAGTAGTATTTCAACATAATATATATGAATTCTTATTTTAGCTGCTATCAACGCGCAGACACAGAATAGAAAATTATAATAACGATAGAGTAGATAATAGTAAAGATGAAGGATAAGACAGAACACTAAGAACCTACATATGTGTAAATGCATGCACAAGCCTGATTGCACATACATGCACGCACACACATGAGAGAAAGAGGAAAAAGAAAAAAGAAAAAATAAAAATAAAAAGAGATGATGAAGTGAATATGTTAATTATAGTAAGTAATAAGGGGGAAAAAAGAAATCATGTGAACAAATGCATTGGATATAGTTGCTACATAGTTACTGCAGTCTTAATAAAAAGACGAGACCAAACGGCCACCATAATCACCTTAGGTGAGTCAAAAGAGTCAAGACTGCAAGTCCAAGAGGTGGAAGATATGTACCACAGGAAAAGTTGATACTCGGACTGTAATAGTAAAAAAGTATATATAACAAAAAAAGCTATTAAACAGCCTTTAAGGACTAGCATTTATGATGGAAATAAGGAGTTAATCAAAAAATCCCAGGTTACCTATTTTTATGAAGTCCTGAGCACACTGGGACAGCAGATGGCAGTATAACAGCAATGTGGAGGGGCTTACATAAAGAAACCCTTTCTGTAGCAGCCTTTGTATGGGGCTTTTATTACAGGCCTGTTGAAATGAAACAATATGTCTATTCAAGGGTCATTCTTGAATATGGTAAAATTAAAAGAACAAGTTTGGAGCAGAGGAAGTGACTTACCCTATAACTGATTGCAATGCGTCTGTGTCCCAGGGTGTACACGAGGTAACACAGCGCCATTGCATGAGCATCAGGTTTATATAGGCTGTGGGATCACATGGACGTATGACGTGATGACGTCATAGATACGCGCCGTTTCGATAGTGCGGCGCATAAATAAGAATCCCATTGAGGCGGACTATTATGGCAAATCGCCCAAAACGGCCCACAAAGATCCAGGGCACAAATCAAAAATTCCAATGCCCAGACAGAAAACGCACAGGAATAGCCATCGCGGCGCAAACACCCAATGAATATTAGGCACTCAGTGGTGAATTAAGATTTTTAGCATGGCTTAACTGTGATGGTTAATATTAATGCTAGGGCTGCCACCTAGCGGTTATAATGGGGAAATCATCCCTAGTAGTAAACTAGATGAAAAAAAGCCCCGTTAATGATCCATTGGGTATAGTATATAGTAGTATGTTTAGTGTCACTAGTGTGAATGAAGAGACGGTGCACATGATATTTATAAATAGGAAAAGAAAACAAAAAAGGAGAAAAAGGAAAAGAAAAATGGAAACTGTATCTGCACATAGAAAGCAGCACACATCAATTATCAAAAATGTTGACCAATACCACTGTCAACCAGATATCAAATAGGAGAGCCTGCAAGTTAGATGGTTATGTTATGAAGGGAATTAACCCTCACAGACCGACAATACTAGTCATACAGGCACCCGGTGCATCCACAGAGGGGCGTCTGAGCAAAAAACACACACAGAGACACATCCTCAATACATAGAATAGAAAAAATATACATATATACATAATGAATTATACAGAGGTAAATATCTACAAATAAGTAGTTACAGAGTACTTCCTGTGTGGGTATGGAGATTCCATCCCAATGTATCAATATTAACATATCTTCAGATGTATAAGGTTAACAATAGCAAATGTAAAAAAGAGAAGAAAAAACCATTGTAATAGCGATAGCAAAAAGAGCAATTTGCTAACCCATAAATACCCTCGAATCACTATTAAGGTCAGCATTGATGAACAAGTTGGCCGACGGCCTGTAGCAATATTATCCTATCATGGGGATATATTAGAGGAAGAAGAATGATGATTAGTATAAGTGATATGAACACAAATATGTCTAAGAACACCTATTCTTTTTCGATCATAGATATTTTATTCCTCACGAAAAGGCGGAGACATGGTCAAGGAATTCAAATATTCAAGAACGGTTTGAAACTCAATGAGTCATTCAATCCTGGCCAGGAGTTCGCCTTGAGGCGATAGATCCATTGAGTCTCACGCTGTAGCACTTTCTGATCATAATTACCACCTCTAGGGTCCTCTGTAATATGGTCCAACACAGCAAACTGAACTGATGGAATTATGTATTTGTGTGAAAAAGCGACATGGTGTCCCATGGTCTTGTTGAGCAGACCGTTAGTAATATAATACATGTGATCTTTCACCCGTTTCCAAAATGGGCGGATGGTTTTGCCTATATAAAAGCAGCCGCATGAACAAAAAATAATGTATACCACCCCATGTGTTTGGCATGTGACATGTTTATATAGTCTATGTGTTCCACCGTTGGGGAGGTGGATGGTATGACCTTCTTTCATAAGGTGGCAAAAATTACATTGACCGCATCTAAACAGGCCCGGTGTCTCTGGGGTGCTTGTTGAAGGTTTATAGTAGTTACTTTTCACTAGGCGATCCCTGATTGACGTAGACCGTCTAAAGGTGATACTAGGATTTTTGTCCACGTATTTAGATAATGTTAGATCCGTGGTGATAAGGTGCCAGTGTTTCTGTAATAGCTGGCGGATTTGGGTGTGTTGATCCGAAAATGTAGTGATAAATCGCGTAACAGTACTATCGGATATTTTTTTGTTACTTTTGATAAGTGTGCTAGCTCTTTCTCGTCCGGCCGCTCGATTATATGCCTTTTTGAGGCAGGATTTACTGTATCCTCTCATAATAAGTCTGGTATAGAGTTTGTCTGATTCAAGTTTGAAACCATTATCGTCTGAGCAGTTGCGTCGCAACCGAAGGTACTGACTGTAGGGTATGGATCGTAATAGTGGAGCGGGATGAGCACTTGCTGCGTGTAAAAGGGTATTACCCGCCGTGGGTTTGCGGTAAAGAGATGTTTGAATGCCATTGGATTCATCGACATATATCAAGATGTCCAAAAATGCAATAGCAGAGTTACTGTAGTTCATCGTAAATTTTAAGTTAAACTCATTACGGTTCAGGAATTTCATGAATGCATGTAAGTCATCTACTGTACCCGTCCAGAACATCAGTACATCATCGATGTATCTAAACCAGCTTAAAATAAACGACAAAAAATACAGATTAGACTCAGATGAAAAAAGTTTTCGCTCCCACCCCCCCAGGTACAGGTTCGCGTAGCCAGGGGCACAAGAGGTGCCCATAGCGACGCCCTGTACCTGGGGGGGTGGGACCCATCAAAAGAAAATACATTTTTAGTGAGGATGTGGGAGAGACATTTAAGCACAAAGCAGTTAAGTTTATCCATTTTAGGTCCTTTCTCAACAAGGAAACCAGAGACCATTTCCAGTCCCTTTTTATGGGGTATTGAGGAATAGAGGGCTTCCACATCTATTGACACCAAAAGGCATCCAACAGGTACTGCAAGTCCGTCAATGGTCCTGAGTAGGTCCGGTGTATCCTGGATATAGGATGGTAAGGAGGTTACGTGGGGCCTAAGGTATTGGTCAATGAATATGCTAGCTCTTTCGGTTTTGGAGCCAACCCCAGATATTATAGGGCGGCCTGGAGGTTGGATTAAGTTTTTGTGTGTTTTTGGGAGGGCATAAAAAGTTGGAATTCTGGGATGGGGAACTTGAATGCCATCAAAGATAGCTTTAGTAATTGACCCATCAAAGAGTGCTAGTTGGATTAGATCATCAAATTGTTGATTGAATTTAGTAATAATTTCTTTGTTAATAGGTAAATACCAGGTGCGGTTTTTTAGGATGTCCCAACACATATTCCTGTATTGTAGGTCATCCATTATAACCACATTTCCGCCTTTGTCAGACGGTTTAACAATTATTTCAGAATTTTTGCTAAGTGTGTCTAAAGCTAGTTCATGTTTGGCGACAAATTTAGGGTTTGTATGTTTGACCAGGGAAAGTAGTTCTACCTCTTTTATTGTCTGGATGAGAAACGCCCAGATATTGGAGTTTGTATGGAGGGAGGGGAAGTTGAGAGATTTTTTCTTTACTGCTTTTTCCAATATTTCTAGGTCCTGCTTGTACATAGAAAGCTGCATTCTCTCTCCCCTCACTTCATATGTCTCAGATACAATCTCCTGTTCTGGAGAGACATCGTTCTCATCCAGTAAAGAAATGAGGGTTTTAAGAGCTCGAAAGTCGGCAACTGTGAAGTTTTTCCAGATCTCCTGGTTGACGACTTCGGCCAATTTCTCTTTTCTTTCCCTGTCATACATAAATTTCAATGTGAGTTTTCGTGCAAACAAATATAGGTCTTTAATAAGGTTAAATTTATTTGTTACGCTATTTGGGCAAAAATTTAGACCTAGGCCGAGGAGTTCCTCCTCGGGTTGGTCCAGAGCAAATTTAGATAGGTTAATCACTTCAAGTTTAGGTGCATCGTTGGTTACTACCGGTGGTCTAGAAAGGGTAAGAAAGGGTGCTCTCTGGGCATTCAAATCAGGAGTAACCTCGTGTCTATTCTGAGTAATCTTGGTTATTGGTCCAAAATAATGATCTATCTGTCATTTTTTGGTAGTGTCTTTTGATATTGCACCTGATAGATTTATATTATGGGATCTGGCTAGTGTTTGTGCCGAATCTAAGATGTTTTGACGTAGGGTCGGGTCCATTCTAGGGATGAGAGAAGAGAGACAGCTGGAATTCTCAGATGAGACACCCGGTGAAGAGGCGGGAAACATAGGCGTCAAGTTGGTTATAGATGGGAGTTGACTAGATATAGTAACCTCCACTGAATTACTTACACTTTGTATATCATCAGTGTCCGTAATTCGTTTTTTCATAAGTGCGCCGTTTAAGTACCCACCACCTTGTTGTGTCCTCTTTCTGTTATTACGTCCTTGTCGTTGGCCTCTCTCGCCAGTCTTCGAACTCTGTGAAACATGAGAGTTAGTAGAAGAATCAGAATCAGTTTTATCTTTATTATTGACTGTTCTTCTCTTTTCTCTAAAAGGGCCAGGGTTCCTACGTCCTATTTTCGGGCCATTCATAACTGGCCAGGAATATGCATAGAGACCGGCAAATGCCATTTTGTCTCGTGCTAATTTCTCTTCTTTTTTGACCAATAATTCTCTAGTAAAACTTTGAATGTTTTCTTTTAGTCGCGCATCATATGTTGCAAAACCTTCCTTATTGAGAGTAGTAATATTATCATCGTAGATTCTTTTAATTTCGCAATCTACTACTTTTAGTTCTTTCATGTAATATTCAACCATCAGTTCCATCATTTTTTTCGAGCAGACTAAAAGGTTTTGTTCCCATCTGGTCTTAAATTCTGTATCAATAGACCAGATATTGGGAAAAACCTGTACCCGTAAGCCTTTAGGGTTCATATTTTCAGTAATGTATTGCTCGAAATATCTGATGTGCCAAAAAAGGCTAGATTTTCTCTCGAAGGTTTGAAGCAACTTATGATAGACAATCTCGAGTTCGACCTCAGAGTTCGCATTAGCAGAACACGTCTTCTGAATGTCTAGCATAAATCCTTCCCAATTGTTCCCTGTAAAGTCAGGGCGTCGCTATGGGCACCTCTTGTGCCCCTGGCTACGCGAACCTGTACCTGGGGGGGTGGGAGCGAAAACTTTTTTCATCTGAGTCTAATCTGTATTTTTTGTCGTTTATTTTAAGCTGGTTTAGATACATCGATGATGTACTGATGTTCTGGACGGGTACAGTAGATGACTTACATGCATTCATGAAATTCCTGAACCGTAATGAGTTTAACTTAAAATTTACGATGAACTACAGTAACTCTGCTATTGCATTTTTGGACATCTTGATATATGTCGATGAATCCAATGGCATTCAAACATCTCTTTACCGCAAACCCACGGCGGGTAATACCCTTTTACACGCAGCAAGTGCTCATCCCGCTCCACTATTACGATCCATACCCTACAGTCAGTACCTTCGGTTGCGACGCAACTGCTCAGACGATAATGGTTTCAAACTTGAATCAGACAAACTCTATACCAGACTTATTATGAGAGGATACAGTAAATCCTGCCTCAAAAAGGCATATAATCGAGCGGCCGGACGAGAAAGAGCTAGCACACTTATCAAAAGTAACAAAAAAATATCCGATAGTACTGTTACGCGATTTATCACTACATTTTCGGATCAACACACCCAAATCCGCCAGCTATTACAGAAACACTGGCACCTTATCACCACGGATCTAACATTATCTAAATACGTGGACAAAAATCCTAGTATCACCTTTAGACGGTCTACGTCAATCAGGGATCGCCTAGTGAAAAGTAACTACTATAAACCTTCAACAAGCACCCCAGAGACACCGGGCCTGTTTAGATGCGGTCAATGTAATTTTTGCCACCTTATGAAAGAAGGTCATACCATCCACCTCCCCAACGGTGGAACACATAGACTATATAAACATGTCACATGCCAAACACATGGGGTGGTATACATTATTTTTTGTTCATGCGGCTGCTTTTATATAGGCAAAACCATCCGCCCATTTTGGAAACGGGTGAAAGATCACATGTATTATATTACTAACGGTCTGCTCAACAAGACCATGGGACACCATGTCGCTTTTTCACACAAATACATAATTCCATCAGTTCAGTTTGCTGTGTTGGACCATATTACAGAGGACCCTAGAGGTGGTAATTATGATCAGAAAGTGCTACAGCGTGAGACTCAATGGATCTATCGCCTCAAGGCGAACTCCTGGCCAGGATTGAATGACTCATTGAGTTTCAAACCGTTCTTGAATATTTGAATTCCTTGACCATGTCTCCGCCTTTTCGTGAGGAATAAAATATCTATGATCGAAAAAGAATAGGTGTTCTTAGACATATTTGTGTTCATATCACTTATACTAATCATCATTCTTCTTCCTCTAATATATCCCCATGATAGGATAATATTGCTACAGGCCGTCGGCCAACTTGTTCATCAATGCTGACCTTAATAGTGATTCGAGGGTATTTATGGGTTAGCAAATTGCTCTTTTTGCTATCGCTATTACAATGGTTTTTTCTTCTCTTTTTTACATTTGCTATTGTTAACCTTATACATCTGAAGATATGTTAATATTGATACATTGGGATGGAATCTCCATACCCACACAGGAAGTACTCTGTAACTACTTATTTGTAGATATTTACCTCTGTATAATTCATTATGTATATATGTATATTTTTTCTATTCTATGTATTGAGGATGTGTCTCTGTGTGTGTTTTTTGCTCAGACGCCCCTCTGTGGATGCACCGGGTGCCTGTATGACTAGTATTGTCGGTCTGTGAGGGTTAATTCCCTTCATAACATAACCATCTAACTTGCAGGCTCTCCTATTTGATATCTGGTTGACAGTGGTATTGGTCAACATTTTTGATAATTGATGTGTGCTGCTTTCTATGTGCAGATACAGTTTCCATTTTTCTTTTCCTTTTTCTCCTTTTTTGTTTTCTTTTCCTATTTATAAATATCATGTGCACCGTCTCTTCATTCACACTAGTGACACTAAACATACTACTATATACTATACCCAATGGATCATTAACGGGGCTTTTTTTCATCTAGTTTACTACTAGGGATGATTTCCCCATTATAACCGCTAGGTGGCAGCCCTAGCATTAATATTAACCATCACAGTTAAGCCATGCTAAAAATCTTAATTCACCACTGAGTGCCTAATATTCATTGGGTGTTTGCGCCGCGATGGCTATTCCTGTGCGTTTTCTGTCTGGGCATTGGAATTTTTGATTTGTGCCCTGGATCTTTGTGGGCCGTTTTGGGCGATTTGCCATAATAGTCCGCCTCAATGGGATTCTTATTTATGCGCCGCACTATCGAAACGGCGCGTATCTATGACGTCATCACGTCATACGTCCATGTGATCCCACAGCCTATATAAACCTGATGCTCATGCAATGGCGCTGTGTTACCTCGTGTACACCCTGGGACACAGACGCATTGCAATCAGTTATAGGGTAAGTCACTTCCTCTGCTCCAAACTTGTTCTTTTAATTTTACCATATTCAAGAATGACCCTTGAATAGACATATTGTTTCATTTCAACAGGCCTGTAATAAAAGCCCCATACAAAGGCTGCTACAGAAAGGGTTTCTTTATGTAAGCCCCTCCACATTGCTGTTATACTGCCATCTGCTGTCCCAGTGTGCTCAGGACTTCATAAAAATAGGTAACCTGGGATTTTTTGATTAACTCCTTATTTCCATCATAAATGCTAGTCCTTAAAGGCTGTTTAATAGCTTTTTTTGTTATATATACTTTTTTACTATTACAGTCCGAGTATCAACTTTTCCTGTGGTACATATCTTCCACCTCTTGGACTTGCAGTCTTGACTCTTTTGACTCACCTAAGGTGATTATGGTGGCCGTTTGGTCTCGTCTTTTTATTAAGACTGCAGTAACTATGTAGCAACTATATCCAATGCATTTGTTCACATGATTTCTTTTTTTCCCCCTTATTACTTACTATAATTAACATATTCACTTCATCATCTCTTTTTATTTTTATTTTTTCTTTTTTCTTTTTCCTCTTTCTCTCATGTGTGTGCGTGCATGTATGTGCAATCAGGCTTGTGCATGCATTTACACATATGTAGGTTCTTAGTGTTCTGTCTTATCCTTCATCTTTACTATTATCTACTCTATCGTTATTATAATTTTCTATTCTGTGTCTGCGCGTTGATAGCAGCTAAAATAAGAATTCATATATATTATGTTGAAATACTACTATATATATACATATATATATTTTTGTCAACCAGATTTTCGATACTTGGAAGCTTGTACCTAAAGCTTACTTCCCGACTTGGTATACTTCCGTCTCTATCTTATATGCCCCGTGGATGCACCCATCGAGGGACCACCAGCCATGTAAATACACACTATGACACTTTTTCATTTTATTTTAATTCTGTATCTTGATTAATATTTTTGTTTGACTAATATGCCACACTGTATCATTGCAGATAAGTTTCTATCTCTCTGCTAACTCTATATTCCTCATCCTCGCCCTGAAGAAGCCCCACGGCGAAACGTGCGTTGGCGACTTCGGAGGAATGTACAGTGGTCATCTACTGTTGATGAATTTGTGATAATTTTTCTTGAACCTATTTATTTTATGTATATTCTGTTTAATTTATTTATATGCTATTAAATTATATTTTTTTACAAAACCATACTTCCTTGGCCTTAAAGTCTGACCATCAATGTCCACTTGCTTGATATTGTTTCTTCCTTAATATTATTACAGATGTGGCCCATGTGAGTGCTATCCTTGTGTTTCCACTTTAATTCTCTTTTCTCTCCCCCTACGTCCCCCTCCTTTTTTTCTTTCTCTTTTCTTTCTTTCTTTTTTTCCTATTTTTTCTTTTTTCCTTTTTTCTTCTCTCTTTTCTACTCCTTCCCCAGGTTCTTTAACCAACCCCTCCCCCCTCTTGAATCATTATATATATATCAGGTGGCAAACACCTATTGTCTTTTCGCACTCAGGGGTGTCTTAAGTCCTCTGTTCTTGAGGCTACCACTCCCCTCTTCCTTCAGTGTAATAATTAATCTCCCTTTATTTTTTCGGTTTTACAATAACCTTTAATCAAAAAAGAAATTTTCCTATATAATCCCCTTTTTTTTGCTTGACAAGTTAGCAGGGTGACACTGATGGCTGACTTTACAGGGAACAATTGGGAAGGATTTATGCTAGACATTCAGAAGACGTGTTCTGCTAATGCGAACTCTGAGGTCGAATTCGAGATTGTCTATCATAAGTTGCTTCAAACCTTCGAGAGAAAATCTAGCCTTTTTTGGCACATCAGATATTTCGAGCAATACATTACTGAAAATATGAACCCTAAAGGCTTACGGGTACAGGTTTTTCCCAATATCTGGTCTATTGATACAGAATTTAAGACCAGATGGGAACAAAACCTTTTAGTCTGCTCGAAAAAAATGATGGAACTGATGGTTGAATATTACATGAAAGAACTAAAAGTAGTAGATTGCGAAATTAAAAGAATCTACGATGATAATATTACTACTCTCAATAAGGAAGGTTTTGCAACATATGATGCGCGACTAAAAGAAAACATTCAAAGTTTTACTAGAGAATTATTGGTCAAAAAAGAAGAGAAATTAGCACGAGACAAAATGGCATTTGCCGGTCTCTATGCATATTCCTGGCCAGTTATGAATGGCCCGAAAATAGGACGTAGGAACCCTGGCCCTTTTAGAGAAAAGAGAAGAACAGTCAATAATAAAGATAAAACTGATTCTGATTCTTCTACTAACTCTCATGTTTCACAGAGTTCGAAGACTGGCGAGAGAGGCCAACGACAAGGACGTAATAACAGAAAGAGGACACAACAAGGTGGTGGGTACTTAAACGGCGCACTTATGAAAAAACGAATTACGGACACTGATGATATACAAAGTGTAAGTAATTCAGTGGAGGTTACTATATCTAGTCAACTCCCATCTATAACCAACTTGACGCCTATGTTTCCCGCCTCTTCACCGGGTGTCTCATCTGAGAATTCCAGCTGTCTCTCTTCTCTCATCCCTAGAATGGACCCGACCCTACGTCAAAACATCTTAGATTCGGCACAAACACTAGCCAGATCCCATAATATAAATCTATCAGGTGCAATATCAAAAGACACTACCAAAAAATGACAGATAGATCATTATTTTGGACCAATAACCAAGATTACTCAGAATAGACACGAGGTTACTCCTGATTTGAATGCCCAGAGAGCACCCTTTCTTACCCTTTCTAGACCACCGGTAGTAACCAACGATGCACCTAAACTTGAAGTGATTAACCTATCTAAATTTGCTCTGGACCAACCCGAGGAGGAACTCCTCGGCCTAGGTCTAAATTTTTGCCCAAATAGCGTAACAAATAAATTTAACCTTATTAAAGACCTATATTTGTTTGCACGAAAACTCACATTGAAATTTATGTATGACAGGGAAAGAAAAGAGAAATTGGCCGAAGTCGTCAACCAGGAGATCTGGAAAAACTTCACAGTTGCCGACTTTCGAGCTCTTAAAACCCTCATTTCTTTACTGGATGAGAACGATGTCTCTCCAGAACAGGAGATTGTATCTGAGACATATGAAGTGAGGGGAGAGAGAATGCAGCTTTCTATGTACAAGCAGGACCTAGAAATATTGGAAAAAGCAGTAAAGAAAAAATCTCTCAACTTCCCCTCCCTCCATACAAACTCCAATATCTGGGCGTTTCTCATCCAGACAATAAAAGAGGTAGAACTACTTTCCCTGGTCAAACATACAAACCCTAAATTTGTCGCCAAACATGAACTAGCTTTAGACACACTTAGCAAAAATTCTGAAATAATTGTTAAACCGTCTGACAAAGGCGGAAATGTGGTTATAATGGATGACCTACAATACAGGAATATGTGTTGGGACATCCTAAAAAACCGCACCTGGTATTTACCTATTAACAAAGAAATTATTACTAAATTCAATCAACAATTTGATGATCTAATCCAACTAGCACTCTTTGATGGGTCAATTACTAAAGCTATCTTTGATGGCATTCAAGTTCCCCATCCCAGAATTCCAACTTTTTATGCCCTCCCAAAAACACACAAAAACTTAATCCAACCTCCAGGCCGCCCTATAATATCTGGGGTTGGCTCCAAAACCGAAAGAGCTAGCATATTCATTGACCAATACCTTAGGCCCCACGTAACCTCCTTACCATCCTATATCCAGGATACACCGGACCTACTCAGGACCATTGACGGACTTGCAGTACCTGTTGGATGCCTTTTGGTGTCAATAGATGTGGAAGCCCTCTATTCCTCAATACCCCATAAAAAGGGACTGGAAATGGTCTCTGGTTTCCTTGTTGAGAAAGGACCTAAAATGGATAAACTTAACTGCTTTGTGCTTAAATGTCTCTCCCACATCCTCACTAAAAATGTATTTTCTTTTGATGGGTCCCACCTCCTCCAGGTACAGGGCGTCGCTATGGGCACCTCTTGTGCCCCTGGCTACGCGAACCTGTACCTGGGGGGGTGGGAGCGAAAACTTTTTTCATCTGAGTCTAATCTGTATTTTTTGTCGTTTATTTTAAGCTGGTTTAGATACATCGATGATGTACTGATGTTCTGGACGGGTACAGTAGATGACTTACATGCATTCATGAAATTCCTGAACCGTAATGAGTTTAACTTAAAATTTACGATGAACTACAGTAACTCTGCTATTGCATTTTTGGACATCTTGATATATGTCGATGAATCCAATGGCATTCAAACATCTCTTTACCGCAAACCCACGGCGGGTAATACCCTTTTACACGCAGCAAGTGCTCATCCCGCTCCACTATTACGATCCATACCCTACAGTCAGTACCTTCGGTTGCGACGCAACTGCTCAGACGATAATGGTTTCAAACTTGAATCAGACAAACTCTATACCAGACTTATTATGAGAGGATACAGTAAATCCTGCCTCAAAAAGGCATATAATCGAGCGGCCGGACGAGAAAGAGCTAGCACACTTATCAAAAGTAACAAAAAAATATCCGATAGTACTGTTACGCGATTTATCACTACATTTTCGGATCAACACACCCAAATCCGCCAGCTATTACAGAAACACTGGCACCTTATCACCACGGATCTAACATTATCTAAATACGTGGACAAAAATCCTAGTATCACCTTTAGACGGTCTACGTCAATCAGGGATCGCCTAGTGAAAAGTAACTACTATAAACCTTCAACAAGCACCCCAGAGACACCGGGCCTGTTTAGATGCGGTCAATGTAATTTTTGCCACCTTATGAAAGAAGGTCATACCATCCACCTCCCCAACGGTGGAACACATAGACTATATAAACATGTCACATGCCAAACACATGGGGTGGTATACATTATTTTTTGTTCATGCGGCTGCTTTTATATAGGCAAAACCATCCGCCCATTTTGGAAACGGGTGAAAGATCACATGTATTATATTACTAACGGTCTGCTCAACAAGACCATGGGACACCATGTCGCTTTTTCACACAAATACATAATTCCATCAGTTCAGTTTGCTGTGTTGGACCATATTACAGAGGACCCTAGAGGTGGTAATTATGATCAGAAAGTGCTACAGCGTGAGACTCAATGGATCTATCGCCTCAAGGCGAACTCCTGGCCAGGATTGAATGACTCATTGAGTTTCAAACCGTTCTTGAATATTTGAATTCCTTGACCATGTCTCCGCCTTTTCGTGAGGAATAAAATATCTATGATCGAAAAAGAATAGGTGTTCTTAGACATATTTGTGTTCATATCACTTATACTAATCATCATTCTTCTTCCTCTAATATATCCCCATGATAGGATAATATTGCTACAGGCCGTCGGCCAACTTGTTCATCAATGCTGACCTTAATAGTGATTCGAGGGTATTTATGGGTTAGCAAATTGCTCTTTTTGCTATCGCTATTACAATGGTTTTTTCTTCTCTTTTTTACATTTGCTATTGTTAACCTTATACATCTGAAGATATGTTAATATTGATACATTGGGATGGAATCTCCATACCCACACAGGAAGTACTCTGTAACTACTTATTTGTAGATATTTACCTCTGTATAATTCATTATGTATATATGTATATTTTTTCTATTCTATGTATTGAGGATGTGTCTCTGTGTGTGTTTTTTGCTCAGACGCCCCTCTGTGGATGCACCGGGTGCCTGTATGACTAGTATTGTCGGTCTGTGAGGGTTAATTCCCTTCATAACATAACCATCTAACTTGCAGGCTCTCCTATTTGATATCTGGTTGACAGTGGTATTGGTCAACATTTTTGATAATTGATGTGTGCTGCTTTCTATGTGCAGATACAGTTTCCATTTTTCTTTTCCTTTTTCTCCTTTTTTGTTTTCTTTTCCTATTTATAAATATCATGTGCACCGTCTCTTCATTCACACTAGTGACACTAAACATACTACTATATACTATACCCAATGGATCATTAACGGGGCTTTTTTTCATCTAGTTTACTACTAGGGATGATTTCCCCATTATAACCGCTAGGTGGCAGCCCTAGCATTAATATTAACCATCACAGTTAAGCCATGCTAAAAATCTTAATTCACCACTGAGTGCCTAATATTCATTGGGTGTTTGCGCCGCGATGGCTATTCCTGTGCGTTTTCTGTCTGGGCATTGGAATTTTTGATTTGTGCCCTGGATCTTTGTGGGCCGTTTTGGGCGATTTGCCATAATAGTCCGCCTCAATGGGATTCTTATTTATGCGCCGCACTATCGAAACGGCGCGTATCTATGACGTCATCACGTCATACGTCCATGTGATCCCACAGCCTATATAAACCTGATGCTCATGCAATGGCGCTGTGTTACCTCGTGTACACCCTGGGACACAGACGCATTGCAATCAGTTATAGGGTAAGTCACTTCCTCTGCTCCAAACTTGTTCTTTTAATTTTACCATATTCAAGAATGACCCTTGAATAGACATATTGTTTCATTTCAACAGGCCTGTAATAAAAGCCCCATACAAAGGCTGCTACAGAAAGGGTTTCTTTATGTAAGCCCCTCCACATTGCTGTTATACTGCCATCTGCTGTCCCAGTGTGCTCAGGACTTCATAAAAATAGGTAACCTGGGATTTTTTGATTAACTCCTTATTTCCATCATAAATGCTAGTCCTTAAAGGCTGTTTAATAGCTTTTTTTGTTATATATACTTTTTTACTATTACAGTCCGAGTATCAACTTTTCCTGTGGTACATATCTTCCACCTCTTGGACTTGCAGTCTTGACTCTTTTGACTCACCTAAGGTGATTATGGTGGCCGTTTGGTCTCGTCTTTTTATTAAGACTGCAGTAACTATGTAGCAACTATATCCAATGCATTTGTTCACATGATTTCTTTTTTTCCCCCTTATTACTTACTATAATTAACATATTCACTTCATCATCTCTTTTTATTTTTATTTTTTATTTTTTCTTTTTCCTCTTTCTCTCATGTGTGTGCGTGCATGTATGTGCAATCAGGCTTGTGCATGCATTTACACATATGTAGGTTCTTAGTGTTCTGTCTTATCCTTCATCTTTACTATTATCTACTCTATCGTTATTATAATTTTCTATTCTGTGTCTGCGCGTTGATAGCAGCTAAAATAAGAATTCATATATATTATGTTGAAATACTACTATATATATACATATATATATTTTTGTCAACCAGATTTTCGATACTTGGAAGCTTGTACCTAAAGCTTACTTCCCGACTTGGTATACTTCCGTCTCTATCTTATATGCCCCGTGGATGCACCCATCGAGGGACCACCAGCCATGTAAATACACACTATGACACTTTTTCATTTTATTTTAATTCTGTATCTTGATTAATATTTTTGTTTGACTAATATGCCACACTGTATCATTGCAGATAAGTTTCTATCTCTCTGCTAACTCTATATTCCTCATCCTCGCCCTGAAGAAGCCCCACGGCGAAACGTGCGTTGGCGACTTCGGAGGAATGTACAGTGGTCATCTACTGTTGATGAATTTGTGATAATTTTTCTTGAACCTATTTATTTTATGTATATTCTGTTTAATTTATTTATATGCTATTAAATTATATTTTTTTTTACAAAACCATACTTCCTTGGCCTTAAAGTCTGACCATCAATGTCCACTTGCTTGATATTGTTTCTTCCTTAATATTATTACAGATGTGGCCCATGTGAGTGCTATCCTTGTGTTTCCACTTTAATTCTCTTTTCTCTCCCCCTACGTCCCCCTCCTTTTTTTCTTTCTCTTTTCTTTCTTTCTTTTTTTCCTATTTTTTCTTTTTTCCTTTTTTCTTCTCTCTTTTCTACTCCTTCCCCAGGTTCTTTAACCAACCCCTCCCCCCTCTTGAATCATTATACTGGATGATGGAGTGTTAGACTGTCGTGTCTGAGGGAACCCCCTTTCGGGGTCATAGAGAGGTCATGGAGAGGTGTCCTGGAACAGGATCTGTAAGAGACAGTTGGTCAGCACGTCCTGAGTAAAGTTATTCAGGAAGGATCCAGGACAGGTGTCGGGTAGTGTAAAGCACAGTGGAAAGCTCTGGAAGAGACATGCCAGGGGAGCTGGATGTGGAGCTAGGGGGAGAGACTGTGGGAGTTTTGTGTCAAGTCGCTGCAGCCAGGAG